>NC_081532.1:35761572-36069072 GCF_030273125.1 Centropristis striata | reverse complement strand
TGTTTCCTAAAACCAACAGATTAAAGAGGTCTCACTCTGATGCTGTTTCCTGAGACCAACAGATTAAAGAGGTCTCACTCTGATGCTGTTTCCTAAAACCAACAGATTAAAGAGGTCTCACTCTGATGCTGTTTCCTAAAACCAACAGATTAAAGAGGTCTCACTCTGATGCTGTTTCCTGAGACCAACAGATTAAAGAGGTCTCACTCTGATGCTGTTTCCTGAGACCAACAGATTAAAGAGGTCTCACTCTGATGCTGTTTCCTAGAACCAACAGATTAATGAGGTCTCACTCTGATGCTGTTTCCTAAAACCAACAGATTAAAGAGGTCTCACTCTGACGCTGTTTCCTGAGACCAACAGATTAAAGAGGTCTCACTCTGATGCTGTTTCCTAAAACCAACAGATTAAAGAGGTCTCACTCTGATGCTGTTTCCTAAAACCAACAGATTAAAGAGGGCTCACTCTGATGCTGTTTCCTGAGACCAACAGATTAAAGAGGTCTCACTCTGATGCTGTTTCCTAAAACCAACAGATTAAAGAGGTCTCACTCTGATGCTGTTTCCTAAAACCAACAGATTAAAGAGGGCTCACTCTGATGCTGTTTCCAGAGACCAAAATATTAAAGAAGTCTTACTCTGACAGTTTCTGGGCCCAAAATATTGAGGAGTTCTCACTCTGATGCTATTTCCAAAGACTAAAATATTGAAGAGATCTCACTCTGATGCTGTTTCCAGACACCAACAGATTAAAGATGTCTCACTCTGATGCTGTTTCCAGACACCAACAGATTAAAGATGTCTCACTCTGATGCTGTTTCCAGACACCAACAGATTAAAGATGTCTCACTCCGACGCTGTTTCCAAAAAGGTTTTTGCTTGTCTATTACAAAATTCAGCTGCTCGTCTGTTGACAAAGACCAGAAAGAGAGCTCATATTACACCTATTTTAAAGTCTCTGCATTGACTGCCTGTGCGTTATATATATATATATATATAAAACCATATATATCTTATGATAATTCATGATTATGTATATATATTTTATCATGCTCTACTCATTTGTTTCTTTTATCAAGCTTTTTAAAAAAACTTTTTATTTTTTTTATCTTATTTTATTTGATCTTAATTTACTTTTATTTTTTTATCTAATTAATTTCTAACCTGCCTACAGTGTGTGATTTCAAAGAGGAGATCCATGCACTATAGTGAAATTACAGCTACCTGGTTAACAACAGATTTTCATCAGCAATGGTGGTGAGCAACACAGATAAAACTTCATGTTCCCTCAACACATCATCACATTAATGTCATTATTTCATTCATCATTATTAATTATTATTTAGTGATTTATCTTTTATGTTGTCTTTATCATACTATTGCCGGGTATTTTCTTTTTGTATGATTTTATTTGCCTCCTGTAAATGTTTGAATCTTGGTTCCACCACATGAAGCATTTAAAAAAAAAAGTGATTTAAAAATTATGTTTATATTACTCTTTATGCAGCAGAACTTCCAGGCGTTCGATATAATCAAATATAAATATATAGAATCAGGTTTGGCGTCTTCAGCCAAAGAAGCACATTATGCTCTTCTGTTTGTTTTTATTCCTGAAATACAAAAATCAGTGAGTTATGTTCAGTTATTTAAACTTAAACTTAAAAATATCTGGACAACAAAACTTTTTTTTCTGCATTTATGATCCACAAAGACAAAACAAAAAATTATAGCTGTAAAACATGCATAACAACGTGCAGCAAACAAAATGAATAAATAACAAGAAATTTAAAGAAAGGGACAGAAAAATGAATGACAGAAAAACAAAGACTCAGATACTGTGATAACTCATCAGTTTCTACACGGCATCTTTAAACCAATAATAACGGCGTAACAATGGCTTTTAAGGTTATAATGGAGACATTTGCATCATTTGGCAAACAAAAAAGAGCATTATTAGGAAAGTTGATGACAACGTGCAGAAGCAGCTGGTTCTTTTAATTTCTTGCAGCAGCTACCACTGTGTGTTTCTTCTGTCCAGTTTGTGTTTTATTTAAATGAACATCCGACGCTGGAGATCCAGCACTGAGCTGGAATACTTTAAGTCCTGAATATACAGACAGTGAAAAAATGATTAGACCACCCTTGTTTTCTCCTTGCTTTCTTGTTCATTTTAATGCCTGAAACAACTAAAGTTACATTTGTTTGGACAAATATAATGATAAAATCAAAAACAGCTGAGAAGAGTTTAATTTAAGAGCTGATATCTAGACATTTTCCATGGTTTTCTTCAGAATGATTTTGATTATCAATAAAACCATGGAAAATGTCTAGATATCAGCTCTTAAATAAACAAATGAATGTACCCTTAGTTGTAGCAGGCATTAAAATGAACAAGTAATTGAAGAAAACATGGTGGTCTAATCATTTTTTCAAAGACTGTATATCTATCCATCCAAAAATTAGTTCTCGCCACGTTGCCTGAACCACAGAACTGCATCCGATCGCGTTTTTGTCTGTTTTTATACATTTTCAGATGTAAAAGAACGATAGAAACCAGATTAATGCTGTACAGAAGGTAACAAAATATTGGGAAAAAAGCCAGCTGTGTTTATCGAATTTCTCATTTGATAACAACTTTTCATCCTGTAATCAGTTCGTGCTGTTTACATTAGCACTTGAATAATCTGGTAATCAGAAAATTATGGGTTCATGAGTGTTCGTCAGTGTTTCCCACAATGTGAAATGCATCAATCTTGTGCACCTTGAGAGCAAAATGAGAGCAAACACCTCACATAACATTTTTCATATTTAGGTGATACTGTATTATAGAATCTCTGTTATCCTACTGTGTCATTTTTAATTGTTGCTTAATAGCTGGCTAGGGGGGTCTGGGGGCATGCCCCCCCCCATAAAAGCCCAAATGTGGTGCCTCTCACACATTGTAATGCCACTATTCCATTATATACACTAATCTTAATGATTGCATATTTTAAGAATCATTTTAAAGGAGAATAAGTGTTCTTGTATATTTTATTTAAGGCATCTTATTTTGACAGTTTTCTTGTAAATTCTGTTAACACACTGTGCTCTTATTTTGAAAGCTACATACACTTATCGACAGGAAGTTTTTCAAAGCAGTTACTCACAGTTTAGTGTGACTGAAGCCACTTTAAAAGCTAATGTTAGCTCGCGGCTACTGAACGGTATAATGCAGCAGTGTGTTTGGATCTGAGGGTCATTAATGGGAAACCCTGGTTCTCCATTAAAAGGATTCATATTATTTTATGTGTGCAGCTCCTCCTCTCAAATAAGAAATAACTGTAATATTGCTTCCAGAAAAAAAGAAAATATATAAAAAAAACATCCACATGAACACAAGTTTCAATAAAAAGTAAAAAACAAAACAATGTACAATAAAAAAAGCAGGTAAAAGCAGACAAGGTTATAAAATCATCGACGATATTTATGAATTTACAAAACGTGGTGAAAGAGGAAAAAAGCTGCAACAATGCAAAAGTCAGATCTTGTTTTTCAACCTTCAAAAGGAAAGTTTTGTAGTTTGCTTTGGCCGGACGATAAAATATTTGAGCTCAAAATGAACAGATGCCTCATGAAATACTGGTCATGACGTCCTCTGTTCTCCTCCTGCTCCTCTCCTGCTCCTCTCCTGCTCTCCTCCTGCTCCTCTCCTGCTCCTCTCCTGCTCCTCTAGCTGTGAGTGGGGAGGAGGAGGTGCACGTGGTGGCTGACCGCCTGCTCCATGGAGCTCTTGAAGGCCGGGTACGAGGAGGAGACGGGCAGCAGGAGGCGCCTGGAGCCAGGCTCCCTCTGAGGGAACAGGCCCTCGTCCCTCAGCACCTCCCTCCTCCTGCTCCTCCTCCTGCTCCTCCTCACTCCTCGCCTCGCTCCTCTCCCCGCCTCTGTCGGGTGGAGGAAGGAGATGGAGGGAGAAGGGAGGAGGCCATCTGCTGGGAGCTCCTCTTCTCCTGTGGCGAAGCGAAGGAGGTCCTGCAGGGTGATGGAGCTCCTCCCAGCTGAGAGGAGAGGAAACAAGGAGAGGAGAAGAGAAGAGAGGAGAGGAGGAAGTAGGGAAGGAAAGAAGAGGGAACAAGAGAGAAAGGAGACGAGAGGAGGAAACAAGAAAGGAAAGGAGACGAGAGGAGGAAACAAGAAAGGAAAGGAGACGAGAGGAGGAAACAAGAGAGGAAAGGCCATGAGAGGACGAAACAAGAGAGGAAAGGAGAGGAGGAAGCAAGAGAGAAAAAAAGACGAGGAGGAAACAAGAGAGGAAAGGAGATGAGAGGAGGAAACAAGATAGGAAAGGAGACGAGGAGGAAACAAGAGAGGAAAGGACATGGGAAGAGGAAACAAGAGAGGAAAGGAGATGAGAGGAGGAAACAAGAGAGGAAAGGAGATGAGAGGAGGAAACAAGAGAGGAAAGGAGATGAGAGGAGGAAACAAGAGAGGAAAGGAGAGAAGGAAGCAAGAGAGGAAAGGAGACGAGGAGGAAACAAGAGAGGAAACAGGGAAGGAAAGGAGACAAGAGGACTTTCAGTATTTGAGAGATGAATGATGTCATTGGTCGTCGTGGCGAGGACTCGTGTACCTTCACAGTCAGACAGGAAGTGCCTCCAGAAGCCGGAGACGGGCGTCTCTCTGCTGCGCCGCTCCTCCGGCTCAGAGAAGTCCACGGTGAAGATCTGAGCGACGGTCTGAGCCGTGAGGTCGCCCGCCTCGCAGAACACGCCGAAGAACGCCGCCGGGAAGAGCTGCACCTGCTCAGAGAGAGAGAACGCCGTCAGGACGCCGCCGGAGCCGCAGGAAACTACTGTTCATCAGAGGAAACTAAAAAAATCACCTGATCAAAGACACCCAGAGTCTGCAGGCCCTCACGAAACCTGCAGGAACACACACACACACACACACACACACACACACACACACACACACACACACACACACACACACAAACTTACTCAATCATGTCTTCAGTGTCTCTGAGGAGAATTTAATGTTTTTAACAGGATCTGGTTAGTGCAGACACTTTATTTTAATGACTCATGGAGAATAAAGAGGTTCTGACACAAATATCAACATTTTAAAAAGTTTTGGTCACTTTTTCTATCAGTAACTATCATAGCTGATGATCTGTTCAAGGACTGTCAGAAAGTTCAAACTCTCATGATAATGCCTGTTTTTACAGCTTTTTTTAAAATAAACAGTGGATTTGTAACTATCTTTTATGGAAAGCACCTCTTCGGGTTCAGAGGTTGCAGCCCTCGTTCCCTCCTGGTGAAACAGGAACCTTCCCCTCTTGAAACCATCAATAAACACATGGACCCTCTCTACCTCTGCAGTGGCAGCTGCATCCTGGTGATCATGGTGAAGCTGACCAGATCCTCCACCAGAGCCTCCCTCTGCTCCAGGCTGCTGATTGGTCGGTTGCAGCCAGCCAGCTCCAGGTACTCCCAGCTGGCTGCAGCAGCTTCTCTGAGCTCCTCCAGAGACTCCGCCTCCGCCATCTGAAACAGCCGATCCACCATCAGTCCCTGGCCCTCTGGTTATAAGAGAAGAGACGCGGCGCTGGATACTCACCCTGCTGACGCGGCGGCTGCAGAGCGTGCCGGGGGTCATGTGGGAGGCGGCCAGCGGGCGGTTGGGCGGGTAGTTGAACAGACACTGGTACAGGCCGCGGGAGAAGAAGCCCACAGGAGGGCCGCCGTGAACCAGAGACAGAGCCAGCAGGCAGCCCACGTCATAGTACAGGTCGTCACGCAGAGCTGCACAAACACAGAGCGGGGCATAGGTTAGAACCCGTCAGATACAGGTCAGAAACCGTCAGATACAGGTTAGAAACCGTCAGATACAGGTCAGAAACCGTCAGATACAGGTCAGAACCCGTCAGATACAGGTTAGAAACCATCAGATACAGGTCAGAAACCATCAGATACAGGTTAGAAACCATCAGATACAGGTGAGAAACCATCAGATACAGGTTAGAAACCGTCAGATACAGGTCAGAAACCATCAGATACAGGTGAGAAACCATCAGATACAGGTTAGAAACCGTCAGATACAGGTTAGAAACCGTCAGATACAGGTCAGAAAACCTGCTACAGATCAGAAACCTGCCGTCAGATACAGGTAAGAAACCATCAGATACAGGTGAGAAACCATCAGATACAGGTGAGAAACCGTCAGATACAGGTGAGAAACCGTCAGATACAGGTCAGAAACCGTCAGATACAGGTCAGAAACCGTCAGATACAGGTTAGAACCCGTCAGATACAGGTCAGAAACCGTCAGATACAGGTAAGAAACCATCAGATACAGGTCAGAAACCTGCCGTCAGATACAGGTAAGAAACCATCAGATACAGGTCAGAAACCTTCCATCAGATACAGGTCAGAAACCGTCAGATACAGGTCAGAAACCGTCAGATACAGGTCAGAAACCGTCAGATACAGGTCAGAAACCTTCCATCAGATACAGGTTAGAAACCGTCAGATACAGGTCAGAAACCGTCAGATACAGGTCAGAAACCGTCAGATACAGGTCAGAAACCGTCAGATACAGGTCAGAAACCATCAGATACAGGTCAGAAACCGTCAGATACAGGTCAGAAACCTTCCATCAGATACAGGTTAGCAACCGTCAGATACAGGTCAGAAACCGTCAGATACAGGTCAGAAACCGTCAGATACAGGTCAGAAACCGTCAGATACAGGTCAGAAACCGTCAGATACAGGTCAGAAACCATCAGATACAGGTCAGAAACCGTCAGATACAGGTAAGAAACCATCAGATACAGGTCAGAAACCGTCAGATACAGGTAAGAAACCGTCAGATACAGGTCAGAAACCATCAGATACAGGTAAGAAACCATCAGATACAGGTCAGAAACCTTCCATCAGATACAGGTTAGAAACCGTCAGATACAGGTCAGAAACCGTCAGATACAGGTCAGAAACCGTCAGATACAGGTCAGAAACCGTCAGATACAGGTTAGAACCCGTCAGATACAGGTCAGAAACCGTCAGATACAGGTAAGAAACCATCAGATACAGGTCAGAAACCTGCCGTCAGATACAGGTAAGAAACCATCAGATACAGGTCAGAAACCTTCCATCAGATACAGGTCAGAAACCGTCAGATACAGGTCAGAAACAGGTCAGAAACCTTCCATCAGATACAGGTTAGAAACCGTCAGATACAGGTCAGAAACCGTCAGATACAGGTCAGAAACCGTCAGATACAGGTCAGAAACCATCAGATACAGGTCAGAAACCGTCAGATACAGGTAAGAAACCGTCAGATACAGGTCAGAAACCTTCCATCAGATACAGGTCAGCAACCGTCAGATACAGGTCAGAAACCGTCAGATACAGGTCAGAAACCGTCAGATACAGGTCAGAAACCATCAGATACAGGTCAGAAACCGTCAGATACAGGTAAGAAACCATCAGATACAGGTCAGAAACCGTCAGATACAGGTAAGAAACCGTCAGATACAGGTCAGAAACCATCAGATACAGGTAAGAAACCATCAGATACAGGTCAGAAACCGTCAGATACAGGTCAGAAACCATCAGATACAGGTTAGAAACCGTCAGATACAGGTCAGAAACCGTCAGATACAGGTCAGAAACCATCAGATACAGGTTAGAAACCGTCAGATACAGGTCAGAAACCGTCAGATACAGGTTAGCCTGTTATTGTTCAAAGACCTTTTTGGTGGTTGTGGGCAGTGGATGTTTAAAGGGGATAGCAGGTCAACAATAAATGCAACAGAGTAGTGGTGAACATCTTCTGAAAGCTTTGAACCTGAAGATTAATTTAGTTAGAAACAGAAACCTGCCGTCAGATACAAGTTAGAAACAGAAATCTGCTGTCAGATACAAGTTAGAAACAGAAATCTGCTGTCAGATACAAGTTAGAAACAAAAATCTGCCGTCAGATACAAGTTAGAAACAGAAATCTGCTTTACTTTAAATACTTTTTAAATGGGACTAAACAGGCTGTTATGTATTTCTATTTTAAACTCAGATTTGGTTACTTTTTCAGACGTGATTTATTCAAATTTGGAAATCCAACAATAAATTCTGGTTTTACTGCCTCTGACTAAAGAAATATGGCAATTTTCTTTTTTTAACTAAAACATTACTTCTCGTGGGAGTTCAGAGGATTAACGGATTAACCTCGGGTCGAAACAATAAAGATAAAATGATTCATACCCTGGGAGTCCAGCGCCAGGTTTTTGGATCCGTCTGGACCCTCAAACACCACAGAGTCCTGGATCTGCTGCACCAGCAGCTGCAGGAAGTACTGGCTGGCTGTGTCGCTGTCCCCGAGGCTGCTGGGAAATGCGGTCTGCTGGTCGTCTTTGAACCTGGACGGACAGTAGGGATGGGCGATATGGCCGTAAAAAGAATATCACGATATTTCAGGCTATTTTTGCGATAATTTTTCTTCACGATATTACAAAATACTTAGAGGTGACGGACCGTCATTGAACAGGGATTGATAAAAAACTATATGACCTATCTAAACGTGGATTAATACACCGATACACAAGACTTGTGTCTACTGTTTAAAGTTTAAATGGAGTCTGTAGGTGAAATTATGCCGGAGAAGTAGACGTTTAAAAATCTCCAATTATTGTTCTTTTTCGCTGATTTTTTTTCCGGCCGTCCCATTCACTTCAATGCAAAATTTTGGGCTTACGTCGTGAAAAATTCGTATTCTGTAGAGAAAAGTAATAGCACACCGATCCTGATCAAACCGCACGTTTTGATATATAATTTGTCCTGCAACTCTTCAAGTTGTAGGACTAGTAGCGGGACGAAATTGCGTCCGGAAGAGGAAGAAGAAGAAATCCACAGTATAACAGTAGTGCAGAGAAAAGGTTCCTTAGAGGTAAAATGTGTTGGTCGTAGCTGAGAAGAAGGAAAGGTGCGTTCATGGTCTGCTCACCTGACACTCAGAGTGTGTGTGGGGTCGAAGTCAGCCCTCCTCACCAGCTGCACGCCTGCAGACAGAGCCCCGCCCCCGACCACCTCCACCTGCACACCGAGGGGGCGGAGCTGAGGCCCCAGCGCCCGCAGGATCTCCTCAGGTGAGCCACACCCAACAGGTGGAGACGGTCTGAGGGAGGGGGGCGGGGTTAAAGGAACATTCTAGATATTATATACAATATTTCTTTATTAACAACAATTAATTCATCACCTTAGATCCTGCTGCTGGAGGAGAGGTGTGTTAGGTTGTGTAGTAAGGAGGACACAAGAAAGGAAAGGAGACGAGAGAAGGAACCAAGAGAGGAAAGGAGACTAGAGGAGGAAACAAGAGAGGAAAGAAGACGAGACGAGGAAACAAGAGAGGAAAGGAGACAAGAGGATGAAACATGAGAGGAAAGGAGATAAGAGGAGGAAACAAGAGAGGAAAGAAGACGAGACGAGGGAACAAGAGAGGAAAGGAGGCGACAGGAGGAAACAAGAAAGGAGAGGAGACAAGAGGAGGACACAAGAGAGGAAAGGAGATGAGACGAGGAAGCAAGAGAGGAAAGGAGACGAGACAAGGGAACAAGAGAGGAAAGGAGACGAGAGGAGAAAACAAGAAAGAAAAGGAGACTAGAGGAGGAAACAAGAGAGGAAAGGAGGAAACAAGAGGAGAATACAAGAGAGGAAAGGAGACGAGAGGAGGAAGCAAGAAAGGAAAGGAGACGAGAGGAGGAAACCTCTTCCAGCTGATAGGAGAGGTGTGTTAGGTTTCTGTACCTCTTACAGCTGATGGAGGAGTGGATGGAGGAGTGGATGGGGGACGGGAGGCGCTTGGACAGCAGACTCCTCCTCTGACCTCCTTGAGGAGAAGCAACCAGGGAGGCTGGGAAAAAGCACACAGAGCTCTATTACCACAAAATTTACAATAAATCTATTTTAAAAAACAGCCCCACATGAAACCAAATGAAGACGAAACAACGGGTTGAATCTCTCAGGATAAACCAGTAAACCAGTAGGATCCAGTTTAAAAACCAGTGCACCTCTCCCGTCGGTCGCCTGCTTGCAGTCACTGCAGACCCAGTTTCTGCACTCCAACCTCAGCTTGGAGCACTTCCTGTGAGTCCCTCTGGAGCCACACAGCCGGCAGCGAATCACCTCGAACCAACTGGAAACAAACAACAACAAGAACAACATGGTCTGTGGTCAAGTGTATTATTATCATTTCAGTATTTTATTATTATTATTAGGCGGAGTACTTTTCCCTCTAGTGGGAGAGAGGATCCACTGAACTTCACCAGTTAGCAGCTCAGAAAGTACCTGCCTCGGGTCGGTACTTTCTGAGACACTACTGACTAGTCGACGCTGATTGGACAAGGTTGAGGAGTGATTCTGCAGACTGGTGCAGACTGGACACTGAGGGGTTAACATCCCCTGCTCTGACTGCAGCTGGGAGAGACTGCTGCAGGAGGACTGGGCCGCTGGTGATGCTTTGGGACGGCGCCTGCTACTCGTTAAGAAGAGTAACGAGTCTCCTAAAGTCTCCAATAACACCAGAAAATGTCCCAAGATTTGTTGCTAGTCGCTTTTTTGAAAAAGAGTCTCTAGAGGGTCTGAATAGTTGCTAAATATAGAGACAAAGACTCTCTAGTGGGTCTGAATAGTTGCTAAATATAAGCCCCTTTCATAGTGCCGTCCCACTATATTGCCGGAAAGATCTGTGCCGGCTTTTCCCCTTCGGGTGTTCATAGTGATCCCGTGAAGGCAAAGTAATATTCTGCCCTTTCATAGTGCAGTCTGGAGACGATAGTCAGAGCAGCAGTGCTGTGCTATAGCACAGTGCTAACAGGCTAACAGTTAGCTATGTAGCAGTACAGTGTGTATGTGCTGAAGCAGCATGTGATCACTTAGCGACCAGCGTATGTTTACAACAAGCACCGGATACTCTAAGTGAACAGTGATTGGATGACTGTTGGACCAAGTGGGAGCTGTGGGTTAGACCCATTAGCCCCCATGGCCCGTTCACAGTGGTCCCGCTTCCAACAGTCCCACCAATGTTCCTCCTCTGTGACCTCTGGAGGCAGAAATTGGTGGGATCATTTGATCCTGGCATCCCGCTTCGGGCAGGTTCATAGTGGAGACGAGACGTTACAGAGCATGAAACGGCACTATGGAAGGGGCTAGAGAGACAAAGTTGCTCGCCGCGTCAGTCTGTTGTCACATTAACTCCGTTGGTTAGCCGCTACTAAAGGACCAGTATGGAAACAGGCCGAGGGGAACTAACTAGTGTCCGTAACCAAAAATTCCAAAAACTCCTCAGTGGAAACACGGCAAATATTATTTTAGGTTATGTGCTAGTTTGTTGTTATTCAAAAATGGGAAACCCAGCAGGCATAACATGATTGTTTAAGTGATGAAACAGAGCTGAGAGAGGAGCGATATGATTCTGTAGAAACAGAAGCATGTGAACACAGATACCCAGTCTTGGCGGAGTGCGTCCGTCCGTCGCTGCAGATGCAGGCGTCGGCGTCACAGCGCTTGTAAACCTCCAGCAGCTCTGAATACGCATCCACCTCCAGCTCCCAGGAGGCATCTCTGCAGAGATGGAGAGGGAGAACTTCTGTCATTTGTTATTGTTGGCGTTTGCGTGCAGGCAGGTGTGATGAGAACTCTGCCTGGTGTTACCTCTCTGGGATGTAGATTCCCATCCTCAGCATCTCCTCCTGGAAGCTCTCCTTGTTGTTACACAGAGTACATCTGAAGAAGAAGAGGCCGGCGCTGTGGGCCTGGCGCTGACACACAAACACAGGCAGGTCAACTGTGGTGCACACCTGGAAATCCTGAAACCTATTTACTGTTCCTAGTCATTAATCTTTATAAAATGTGTTAATTAACATATCTTAATTAAGATATGAGAATATGAAGTCAGTTCTCATGATCGATTATGTCTCATAAATTGTTGCAGAAATCTTTGGGTTGATAGCATTTGTTCAAGACATTTAGTACTAAATTAAACCAATTTTCAGAACTTGATTAATGATAAAAATGTTTTAATAAAACTCCCTCCAGAATCCCACATTCAGACTCCAAACAGCAGAGAAAAGTCCATGCTGTGATCTGGTTTCAAAACCTTTTAACATTTAGTAGATTTGTGTATTTTGTGCGATTGTTTGTCAGCACTTGTGTTGTGTTGCTGCTTATAGTGAATCTAGTGTGTCAGCCCTCCATCCTCTGAATGCTCCAGGTCTCTAGTTGGTGGTTGTAAAGTTTCATGAGGCTGTGATTATCCTAGAGGTCACAGCAGCTCATTTTATACACTGAGCTCAAGTTTCACCCACTAACATCATCAACATGAAGAACATTGGGCTCATTGAATCCACAAGAGTCTCAGCTTTACACTCAGACCTGATTTATGCAGCTCACAGACTGTTTAGGACCCCAGGATGCACAAAGATTCACACACAAGAGGACACAACAACACATTTACTGCATTTCTCCTGGAACATTATTGTGGATGGTACCAATGGGTTAGAGGCCCCAGAATGGAGCCCTGTGGAACTCTGCATGTCATTTTCGCTCGCTATCTTCATGAGAATCTCGCTATCTTTATGGTTTCTACCCCAAAACTACATTTGATTTACATAAAGTGGGCATGTCTGTAAAGAGGAGGACTTGTGGGTACAAATAGAACCTATTTCTATTCAAATATCTTGAGGTCAGAGGTCAAGAGTCTTAGAGATTTATGCAGCTCACAGACTGTTTAGAGACCCCAGGATGCACAAAGATTCACACACAAGAGGACACAATAACACATTTACTGCAGGAGAAAAACTGTTTCTTGCCCCAAATTAAACTGTAACTGAATTTGCATAAAGCGGGCATGATTGTAAAGTGACTCATGGGTACCCACAGAATTCATTTTACACTCAGCTCAAGTGTGTCACTGCAAAGAAATGCTACTATGGGGACTGACATCCTTACACATGAAGAAAATTGGGCTCATTGAATCCACGAGGGTCTCGGCTTTCTAGTCAGAGCCGATTTATGCAGCTCACAGACTGTTTAGTGACCCCATGATGCACAGATATTCACCCATACTGCAGGAAGAAAACTGCATCTTAACAGCATGAGCTTGTAAAGAGGAGACTTCTGGGGACACAGAGACACACTTTGAAAATTGGCATGTTAGTTTTCCCCCCTCGCTAAAATTCAACCGACTTCGGAGGGTTTGTTTTTCTTTTCGCTGGCATACTTGAGTCGTGAAGAGGTTAAAGTGCAACATGATCAATGACTCCCTGAAATAAAAATGGTACCTGCACACAGTCCCGATGGAACCAGCTGGTGTGGCAGGACGGACACTTGAGGACGGAGTAGCTCAGGACGGGGTCGATGGAGTCCAGGCAGATGGAGCAGGACTGAGGCAGACTGAGGTCTAAACTCACACACAGAGACTGAGTGGGACTGTGGTCCGGACAGTAGGACCTGGGCAGAGACACAGAGACCACACACACTTTCTCTGAATGTTTTACTGCAGGTAAACGACAGCAGAGAGCCCTGTAGTATAATACAGTACAGTACTGTACAGTAATACAGTCTTTCAGTTTGTGTCTGTATGTTTCTGTGGTGGAGTAACAGCAGCGTGGACGGCTCTCTGTGAGCCACGAGCCACTTCATCAGGAAAACAAAAGGTTTTATGTCTTCACTCACGGGAATTGTCCAGTAAACTGAGAGATAAACTTGGATTTCCTCCCGCAGGGAAAGTGGACCATTTTCCTGCAGCTTCTGACATTACAGCCGACACATGCTCCTTTCTTCTTACAGAAACCACAGGTCTGAAACACACAGGAAACACAGAGTAAACACAGTAAACACACTGAGGAAACACAGTAAAAACAAAGGAAACACCCTAAGGAAACAGTAAATACACAGTAAACACACTGAGGAAACACAATAAAAACATAGTAAACACACTGAGGAAAGACAGGGTAAATACCAGTAAATGCTCTGTAAACTCACAGAAAACCTCTTGAAATGCACAGTAATACACAGTAAACACACACAGTAAAAGCACAGTGAATGCACGGTCAACTCACAGAAAACATGCAGCAAACACACAGTAAAAAGGTAGAAAACCCACAGCGAGAAAAGAGAAAAAGATGTATGAAAAAATAAATGTCTCACCAGGTGACCCGAGCGGCAGCGCTCCTGTTTGATGTCTTCCACCAGGAAACCGAAGACGCCCTCGTCCTCCTCTCCTCGCTGGTAAACGCCACAGGACGTCAGCTGAGACACAACACACACTGATGAAACACACCACACAGCAGGGCTGGCCAGTAAACACACAATCATCTGTCCCGAAACACGCCGTCAGTATTCTGTGGAAAGATCTATCCTTTCATTGAATCCACAGGAGTCTCCAGTCAGATTCATGCAGCTCACACACTGTTCAGGATGCACAGATTCACATGCACCAGGCTGAATAACAGACTTACCAAACAGAAGTAGTGAACAGAGAGTCTGTGCTCTACCAGTGTGACTTTTTCCCCGAACATGGCCGGGTCATCGTCCCCAAGCCTGCACAGAGCACAGCCTGCACACACACACACACACACACACACACACACAGTCAAATCTACAACAGAGAAATATTACACTGGTGTCTGAATGTGTGTCAACTTTATGTCTCCATGTTTTATCTACATTACTAGTCATCATTTCTAGAGCTGCTACGACTAAAGCCAAATAATGGATTAAACGAGTTTGACAATCGATTCATCTTTAATTTAATTCATGAAATAACCTGCCAACTCGATTATCTATAACGTTATCAATTAATCACTGCATGCATACAGGGGTAAAATAAAAGACACAGAGTACTGTGCAAAAGCCTGTTTTGATAATGGACACTTTTATTTTGAAAGGATAAAAAGAGGACTAACTGTACTGGACTAACTGGACTTTAGGAAACAGGGATTTTCTTTCATCTTTAATGAACGTTAATCAAGAAAATAATCTGCAGATTAATGGATAATGAAAATTAATATCAGCCCAAATCGTTTCTTTTATTTTGTCTGTGTTGTTTGCAGGATATTTTTCTTCCTTTTTTGTTTTTGTGGAATAATTAATTACACACAAAAAAAGACGATGCTTCACATTTTCTTCTGTTTTAAACTGGAGGAAGCTCTGACACTCACAGTCCTGGCTGCTGCAGCCGCCTGCCGCCTGCGACGCCCTCGACTTCTTCTTCATGCTGGTGTGAAGCAACCCTGCAGGGACACAGACAGGCCTGGGGGTCAGAGGTCAAATCTACCAAACAGATTCCAAACCTGCAGCTCCACCATGAAAAATTCACCCTGCGTCTCTGAGCGGGATTTTGTTTTTCGAATTCCAACTACTTTTTTGACTGAAATTGCATTTTGTGATGATGAGATGTGATTCACAATATCTGAAGGGAATTATCATTTATGCCTCATTTTTCTAATTTACATTTGAAAATATAATAAAATGATCATAGTGTGATTTTGTTTGCAATGATCTGAACCAAACAAGACTTCTTCTTCAGTCTGAAGGCCAACACATCTCTGCAGCTCCACAATAATGTTTTGACACTCAAGATTGCCAAGATCCGGCCTGCCGAAACATTATCCATTAAAAGTAGAAATGCATGGGGCGTTCCCGGTGGCACACCTGGTAGAGCGCATACCACGGAGGCCCAGTCCTCGTGAGCGGGAGGCCCGGGTTCGAGTCCGGCTCGGAGCCCTTTCCCGCATGTCTTCCCCTCTGTCTCCCCCTTTCACTCGAACATCTCTACTGTCAATAAAGCTATAAAATGCCCAAAAAAGAATCTAAAAAAAAAAAAAAAAAGTAGAAATGCATGTGGAGCCAGAGTGAGTCAGCGTCTCATCACAGCTCTTGGTGTCTGTTTCTTTTCTACTTCTACAAATTTTTGCCTTAAACAAATATTTCCCCTCCTGCAATTTGGATGTTGAAGTCATCCATATTGCAATTTTATTAATTAATTATTAATAATAATAATAATAATAATAATAATAATAATAATAATTGTGCAGCCCTATGCACAACCCACCCATAACTCTGGCCTCTCAGTAATTATTAGTGTAACTTAGTCCATCAACACAAAATAAATTGTGAATATTATTGAAGCTGTTTGATCTCACGGTTAACTGAACATGTTGAACTTTGGATTGTTGGTCGAACAAAACAAAACATTTGAACGTGAAATATTTTACTCTGAGAAACTGTGAGGAACACTTAAAATATATATATATATATATATTTTCTATCATTTTAGGGGAATTACAATAAATGATTAATTGGAAAAATAAACATAAATTACTTATTAAATAATTAATTGTTAATATATGTGATGCTGCTGAAGCCTATGAATCAATTATTAAAAAAGGCAGATTTGACTTCACACCTGGACCAGGTTAGACCAGGTCCAGGTAGAAAACTAGTGTGCATAGACTCAAATCTGGACTAGATTATTTCAGAAAGGCTCGAGGCTCTTTAAAACACAGTATCTGATTGGTGAAAGATATATTCTATTTTATTTTTCATGCAAAAACAGTGAAACATTCAGAAAACACAAGTATGACAGTTTTACAACCTGCTTCATGTCAAAAAACAGTAACAGTGTGATGTTTATATATTATATTATGTTAGATATGAACTATTTGTAGACCACTTAAAGAACCTAGGAGGTCATTCCAATAGACAAGTATTTAAGGGCTGCAGCTAAAGACTATTTTCATAATTGCTTATACGAATCTCATGATTAATGAATCAGTTAGTTGGTCTATGAAATGGTTAAAAAAATACCACAAAAAGACCCAGGCGATGACTTTAAATGTCTTGTTTTGTCTGACCAACAGTCAAATATGCCTAATATATATGTATTATTGAATTATAATTATATAATTTGATATATTATAAATATTATTTTATAAATGTATATATATATATATACCCAATTATATTCCTGTTTATACCCTATATAAAACACAGTAAATAAAAATAATGAAACAGTAAAGATTTACAATTCAGTGGTTTGAACAAGAGATTTGGTCTTTTTAATAAATATAGATAAACCGGACAGAATGTAATGATTCAAAAGCATTAAAAAGATAACTGAGACACCTCTACTACGCCAGTTATGAATAATAACTGTGTATCATAATACTCAGTGGTGGAAAAGTACATTTACTCAAGTACTGTTCTTAAGTACATTTTTGAGGTACTTGTACTTTTGAGCATTTCCATTTTCTGTAACTTAATACTTGTACTCCACTAAATCATTAGTATAAAGTAGTTATATTAGTATTAGTACTTTTACTTCACTAAGAGATCTGAATACGTTTTCCACCTCTGATTATAATAGTAATTAAATATTATCTCCTTCGTATTTTATCGCGATGTTTCTATTCTACAAGTGTGCTTTAAGTGTTGTATAAGCAGTGTTTTATGTGTTTTAGTGTTTTATGTCCAAACTAGAAACTAGCTCGGTAATATCTGCTTTATGCTAAGCTAACTGTGAAATAAATACAACAAAGTGATGTGAAAAGAAAATAAATAACAGTTGACGTCGAATATGAGCGAAAAGTGTTCAGCGGGTTGCTAACTAATAATAATAATAATAACAAAAATACATGTGTGTGTGTGTGTGTGTAGCTATATGAAGTATTAAGAGCATAAAACATCAGAATAAACTAATCAGTTATCTGAAGCAGCTCGGTGAGGTTCAGACGTTACAGCCAAAAACAAGCTATTTATTAATCTTACGCATATTTAACGTGCCACAGGGACAAAACATCGGCGGGGAGAAGTTTTATAAGAACTTACTTTACATTCGGGGATGAAACGTGTCAGATTGAGGGCATTTTTTGAGGGTTTATTCCGGTTGTTTGTTTACGTCTGATTATCGGTCGAGTTTTAAATTTCCCTCTTTTCAAAACAAAATGACCTAATTTCCGTTTCCGCTTCTTCTTCTTCTTCTTCTTCTTCTCCATTTCCCGGGAACAGCGCCGGGCGGTTATGGTGATTTGACATAGCGGCGGAACGGTGTAACTACAGTTATTTAGGTCCGTTCCGTGAAGCCGTTGGGTTCAGAAACTCTTTTTCCGTCGGTAAAAAAAAAGTCTGTAACTCAGAACGTCACAACCACAATCCGCTAAGATGACATTTCTCTGTCAGAATTGGATAAATTCGGGTGTTTGTTCTCTATAGAGACAGAGCGCTCTTAGCCCCGCCCCCACCGCAGAGGTAAACAAACCGGGCGCCACGCGTCATCCTATGAAAGCCACGCCCACTGGAAAAGGTAAACAGACATCAGGGCGCCACAGGAGCTAAGTTAGCATGTTAGCTCCCTGGGGTCTTTCCTCTCAAACTCATTAAAGGACTCCGAATGTTTTGGAGGTTAGGGGAGAAGGGCCTTGGTCAGATAGGTGACCATGAACTCGATGGTCACTCTGGCTGAGCTCCAGAGATCCTGTGTGGGGGCAGGAGAAACTTCCGGAAGGACAGCCATTACATTACATTACATGTCATTTAGCAGACGCTTTTGTCCAAAGCGACTTACAATAAGCCATCATTGCAATACTCCACCAATATGGGCTTTATGGCAGTGGCCTGACAGAAACCTCTCGTCAGTGAAAGACACAAGAAACCTCACTTGGAGTTTGCCGAAAAGCACCTAAAGGACATACTGTGAGAAACAAGATTCTCTGGTCTGATGCAACCAAGATTAAACTGTTTGGCCTCAATTTCCGATGGTCATGTCTGGGCACCACTCATCAACTGCACAGTACCATACCAACAGTGAAGCATGGTGTTGGTAGTGTCATGCTTTGGGGCTGTTATTCAGTGGCAGGGGTTAGGAAACTGGCCAGGGTTGAGGGAAAGCTGAACGGATCCGGACCAAGGTTCACTTTCCAACAGGACCATGATCCTTAGCACACAACACAGGAGTAGCTTCAGGTCAATACAGCACTGTAAAACCTGATTAGTTGAAAATACTCAAAATGTTTGCTGTAACTGATTACCTAACAATATTTAAGTTATGGTAATATTTTTTTTTTTAAGTAAACCAATAAATAAAACAAATTGAGTGACTTTTTCTGGTGTTATTGGAGACTTTTGGAGACTCGTTCCTACTCCTCTTAACGAGCAGTGCATTCATGAAATCGCCGCCTCAACCGCATCCAAACAGTGCCGACTAGTGAGTAGAGGCTCAGTGGCCACTCAGAAAGTACATACCCGAGGCAGGTACTTTCTAAGCTGCTACCTGAGCCACTAACCAGTGAAGTTGGGCGGATCTTGGGCGGATCCTCTCTTTTCAAGTCACACCCATAGCAGCTCACTAGAGGGAAAAGTACATAATGGAAATGCAGCAATTATGATGTATCAAGTATAGCTTGATGATGGGGTAAAATAATTTAAACCATTTTAACACAAGGCTGAGTTTTAAAGGGTCATTTTAAAAGCAGATTGTTATTCTGGGTTGCTTATCTGCTTAGAAAAATAGCAAGGAAAGAAAACTAGTTTTGGACTAAAAGACACTCTGAGGAGTCAAACGTTCATTTAGAAGAATAATTGCTCTAATCCAGCTAGTTAGCTAGCGCTCTCTCTATGGAGAAGTGGAGGCTCCAATGTGGAGGAAATGAGTCTGCTCTCCTGGACTGTAGAAGCTCAGGCTCAGATAGAAACACCTGCTCACCTGGCAGAGCTGTTGGTCTCACCTGCTCAGGTAGAAGAGGAGCTTCAGCATTAATTTGGTTTATTTCTGTTCTGATCAAAATCACTTTATTCTTTTACTGATGACCCTCTTGTTTCTGTTCAGAGCCTGTCAGGTTGGTGGGAGGAGAGTGTCGCTGTGCAGAAACACTGGAGCTGAAACATGAAGGAGAATGGAGACCAGTGAGTGATGTTTACTATGGCTGGACCCTGAAGACAGCAGCTATTGCCTGCAGAGATGGACTGTGGGTCTGCTGTTTCTGTAGAAGAGAGAGAGGAGTCTTCAGACAGACCTGCATGGTGGAGCCAGTGGATGTGTGTTCTTTCTAGATCTCTGAAGGAGTGTATAAGATCAGGCTTATCTTCCACCTTCCTGAATCCCACCTGTTCAGGTAAGCCCCACAGCATCATGATCTCTGACAGTAAAGTTTCCTGGACATCCAGGGAAAGGCAGGTCAAGAGAGAGGGCTCCTCCTCTGACATTATTTAACTATTTCAGTGATATTGTGTGACTGTTGAGAAACTGAATTTGTACATCAAGTTAGAATGGTAGAGTGTTACAATAATTTGTGTCATCAGTTCAAGAACCCTGAGTGAGTGTTGATAAAAGACCATCTGATGGAACACAGTGGGAAACAGTTCACTGTCCCAAAATTTTTGGAACATGTTGCAGGTATTACATTCAGAATGAGTGTATATTTCCAATAAACGAGTTATCGGACTGGATCTATAATGTCCTGGCCCTATTCAATTTTCTATTGAACATATGACAAAAAGGATTAACAAATTATTGCACTGCTTTTGACAGTGTCATCGGGTTGTAGTTTGAGTGTTTTTCATGTTCTGCTACTTTAAAATTTTCCTGCAACATGGTACATTCATATGACGGCGCGTGTTACAGTACAGATACAATACAGATTCAGATCCTTCTTGCAGAGATCAGCAACTGAATATCTTTGGCTTTTGGACTGTTGGTCAGACCTTGGACTCTGACAAACTGTGCTGCACATTATCCATTGATGTTGTTGTGACTGGATCGACCCGGAGACTGGCAGGGACATTATTACCATCGAGAGGATGAGTAGCAGAAATCGCTGCCACTTTCACCCACAGTCCAAATTCCAGTCTTATGTGGCTTCCCCAAACAACAGCCTCTGGCTTCAAGGCTGTCTGCTAATCTCCCCAGCTGAGCAATGTAGCTAGATCCTTCCCCCCCATCCTCCCCCCTCTCAACCTCCCACAGCCCCTCCCCACCCACGCTTCGTACCCCCAGCGAGACAGAACAGACTTATAACATGCCACAGGGGAAGGGGGGGGGGGGGGCAGCATAGCCAGGCGGCCCTCGATCCTGCAGCTATCACAGCGCTGGACGCAGACCCGCCTGGCTATGCTGCCCCCCCCCCCCTTCCCCTGTGGCATGTTATAAGTCTGTTCATGTTGTGAAAGTGTATTATGCTTATGTTGCTGAGGTTCTTTTCATTGTTTTTTTCCTCCTTTCCTCTCCTTACGTGTGGTGTATTTCCCTCTCTTCTCTCCCTGTCTTCCTGTCCTGTTCACCTCTGTCTTATTGTGTGTGTGTGTTGTATACGTTCGGACGGGATGATGGCTAATTTCGTTGTAATGGTACTTGTTACTCTGAACAATTGACAATAAAGGTCATTCTGATTCTGATTCTGATTCACTGAGTGGTTACTTGAAAAACATTATTGAAAGGGCTAGGGTTAATTACTAACCCAATTAGTATCATTTTTAGTTGTAATTCAGTCTTCTCTGAATGACTCCCTGCTGATGTTAACACAGCTATTGGAAATAACAAAAAGACTGATAGGAACATCTCAGCTTCCCTTCTTGTCATGTTGACACAGACTAAAGTCCTACAATGTGTGATTTTTTAGCAGCTTTCACATAAAGTTGCACAAAAATGCAAGTGTAAATAAAAACTACAGTCCAGGAAGGCTCCTCCTCTTCCAGTACACATATACACACTGAGGACAGCATATGTGTTGATCAGAGCAGAGACACAGTCTACCTGAACATGGATCACATATTGGCGCTGTTGCTGTTGCTGCTAAGCTCAGGTAGGACTCTGATTTAAAGATTATGTTTATTATGCAGTTGTATTGCTACCTCACGACTGCTGCGCTCTTCCAATGAACGGCGCCTGGCTCTGCCCCCCGTTGGTCCAAGGCAATCCAGACTCTTTGCACTTCTTGTTCCCCGCTGGTGGAACACACTACCGGTTCCTACCAGAGCAGGGGCGTCCCTCTCTACCTTTAAAAAACTCCTGAAGACCCAGCTCTTCAGAGAGCATCTTCTCTCCTAGACCACATGATAAGTCTACTCCTCAAAGAATTGTCACTAGCACTAATAGCTCTTATTGCACTATACCTTGATTGTTTGCTTTTACTGTTCCTGTAAGTCGCTTTGGATAAAAGCGTCTGCTAAATGACTAAATGTAAATGTAAATGTAAACTTCAATTGAACCTTTAAATCAGCTCACATATATGGAGGACGCACGCTGCCATGATAAATAAAAATAGAAAAACTTTAACTTTATGAAGATTTTTTTCCTACAACGAGCCCAGGCCCAGTCTCATAGTATTAACCACTCTAGCTTTATTATTAGCTACATGGGACCTGGGTTGCATAAGTAACACAAAAAAAGGAAGCAGTTAAATCTTCAGGGTCTCCAAGGCCAAAATAACAAACAAAAGACAATCTGGAAAATAAGATTCAGCTAAATCTACCAAACAAAACAGACAGCTCCCTAAATAGGCAAAAGCTCAGAAAGTAATATAAAAGCTTTGCATCCACTGAACTACTGACAAGTATTTCATACAACTTAATGTCCAAAATGCCTAACTATCCTTTGAAGTGACTGGCTGGAACAGAGACATCCGATTGGCTACATAAAATTCACATTTTTAAAAATGCATTTGTGACTCAGGATGTGGCAGGGAATTCTCAAAACCCCATGCATAATGGAGGTGAAACGTAATTTGTAAGTTAGAGTTAAGTTGTCTGTATGTGTAAGTGTAACAACATCAAAATATTTTTTATGAAAATTGCTACTTTCATAAACATATTTGTGTATTTCTCTGAAATATTTGTGTGTTTCTCCAGGACTCCAGGCTGAAGGAAATGACAACCCAGCAGGTAAATGGAGAAAGAAAAGACATTTAATAACAGCAGTCAAGTTTAAGTCTAAAGTTTTCTCAATTAAATTTGTTGTTTTACTGATGACTCTCTTGTTTTTGTGCAGAGTCTGTCAGGTTGGTGGGAGGAGCCAGTCGCTGTGCAGGAACACTGGAGGTAAAACATGAAGGAGAATGGAGATCAGTGGGTGATGTTTTCTCCTACTGGACCCTGAAGGATGCAGCTGTTGCCTGCAGAGAGTTGGAGTGTGGCTCTGCTGTTTCTGTAACAAGGAGAGAGGAGTCCTCAGATAGATCTGTGTGGTGGGTCAGGTCAGACTGTCTTCAGTCTAAATCTCTGAGAGAGTGTGTCAACTCTGATTCCTCTTCCGTCATCCTGAATCTCGTCTGCTTAGGTAAGCTCATTAGTCTCATCATCTATGACTTTAATGTAACAAAGTTGACACAAGAACCAGACAGAATGACAGCAAACTGTCTGAGCTGCTGCCTCAGTAAATCAGGTGCTGAACGCACCAAGATTTAGAAATATAACCAATGTCTGCTTCAGAAGTCCCCTGGGCAACCATCAACCAGCCTGAAAGGACTACTTCAGCTTGACAGCGTTCAAAGATACTGGTTACTACTATCAGGTTGTTTCATTGCTAACATAATGCCAAGTTCTCCCTACATGACTTTAGCCCTGATTTCCCACTCCAAGAAAAGACACAAGTCAAGAGGCTCGCAATGTTGGAATTGAACTCAATCCAGATTGAATCACTGTATTCTTGTTTGATGACATCTTTTTATCCAGTGTCTGGTGTCTCTTATCTCTCTCTGTTTTCTCTTCTCTCATCTCTCCAGACTCTGTCAGGCTGGTGAATGGGACCAGTCTGTGCTCAGGCAGACTGGAGGTGAAGTCTGACCAGTCTAACCAGAGCTGGTCCTCAGTGTGTGAAGCTGACTTTGACCAGCAGGATGCAGAGGTGGTCTGCAGGGAGCTTGGATGTGGGGCTCCTTTGGTCCTCCAGGGGGCGCTCTATGGAGAAGTGGAGTCTCCAATGTGGACCAAAGAGTTCCAGTGTGGAGGAGATGAGTCTGCTCTCCTGGACTGTAGAAGCTCAGGCTCAGCTAGAAAGACATGCTCACCTGGCAGAGCTGTTGGACTCACCTGCTCAGGTAGAAGAAGAGCTGCAGCTTTCATTTCTGTTCTGATCAAACTCACTTTATTCTTTTACTGATGACTCTCTTATTTCTGTTCAGAGCCTTCCAGATTGGTGGGTGGGGACAGTCGCTGTGCAGGAACACTGGAGGTGAAACAGGGAGAATGGAGAACAGTGGGTGACTCTGACTGGACCCTGAAGGAAGCAGCTGCTGTCTGCAGAGAGCTGGACTGTGGTTCTACTCTCTCTGTAGGACTGAAATGGGAGTCCTCAGACAGACCTGTGTGGTCCATCAGCCCTGACTGTGTTCATTCTGGATCTGTTATGCGGGAGTGTGTAACAGCATATTCCTCTCCCTCATCTCTGGGTGTCACCTGCTCTGGTAAGAAAATCTATGACGTAATATATGACAGTAATGTAGCAGGTTGACAGACACATGCAGCAGCTAGAATAGTATCAGATGTCTGATGAGCAGCTGCACTAAATCAGGTGTTGAATGCACCAAGATAAACTTTCATGAATCAGGCAGGATCCAAATGCAGCACAACCAAGATTGACAGCAAGGTCTCTTTTATTGTTCCACACAAAGCAGGAAACACAGGAAACAAACAGGCAACTAGAGTCTAGAGAGCAGAAACACAAAAGTCCCGAACAAAGCTTGATGAGCCCCTGGAAGCGCAGGTCGATCTGGATAGCCAACTCGGTGATCCTGTCCAGTGTAGGCGGAACTGTGTGGCAGACCAATCCGTCTTAAATATAGTCCGCTAGTTCATGGAGAAAGGTGTCTATTAGCGCCTCAGAGTTCCACTTGCTCTGGCGAGCCTAGGTGCGGAAATCAATCGAATAATCTGCCACTGTGCGGTCTCCCTGCCGCATGTCCATGAGTCCCTGTGCAGTGTCAGATCTGACAGCCGCCAAGCCGAAAACCTTGCGTAGCTCCTCAGCAAATGCCTGGAATGAGGAGAAGGCTGGGGACTGACTCTCCCACTCAGCGGTTCCCCACAGGCGAGCTCTTCCTGTGAGATGATTGATGGTGAAGCGACTCTTGCTTGCTCCGAGGCAAAAGTGCGAGGCTGGAGGGAGAACAGCAGGGAACAGCTTGTCAGGAAGGCACTGCAGGTCTCCGGGTCGCCATCGTAGTGCTCTGGTGTCCCCCGCCGGGGTTTCGGTAGAAGAACAGGAGAGTGGGGGAGACACCGATGCCAGTGTTGCAGTAGCTGCCGGGGTGTGAGCAGTAGGGTTAGTTAGTTGCGCCATTAACTGTCTCATCTGCTCAGCTAATGCCGCTAGCATCTGTGCATTAGCCTCCGCGGCCTGCCTGGCTACCATGGTGGCAGCAGACATCATGGCCTCATGCTGCTGGAAAAAGCCCTCAATCTGTTGGAGATGATCCAGCGGGGAAGGGTTGTGTGCTGGATCCATTCTTGGCCAGATTGTACTGTCGTGAATCAGGCAGGATCCAAATATAGCACAACCAAGATTGAGAGCAAGGTCTCAATTTGTCTTTTATTGTTCCACACAAAGCAGGAAACACAGGAAACAATAAACAGGCAACTAAGTCTCTGAATGTAGCAGAAACACAAAAGCCCCAAGCAAAGCTCTGAAGCAGGGAAGGCGAGTTCAGTAGTGACTGTCCACGGCTTAGAAATGAACCGGCGGGGTAAGCCTGTCGAACACTGAGTTCCTCAAAAAACTCCAGAGACAGCCAGCAAGTAATCCTCTTCAGAGAAGCCGGAGCAGCAGACACCAACACGGAAACAGTGAAAATCAAACCAGGAAACACACAGGCTGGAATCAAAGTCGGGGACGGAAGGCAGGCAGGTTTACCGGGGCAGAGACGAGGAGACGGATTTAGGAACCGACGGGATCGGAACCGGGAAG
Organism: Centropristis striata; assembly: GCF_030273125.1. Classification (NCBI taxonomy): domain Eukaryota; kingdom Metazoa; phylum Chordata; class Actinopteri; order Perciformes; family Serranidae; genus Centropristis; species Centropristis striata. The sequence continues at coordinate 36,043,153 of NC_081532.1, read as the reverse complement.
TCAAACCGAGAAAGATCGCTGGAAAGTTCTGCATGGTACAAAGACAATCTGGCAACTGGTGCTGGGCTGGTGAGGCTTAAATGGAGCTTGATGAGCTCTGAATGAGCTCCAGCTGAGCTCTGCAGGTGCAGCATCTCCTCTGATGAGGGGGCGTGGCGTGCTGCACCAGAGCCCATGACATAAACGTACATATGAAACAAATCATTTCAACATGCACAAATGAACAAAGTCCATCGGTGGCATAAATGTGGTCCAACAATAGTCTGTAGTGTTATAAAGATGAGTTCTGTTGTTGATGATGAACTTATGTTGGAATTGTGCTGAGCCCAGTTAGAATCACTGAATTCTTGTTTGATGACATCTTTTTATTCTGTGTCTGGTGTCTTTTATCTCTCTCTGTTTCTCTTCTCTCATCTCTCCAGACTCCGTCAGACTGGTAAATGGGACCAGTCTGTGCTCAGGCAGACTGGAGGTGAAGTCTGGCCAGTCCAACCAGAGCTGGTCCTCAGTGTGTGAAACTGACTTTGACCAGCAGGATGCAGAGGTGGTCTGTAAGCAAATTGGGTGTGGGGCTCCTTTGGTCCTCCAGGGGGCGCTCTATGGAGAAGTGGAGGCTCCAATGTGGACCAAAGAGTTCCAGTGTAGAGGAGATGAGTCTGCTCTCCTGGACTGTAGAAGCTCAGGCTCAGATAGAAACACCTGCTCACCTGGCAGAGCTGTTGGACTCACCTGCTCAGGTAGAAGAGGAGCTGCAGCCTTGATATGGTTCATTTCTGTTCTGATCAAACTCACTTTATTCTTTTACTGATGACTCTTGTGTTTCTGTTTAGAGCCTGTCAGGTTGGTGGGAGGAGACAGTCGCTGTGCAGGAACACTGGAGCTGAACCTTAATGGAGACTTGAGACCAGTGAGACCCTCTGACTGGAACCTGAAGAAAGCAGCTGTTATATGTCGAGAGCTGAACTGTGGCGCTGCTGTTTCTTTTGGAGAGAAAGAGTCCTCGTTCAAACCTGCATGGTGGGTCAGGTCTGACTGTGTTCAGTCTGGATCTGCTCTGAGAGAGTGTGCAGCGCCAAATTTCTCTTCGTCCTTGCTGAATCTCACCTGCTCAGGTAAGCCCATCAGTATCATCATCTCTGACAGTAATGTTTCCAGTACGTTCCTTCCTCTGTCACAGTGACAGTCAGTGTTTTCCATCAGACTGAACTGTAAAGTTATCCAGAACAATATTGACATCCTGACATGTAGAAGGTGGATTTGTTTCAGGAAACTTTGAACTCTCCATAGATCGCTGATCTTCACCTGACAGGACACACCTGGAGGAACCTGTCTGTCTGTCTGTGATAGACTTGTGACATCAAATCATTTTTCATCCTCTCTCTGTGTTTACAGACCTGCTGGTTTAGCCCAATTTCTCTGCATCCTCCTCCATGGATGAGGTCTCTGAGTCCGACTGAAGAGAAAGGAGCTCAGCAAGCAGAGCAGCACCTGTAAAAAATTGACATATATCATCTCTTCTGTATGACCAATTCATGATGTGAAATACACATTTGGTGACATTTGCCAATTGGTTGTTACAAAAACATAAAAAATAAAAAATAAATGATGCCCAATGATTTCACACAAAGTCTATGTTTGTTGCTTAGGATGAGACTAATTTTCATACTTTTTTTTAAATGTATTTTTTAAGTATTTTTTTTATTTTGTATGTGAGAAGTTTCCCCCTATTTTATAATTAAGGAATTGATGATGTACGTCAGCATTTGCCTATATTTTCTAATGATTGTTTTCGCTCTCTCTCTGTCTCTCTCTCCGTCTCTCTCTCTCTCTCTCTGTATATATATATATATATATATAGATATAGATCTATCTATCTATATATATCCATCTATCTATCTATCTATCTATCTAGATATAGATATATATTTATAGATAGATATAGATATATGGCAGAGATGTGCTTCCATACAGGAGTGAGTTTAATTGTAAAGTCTCAATGAAAAAGGGGAGGTTATGTTTTTGAACTTTAAACTTCAGACTGTCCTGTTTGCTATGCTCCTGTTTGCTTTTGACAAAGTCATCGGATAATAGTTTGAGTATTTTTTTAATGTTCTGCTACTTTATAATTTTACTGCACTACAGTACATTCATGTGACAGCACATGTTACAATACAGATACAATACAGATTCAGATCCTTCTTGCAGAGATTCAAATCAACTGAATATCTTCGGCTTTTGGACTGTTAGTCAGACCTTGGACAAACTGTGCTGCACATTATTCATTGATGTTTTATACACAGTGATGATTACTTGGAAACATAATTCATAGGGTTAATTACTAACCCAATAAGTATCATTTTTAGTTTTAGCTTTAATTCAGTCCGCTCTGACTGACTCCCTGCTGATGTTCACACATCTATTGTAAATAACAAGAAGACTCTGACTGCTTTAATCTGATAGGTACATCTCAGCCTGCCCTGTTTGTCATATTGACACAGACCAAAGTCCTACAATCTGTAATGCAGTTTTCAAAGAAAGTTGCACAGAAATGCAAGTGTTAATACGTATAAGCTATAGTCTAGGACAAACTGTGCTGATCTGTTAGCAGCTTTCACATAAAGTTGCACAAAAATGCAAGTGTAAATATAAACTACAGTCTAGGAAGGCTCCTCCTCTTCCCATACACATATACACACTGAGGACAGCATATGCAATGATCAGAGCAGAGAGACAGCCTACCTGAACATGGATCACATATTGGCACTGTTGCTGTTGCTGCTGAACTCAGGTAGGACTCTGATTTAAAGATGATGTTAATTATGTAATTATATTTATATTGAACCTCAAAAATCAGAGAACAAACTGCTCACACGTAAGGGGGACCCATGCTGCCATGATAAAAAATAAAAATAGAAAAACTTGATGAATAAATGAACATACAAATAAACTGACCACGTATCGTTAAAAAAAAATAACTGGAGGCATTGTTTATTGAGCATTGTTTATACAGCACATACTCATATTATTAGATCGCACAGCATTCAAGCCTGTCATTGTATTTACTGGCTTTTTCAAGAAAAAAATAGTGCCAAGTTAATTTCTGGTAGTAATAATAATAATAATAATAATAATAATACAGTGTATTTAGAAGGTGCCTTTTTTGGCACTCAAGGACACCGTACAAAAAAGATAGAAAAAGAAACAAAAATAAAATACATAAAATTAAGAACAATACAATAGATTGGACAGGGCAGTTGGCATCAGAGGTAATACGCAGTTTTAAACAGATGTGTGATTTGATGAGTTGTGATTTGAAATGGGGGAGTGAATCAATGTTTCTGAGTTGGGGTGGTAAATAATTCCAGAGGCGAGGAGCAGAGCGGCTGAATGCTCTGCTCCCCATTGTGGTGAGACGGGTGGAGGGGAAAGATGGATGGAGGAAGAGGATCTAAGGGGAGCAGGAGCGAGTGGGAACATGGAGGAGGTCGGACAGATATGGGGGGGACTTTGTATTGAATATGGAACTGAACCGGGAGCCAGTGGAGCTGTTTCACCCTCCCCCAAGGTTGTCAATATTGAGGGAAAAGCTGTCGGTTTTGGATGAAGTGTATTTGGTGCCAATGAGGAGAACCTCTGTTTTGTTAGTGATGAATTTAAGGAAGTTTAGGGTGAACCAGGTTTTTATTTTAGAGATGCAATGGGTGAGGGAGGTAGGCGGGAGAGAAGACGAGGGTTTGGTGGCGAGGTAGAGCTGGGTGTCAACGGCATAGCAGTGGAAGTGAATGTTAAATTTGCAGAAGATACCGCTGAGGGGAAGGAGGTAGATGATGAAGAGGAGGGGCCCCAGGACAGAGCCCAGGGGCACATCTGAGGTGACGGAGGAGGGAAAGGATTTGAGGGACTTGAGTTGAATGAGCTAAGTGCGACCAGAGAAGTAGGATGTGAACCAGTCTAAGGGAGTGTGGTTAATGCCAATGGAAGATGTCCAGGTGAAGGTGGAGTGCCTCTGGTGTTGATCCAGGCAGGTGATAGCGCAACCGGAGCAGGTCAGTACTGTATCAAACCCGCCACTGGCAGGTGGACGGGCAGTAGAAAGAGCCAGGCACAGACCAACAAGATGTATGTCCTACCGGCCCACATTGTGGACGAGGACTCAGGCAGTGTTGACGGCCAGAAAACGCCAGGTGAGGCTCACACCGGGACAGGACAGGTGAGCTAATAGTGAAAACTCAAATAGACAATAGTGCCGGCAAGTCATAAAAATATCCCAAAATGAGTGCAATTACACTGTCCGATTAGGTCATAGGACCATAAAATCAGTCAAAAGTAAAAACGTTACCGGCGAGCAGCAGCAGCTAGTTGCACCAGCGTTCACTCGTTGGCCATGACCGCCATCAGCACTCTTGAACTGTTTAACTGTTTTCATGCTTTCATGATATGCACAAGGACCATTGTTTTGTGGTAAAATAGGTGACCTTTCAGTGTACACAGTTTTTAGATTAAAACATTGTAGTTTCTTGACCCTGCCAACATGCCGGAAATATGTATTCAATGATCAGAACTTGCCAGAACCCCGACACTGGAGCTCAGAAAGTAAGATAATAGCTTTGCATCCACTGCACTACTGGCAAGTATTTAATACAACTTATGTCCAAAATGCTTAACTATCCTTTGAAGAGACTGGCTGGAACAGAAGGAGACATCTAATTAGCTGCGTATAATTCACATTTTTAAAAAGGCATTTGTGAATCAAGCTGTGGCATTTCTACGAAATATTTGTGTATTTCTCCAGGACTCCAGGCTGAAGGAAATGACTACTCAGCAGGTAAATGGAGAAAGAAAAGAGAAAGAAATTTAATAACAGCATTAAAGTTTAAATCTAAAGTTTTCTCAAATAAACTTAGTTGTTTGACTGATGACTCTCTTGTTTATGTTCAGAGCCTGTCAGGTTGGTGGGAGGACACAGTCGTTGTGCAGGAACACTGGAGCTGAAACATGAAGGAGAATGGAGACCACTGTGTGATCGTGATAGTTTCTCCCACTCGACCCTCAAGGAAGCAGCTGTTGTCTGCAAAGAGTTGGAGTGTGGCTCTGCTGTTTCTATAACAAGGAGAGAGGAGTCCTCAGAGAGATTTGTGTGGTCAGTCAATGATGACTGTCTTCACTCTAATTATCTGAGAGAGTGTGTTAGATCATATTCCTCTCCCGAAATCCTGAATCTCGTCTGCTTAGGTAAGCTCATTAGTCACATCATCTATGCCTTTAATGTTATAAAGTTGACACAATAAACAGATAGAAAAACACCGGCTGCTTCAGAAGTCCCCTGGGCAACCATCAACCAACCTGACAGGACTACTTTAGTTTGACAGCTTTCATAACCACTGCTTTCCATCATTAGGTTATTTCATTGCCACAATAATGCCAAGTTCCCCCTACATGACTTTAGCCCTGATTTTCTACTCTGACAAAAGACACAAGTCAAGAGGCTTGCAGACAAAAATGGATAACAATTGTAAGAATGTATTAAATGTAACTTTGATGGTAGACTGCTGCAGTCTGTGGTGTTATAAAGATGAGTTCTGTTGTTTATCATGAACTTATGTTGGAATCTTGCTGAGTTTGATGACATCTTTTTATTCTGTCTGTTGTCTTTTATCTCTCTCTCTTTTCTCTTGTGTCATCTCACCAGACTCTGTCAGGCTGGTGAATGGGACCAGTCTGTGCTCAGGGCGACTGGAGGTGAAGTCTGACCAGTCTAACCAGAGCTGGTCCTCAGTGTGTGAAGCTGACTTTGACCAGCAGGATGCAGAGGTGGTCTGCAGGGAGCTTGGCTGTGGGGCTCCTTCAGTCCTCCAGGGGGCGCTCTATGGAGAAGTGGAGGCTCCAATGTGGACCAAAGAGTTCCAGTGTAGAGGAAATGAGTCTGCTCTCGTGGACTGTAGAAGCTCAGTCTCAGATAGAAACACCTGCTCACCTGGCAGAGCTGTGGGACTCACCTGCTCAGGTAGAAGAGGAGCTGCAGCTTTCATTTGGTTAATTTCTGTTCTGATGAAACTCACTTCATTCTTTTACTGATGACACTCTGGTTTCTGTTCAGAGCCTGTCAGGTTGGTGGGAGGAGAAAGTCGCTGTGCAGGATTACTGGAGCTGAAACATGAAGGAGAGTGGAGACAAGTGGGTGATCCTTACGATGAAGAATGGACCCTGAAGGCAGCAGCTGCGGCCTGCAGAGAGCTGGACTGTGGTTCTGCTGTTTCTGTAAGAATAGAGGAGACCTCATACAGATCTATGTGGAGGATTTTGTCTGACTGTGTTCAGTCTGGATCTCTGAGAGACTGTACAAAATCAGATTACTCCTCCATCATCTATAATCTAACTTGCTTAGGTAAGACCCAGGATGTTCTCTGACATGGTCAGTGACAGTAATGTACTCAGGTCGACACACAAATTCATTAGTTAGAATGGCAGCAGACTGTCTGATGAGCAGCAGCCTCAGAAAATCTGGTTCTGAATGCAACAAGATATGTACAGGCCAAACACTGTTCAACATGTTTGTATTATGCTCGCGACAACACTTTACACTATGACGGCACATTTAGGAAGCCTTCACACCGCTGTGTCTGTTGACACAGAGGAGGAGACAGTCGGGTAGGAAAGAACAACTCCTTCTCCCTGCAGCATTAAACAGCCTCTCCATGCAGATTCACACAGAATCCACAACTACAGCACCAAGGTGTTTATAACTGAATGTGCAGCTCAATGCGATCGGGGACTATGAAGGATCTCAACTGATGATTAAAGAACCTGAGCTGTGCTATCATGTCCCCTCCAGTCGTCACTTCAGCAACAAAGTATTTCCTGAACTTAATGAACATACACGACAGGGATTTATCAATATGTGGCAGTTTTTACTGAACAAAAGCAATACTGTGATGTTTGTTTGAACTAATAAGAAAGGCTGTTCTTCTAAAAGAGATTTGACAATTTAACAATGAAACAGTGTTCATGTTCCTGATGTTCCTAGCCAGAATTTTATGAAGAAAAAACAGTTGTGACTATTTCACCAAATAAATACATAAATGAAAAGCACACGGAAATCAGGAATGTCTCCTCCCAGGACCAGAAAATTACCGGAACAAGCTCCTGCCCTTTTAAGTTTTAGGAATCATTTTGAAAACAAATTTTTATTCTGGGTAACACATCTTTTCAGAAGAAATAACAACAAGACAACAAGTGTTTTGGACTGAAAGCAAATGTAACTGTGATGGTTTTGTTGAGTTGAGTGATGAGTTTTATTATTGATGATGAACTCATGTTGGAATTGGGCTGAGTCCAGTTTGAATCACTGAATTCCTGTTTGATGGCATCTTTTCATTCTGTTTGGTGTCTTTTATCTCTCTCTGTTTTCTCTTCTCTCGTCTCTCCAGATTCTGTCAGGCTGGTGAATGGGAACAGTCTGTGCTCAGGCAGACTGGAGGTGAAGTCTGACCAATCTAACCAGAGCTGGTCCTCAGTGTGTGAAGCTGACTTTGACCAGCAGGATGCAGAGGTGGTCTGCAGGGAGCTTGGCTGTGGGGCTCCTTCAGTCCTCCAGGGGGTGCTCTATGGAGAAGTGGAGGCTCCAATGTGGACCAAAGAGTTCCAGTGTGGAGGAAATGAGTCTGCTCTCCTGGACTGTAGAAGCTCAGGCTCAGATAGAAACACCTGCTCACCTGGCAGAGCTGTTGGACTCACCTGCTCAGGTAGAAGAGGAGCTGCAGCTTTCATTTGGTTCATTTCTATTCTGATCAAACTCACTTTATTCTTTTACTGATGACTATTGTTTCTGTTCAGAGCCTCTCAGGTTGGTGGGAGGAGACAGTCGCTGTGCAGGAACACTGGAGGTGAAATACAAAGGAGAGTGGACACCAGTAGGTGATACTTACTCTGAAGGCTGGACTCTGAAGGAAACAGCTGCTGTCTGCAGAGAGCTGGACTGTGGTTCTCCTGTTTCTGTAAGAGTTAGAAAGGAGTCCCTAGACAGATTTGTGTGGAGTTTCAAGTTTGACTGTGTTCAGTCTGGATCTCTGAGAGAGTGTGTAACATCAGGCTCTTCATACAGTCTGGATATCACCTGCTCTGGTAAGAAAATCTATGGCATCATCTATAGCCTCATCTATGACATCATCTATGACATCATATTTGACAGTAATGTGGCAGGTTGACAGACATATGCAGCAGCTAGAATGGTATTAGATGTTTGATGAGCAACTGGAGTAAATGAGGTGTTGAATGCACCAAGATAAACATACATATGAAACATACACGTCTGCTGCTTCAGGAGTCCGCTGGGTGTGCAGATGTAACTGAACAAAAGAACCCTGATTAATGGTACACATGCTCAGGAGAAAAATTAATATTGGGCAAAAAGCTCTTTATCTGATTTCTGATTTTATCTGATGACCTGTGGGCCCACCACCCGCAGTGTAGGGCATAAGGGTCGGGTGTATTGTAAGCCGGGCAGCAGGCAAAGGCAGGTACCTGGGCGTGCAGACCCTCGGCTCCAGCAGCTGGCTCTGGGGATGTGGAACGTCACCTCGCTGGCGGGGAAGGAGCCCGAGCTTGTGAGGGAGGTCGAGCATTACCGGCTAGAAATAGTCCAGCTTACCTCCACGCAAAGTGTGGGCTCTAAAACCAAACTCCTGGAGAGAGGCTGGACTCTCTCCTTTAACCGGAGTTGCCCAGGGTGAGAGTTTGTGTGCGGGTGTGGGGATACTAACAAGCACCCGGCTGAGCGCCGATTTGTTGGAGTTCTCCCCGAGGAACGAGAGGGTCGCCTCCTAGCGACTGCAAGTCACGAGGAGGTCTCTGACTGTTGTTTGTGCTTATGCACCGAACAGCAGTTTGGAGTACCCGGCCTTCTTGGAGTCTCTGGGTGGTGTCCTGGAAGGGGTACCACGTGGGGATTCTATTGTTCTTCTGGGAGACTTTAACGCTCACATGGGTAACAATGATGGTACCTGGAGGGGAATGATTGGGAGGAATGGCCTTCCCGATTTGAATCGAGTGGTGTTCTGTTATTGGACTTCTGTGCTAGTCACGGTTTGTCCATAACAAACACCATGCTAGAACACAGAGTTGTTCATAAGTGTACTTGGTACCAGAGCACTCGAGGTCAAAGATGGATGATCGATTTTATTATCGTATCGTCAGATCTGCGGCCGCATGTTCTGGATACTCGGGTGAAGACAGTAGCAGAGCTGTCAACTGATCAGCACCTGGTGGTGAGTTGGATCAGGTGGCGGGGGAGGCTACTGGACAGACTTGTCAAACCCAAACGTGTAGTGAGGGTGAACTGGAAACGTCTCATGGAGGCCCCTGTCTGCAGGGTCTTCAACTCACACCTCCGGAAGAATTTCTCCAGCATCCCAAGTGAGGCTAGGGACATGGAGTCCGAATGGGTCGTGTTCAAAGCCTCAATTGTTGACGCAGCTGGCAGGAGCTGTGGTCTGAAGGTCGACGGTGCCTGTCGTGGCGGCAACCCAAGAACCCGCTGGTGGACACCAGCGTGAGGGAGGCTGTAAAGCGAAAGAAGGAGGCCTTTCGGTCTTGGCTGGCTGAGGGGTCTCTGGAAGCAGCAGACAGATACTGTTCGGCCAGAAGGGCTGCAGCTGCGGCTGTCGCTGAAGCAAAAACTCGGGTATGGGAGGAATTCAGGGAGGCTATGGAGGAGAACTTTTGGTCTGCCTCAGAGCAGGGCTTGGCTTAAGCTGTGTTTAGCGGGAGAGGAGACCTGCTGACCCGACCTGGGGGTGTCACCAGACAGTGGAAAAGGCACTTTGAGGAACTCCTTAATCCAGAGCCGCTGCTCCTTCGCGTCCAAAGGAGCCAGCTGAGGTGGTTTGGGCATCTGGTAAGGAAGCCTCCCCGGCGCCTCCCGTTAGAAGTGTTCCGGGCATGTCCAACTGGAAGGAGGCCCCGGGGAAGACCCAGAACACGGTGGAGGGATTATATCTCTCGCCTGGCGTGGGAACTCCTCGGGGTTCCCCAGGAGCTGGACGTTGTGGCTGGGGAGAGGGACGTCTGGAATGCCCTGCTTAGCCTGCTGCCCCCGCGACCCGGCCCGGATAAGCGGAGGTAAATGGATGGATGATTTAATTTGATAACAACTTTTAATCTGTAAATAATACTAATCAGATAATAATGGGTTTATTAGTGTGCATGTAAACATGCTCAGTGACCTACTGGACAGAACTTTGAGCAGCTCAGCTCAGCTGAGGGCTCGTCAGTATCACCACACCGACCTGGTGGACTTCGGCCTCGCCACAGTTTTTAAAAATGTTTTTATCTCTCTCTGTTTTCTCTTCTCTCATCTCTCCAGACTCTGTCAGGCTGGTGGGTGGGATCAGTCTGTGCTCAGGCAGACTGGAGGTGAAGTCTGGCCAGTCTAACCAGAGCTGGTCCTCAGTGTGTGAGGCTGACTTTGACCAGCAGGATGCAGAGGTGGTCTGCAGGGAACTTGGCTGTGGGGCTCCTTCAGTCCTCCAGGGGGTGCTCTATGGAGAAGTGGAGGCTCCAATGTGGACCAAAGAGTTCCAGTGTAGAGGAGATGAGTCTGCTCTCCTGGACTGTAGAAGCTCAGTCTCAGATAGAAACACCAGCTCACCTGGCAGAGCTGTGGGGCTCACCTGCACAGGTAGAAGAGGAGCTGCAGCTTTCATTTGGTTCATTTCTGTTCTGATGAAACTCACTTTCTTCTTTTAATGATTCTCTTGTTTCTGTTAAGAGCCTGCCAGTATCAGGTTGGTGGGAGGAGACAGTCGCTGTGCAGGAACACTGGAGGTGAAACAGGGAGAATGGAGACCAGTGAGAGACACTCACTGGTCACTGAAGACAGCAGTTGCTGTCTGCAGAGAGCTGGACTGTGGTTCTGCTCTTTCTGTAGAACTGAAAACTCACCGACACATACCTATGTGGTCCAGCAGCCCTGACTGTGTTCATTTTGGATCTGTCTTTCGGGAATGTGTAAAGTCAGATTACTCTCACACCAGTCTGGATATCACCTGCTCTGGTAAGAAAATCTATGACATCATCTATGACAGTAATATAGCAGGTTGACAGACACATGCAGGAGCTAGAATAGTATCAGAAGTCTGATGAGCAGCTGCAGTAAATCAGGTGCTGAATGCACCAAGATAAACATACATATGAAATAAGTCAGTTCATCCTGCACAAATGAACAAAGTCCATCTGTGGCATCAATGTGGTCCCAACACTAGTCTGTAGTGTTATATAAATGTTTTCTGTTATTTATGATGAACTTATGTTGGAATCAGGCGGTAACTACCGGGTCTGAGCAGTGAGGCAAACCCAGAAGAGCCTTTAGCTGCATTCTACCAAAGATTCCAACAGGGGGTGCTGACGGTGGTTGCAGAAGCATTTTGGTCATATCTATCTCAATACAAAATGAGTCAGCCTCCAATTGATTTATTACCTCAGAAAAAAATCTCATGATAACAATATGGTCTCAATCAGGAATAAAAAATATTCTTCAAGACAATCTGATGTTAATGTGTGAATAATGGCCCAATTTAGAAGACAATAGATGATAAAGAATTGTATGATTTGGGGCGTGGCTACCTTTGATTAATAGGTCATTAACATGGCGAGCTGTCATCAGGAGAGAAGAAAAGCAATGCGTATCCATGGCAACATGGACTTGTCCGTGTTTTTGTCCAGTTTCGTCTCATAGCATTGATCCTTTCACACTGTATTTTCACTTAATGACAGTTTATTTGAACAAAAAGTTCTTTTTTTCAGGTAAGTAACATACATTTAATTTTTGTATCTTGCTAGCCAAAATTAACAACAGTTAATGCTACAGTTAATATTGACATGAATCAGCAGCGGCTTTGCTCAGTCAGGTTACCGGTGTAGAAAGGCGTGTAGTCAGTGTCCTCCGTCATCAGTCAGATCCACCCCCCCAGTCTAAATATGGTCTGCTCCCAGTTTCCGAAAACAAGATGGCGACAGATGAAAAGAAAGATGGCGATGAGTGTTAAGCCAAACTCAATGCTTCCAACAGGCCAAAAACAAACAGGCGATGTCATGGTCACTACGTCCATTATTTATAGACAGTCTATGGTTGGAATTGTGCTGAGTCCAGTTTGAATCACTGAATTCTTGTTTGGTGTCTTTTATCTCTCTCGGTTTTCTCTTATCTCATCTCTCCAGACTCTGTCAGGCTGGTGAATGGAACGAGTCTGTGCTCAGGCAGACTGGAGGTGAAGTCTGACCAGTCTAACCAGAGCTGGTCCTCAGTGTGTGAAGCTGACTTTGACCAGCAGGATGCAGAGGTGGTCTGCAGGGAGCTTGGCTGTGGAGCTCCTTCAGTCCTCCAGGGGGCGCTCTATGGAGAAGTGGAGGCTCCAATGTGGACCAAAGAGTTCCAGTGTGGAGGAGATGAGTCTGCTCTCCTGGACTGTAGAAGATCAGGCTCAGATAGAAACACCTGCTCAGCTGGCAGAACTGTTGGTCTTACCTGCTCAGGTAGAAGAGCAGCTGCAGCTTTCATCTGGTTCATTTCTGTTCTGATCAAACTCACTTTCTTCTTTTACTGATGACTCTCTTTTTACTGTTCAGAGCCTGCCAGTATCAGGTTGAAGGGAGGAGACAGTCACTGTGCAGGAACACTGGAGCTGAACCTTAATGGAGTCTTGAGACAAGTGGAACCCTTTGACTGGAACCTGAAGAAAGCAGCTGTTATATGTCGAGAGCTGAAATGTGGTTCGGTTGTTTCTCTAGAAAAGAAAAAGTCCTACCACAGATCTGTGTGGAGGATCAGGCCAGACTGTGTTCAGTCTGGATCTGCACTGAGAGAGTGTACAACACCATATATATCTTACTTCTTGCTGAATCTCACCTGCTCAGGTAAGCCCATCAGTATCATCATCTCTGACAGTAATGTTTCCAGTACGTTCCTTCCTCTGTCACAGTGACAGTCAGTGTTTTCCATCAGACTGAACTGTAAAGTTATCCAGAACAATATTGACATCCTGACATGTAGAAGGTGGATTTGTTTCAGGAAACTTTGAACTCTCCATAGATCGCTGATCTTCACCTGACAGGACACACCTGGAGGAACCTGTCTGTCTGTCTGTGATAGACCTGTGACATCAAATCGTTTCATCCTCTCTCTGTGTTTACAGACCTGCTGGTTTAGCCCAATTTCTCTGCATCCTCCTCCATGGATGAGGTCTCTGAGGCCGACTGAAGAGAAAGGAGCTCAGCAAGCAGAGCAGCACCTGTCAAAAATTGACAAATATCATCTCTTCTGTATGACCAATTCATGATGTGAAATACACATTTTTGTTGACATTTTCCAATTGGTTGTTATAAAAACATTTGAAAAAATTATGCACCATGTTTTCACACCAAGTCTATGTTTGTTGCTTAGGATGAGACTAATTTGTATTTGTATGTTAGAATTTTCCCCCTATTTTGTCATTAAGGAACTTAATTATTTCATTAAAAACGATGTACGTCAGCATTTTCCTATATTTTCTAATGATGGTTTTTGCTCTCTCTCTCTCTCTCCCTCTCTCTCTCTCTCTGTCTCTCTATATATATATATATAAAATGATGGGGGGGGGGGGGGGGGGGGTTGGCAGATACAGGGGTGAGTTTAATTGTAAAGTCTCAATGAAAAAGGGGAGGTTATGTTTTTGAACTTTAAACTTCAGACTGTCCTGTTTGCTATGCTCCTGTTTGCTTTTGACAGAGTCATCGGGTTGTAGTTAAAGTTTTTTTTTTAAATGTTCTCCTACTTTATAATTTTACTGCACTACAGTACATTCATGTGACAGCAGATGTTACAATACAGATGCAATACAGATTCAGATCCTTCTTGCAGAGATTCAAATCAACTGAATATCTTTGGCTTTTGTCAGACCTTGGACTCGCACATTATTCATTGATGTTTTATACACAATGATGATTACTTGAAAACATCATTGATAGGATTAGGGTTAATTACTAACCCAATAAGTATCATTTTTAGTTTTAGCTTTAATTTAGTCTGCTGACTGATCTCCCTGCTGATGTTCACACATCTATTGTAAATTACAAGAAGACTCTGACTGCTTAAATCTGATAGGTACATCTCAGCCTGCCCTGTTTGTCATATTGACACAGACCAAAGTCCTACAATCTGTAATGAGTCAACAGTGTTCAAAGAAAGTTGCACAGAAATGCAAGTGTTAATACGTATAAGCTATAGTCTAGGAAGGCTCCTCCTCTTCCCGTACAGAAGACTAAATGAACATACCAATAAACTGACCACATATAGTTAAAAAAAAAAAACTGGAGACATTGTTTATTAAGCATTGTTTATACAGCACATACTCATGTTATTAGATCGCACAGCATTCAAGCCGATCATTGTATTTACTGACTTTGTATTGAATATGGAACTGAACCGGAAGCCAGTGGAGCTGTTGGAGGACAGGGGTAATGTGGTGGATAGAGGCGGTTCTTGTTATGATGCGGGCTGCTGAATTCTGGACACCCAGACTCTTAACCTTGGGGGAGAGTGAAACAGAGGAGTTGTCAATATTGAGGGAAAAGCTGTCGGTTTTGGTTTCTATCGGACTGAACTGAAAAGTTATCCAGAACAATGACATCCTGCGTATTGAAGATGGACTCTGGTAACCTTGAACTCTCCATAGATCGCTGATCGTCACCTGACAGAACACACCTGGAGGAACCTGTCTGTCTGTGTGTCATAGACCTGTGACATCACATCCTTTTTCATCTTCTCTCTGTCTTTACAGACCCACTGGTTTAGCCCAACATCTCTGCATCCTCCTCAATGGATGAGGTTTCCAAGGCTCACTAAAGAGGAAGAAGCTCAGAAAGCAGAGCAGCACCTGTAAAACATTGACATATATCATCTCTTCTGTATGACCAATACATGATGTGGAACACAGATTCGGTGACATTTGGCTTTAGGTTATATATATGTTATACTATTTTTTTATATTGTAAAAAATATTATTTGTATTATATTTTGTGTGTGTAATGTACTGTATGTAATATATGTAAGTTTTCATTTTTATATGTCGTACATTAGGAGTCCAGTCAATGTATAAAAAAAAGAATTGAGGGAGACTCATTTAATACATGGACTCTGGTTCACAATTTCTTATTTTATTTTGTAGTGTCTGTGTTTCTGTGCTTCACTTCCTGTCTTTGTTCTGTTTCCCCGTCAGCTCATTACTCACCTCAGTATCTATACTTCGAGCAGATCCACTCAGTAACAGTAACCAGATTGTGTTTGTCCTGTTTTTGTCCAGCATTATCTTTGTGTATTTTGATTCTCTTTTTGACCTCTGCCCATTTTACTTGACTTTGATATTGGATTACCCTTTGGAAATGTCTCTCCAGTATGTGTTCTACTGAAACTTTATTTTGACACATTTTTGGATTGTTCTCTGTGAAATTATTATTTCTGTAAGGTTTGTTGGACTTTTATTGGACAGCTTTAAGAACTGCTTTTTGTCTTCCCCTTGCCTGATTTTGGCTGCCACATTGACTGCCTGCCTGTAATTCAAGTGTTGGGTTTGAATTTCCACTCTCTGTCCTCTCTGGTCCTGGCTCATCACAGAAATTGCAGTGCACCAATTTTAGTCCAAATTTTTCAGATTTTCAAAATTCAGCCCTCCGAGAAGGCTTCACAGGAAGCACACTGAAGCAATAACTCAACTCTTGTTATCCTTGGCCTTCCTTTATTTTATCAGAAAATGACCACAGGTTACCACAGGTCATCAACCCGAAATGATTAAACCAAATATATCAGGTTACATAGAATAATATTAATGAAATTCTAACTTAAATAGCTATTTTTACTTCTTACAATAAACAAAACATTGACTCTTTTAAACTATATCAACAGATGTCTTATTTTGAATTAAAGTAGTGATTGCAGTAAACACAGTGGACCCAATGCTTTTACACAGCCAACATTAGCAGCAAACATTAATAGCTAAATGCTAACAGGACCTAGCTAAGCGCTAGCCCAGAATTCCAATGGAGTTATTCCAGCATGCTAACGTGAGCTAGCGGCAATGCTAGCTGCCTAACTCTGTGGTAAACATCAACAACACATTATATTAACCAGCGACACATTATTAGCAGGCTATTTCCCAGTTAGTTGCAGCTTACCAATGGGCTGTGTGCTTCTGTCAAAACCTGGATGCAACTGCCGTGATCAATATCACCTGAAGCCACAGGGACATTTCAAAATAAAACGAAGAGGTACAAAACCCTTAAATAAAGTATTCAGAGCTACAAATACTGATGATATAATAAAACTCTTGACACATACGGGAAATAATGCTAATAATAAAGCAATGAGTGCAACAACAGTAAGGTGCAGGTGAGGACAGAGGACAGGCTGATGTGTGAGGGACGGTGAATCACCTGGACACACTGTTGTAGCAGCTGTTGATGCAAAACTCAGTACACTTACTGAAAGTACACACAGAGGCTAAGACGTTGCATTGGAGGAGCAGAGTTTATTGCAATGAGAACAATGTTAATAGATCTGGCAGTTTCACATTCATAATATTGTGTATTTATTTATTGAGTTTTCTCTTGGCTATGCAGTCTTGTTCTGGGAATAACTGTTCTCAGACATGCTGTTTGTTTTATTTATTTGGGCAATACCTCGTTCTGTGAAACTGTTATCTAACATTCTGTTAAGTAAAGAACATTGACCCATTCCAGTTGAGAAGTGCAGAATACATTGTGACATGTTAGGTGCAGGTGAATGTGTGTGTGTGTGTGTGTGTATGATGAATACATCTTTTTTTGCTACATTTATTTATTTATTTATGTCCTCCACACACTGAAATCAGCCCTATGTTTAAAGCAGACTGTATATAAATAATGGACAGAGTCACCGTGACATCACTGTTGGTTTTTGGCTGCGTGAAGCTTCCAGTTTTACGTCAACTCTGATGATGTGAAAACATGATGAAAACACGATGGTCAAAGTTGTGTTTAGATGTACATGTTGCCATGGATACGCATTGTTCTGTTTCCATCCTGATGACAGCCACCTGCCAATCAAATCATACCCTGCTTTATCATCTGTTTTCTTCTCAATGGGAGCATTATTTACACACTAACATCAGATTGTCTTGAAGAAGAATTAAAACTAGAGATTGAGACCAGAATGTTGCCACCAGAATAGTTTCTGAGGTAATAAACAGGGTGAGAATCATCTCATTTTGTGCTGAGACATAAAGGAGTGGACGGTGGAGCCCCCTGCTGGAGGTTTGACAGACTGCAGGCTGAAGGCAGGCTGTCTCTGGTTTAAAGGAGGAAACACCAGAGAGAGGAAATAAACCTTGTTATGGATTTTTTATGTGTTATGTATCTTGTGCCTCCTTGTGGTCGTGTTACATGTTTGTGATTTGTCGCTTTGTAGTTGTGTTGCATCATTCGGTGTGTACTTGTGGCTATTTCACAGAACTCCTAAGGAGGAAGACTTTAGACAGGAGCCAACTATTTTTGGCCTACTGTGTACACAGTACTGACTCATAATATTATGAAATACTATCATTATCTAACAGGTTAATTTAACCAGGTTAATGACAACTTAATATTTTCTGTTCTCTGACTGGTTCCAATAGCTCCACATTTACAACTGACCTGGTCTTATCAGACGGATTCATCAGGATCTGCTTTGATCTTATGTTTTTTATGCATTTTTTCATAAGAGTGGATGTACAGTATAGCAGGATGACCGAAACATGTAGCAAAATAAGAATTTGTATTGCCATTTATATTTCATGTTGTATGTTGTACACATAAAATAGTAAAACAGCAATTTTTAACATGATGTATACATTTTATTTTCATATTTCATGGTTATATTGTGACACCTAATTTAACCTCCCCCTCTAGACAAATATCAAAATAATCAGCACTGTATAAATTGTTTCCTTGTTTGTTCAACACTAAAAGTCTGGTTTTGATTGACGAGGAGGGTCCTTCATTCAATACAAAGTCAATGGAGACAGATGGATTGGATTTCCCTTAAAAAAGAAAATGCATACATAGCTACAGTAAAATGGCTATAAATGATTTAGTCAAATAAAAACACATTAACTATGTAACTCAAAGGGAAGTTAAACTCTTGAAACTGCTTTCCACATTTATATTTATTATAACTGGCCCACTGTGACATTAAGTTTATATATGGTCTGCGCCAAGCCCTGTAGAACCTGATAATGTAATAAATTCCCGTTAATGTAATAACCCCGTTAATGTAATAAAAATACCTCATTTGTGAAAAACGGATGAACGGGTCAAAAGTTAATAAACATTCAACTTTGACCTGTTGGTGGCGCTAGAGCTCTGAGCTAGAGTTGATACACAGTATCACCACTTGGACCCAAGTAATGGGTGGTCTGCTGTTACATTATTACAATATTGGGGAATTATTACATTATCAGGACTTGTGAAATGAAGGCTAACCTGATAATGTAATAACTTCCCATTAATGTTATACTTTATTACATTATTGGTAAAAAGTGTATTACATTAATGGGAAATGCACTTTATTACATTATCGGGAAGTTATTACATTATCAGGTTTTATTACATTTTCAATGCACTCAAGTGCAGGTTTTTATTACATTAACAGGGTTATTACATTAACGGGAATTTATTACATTGTCAGGTTCGACAAGCCCTTTTTAACCTCCAATGGTCAATATCTTCCAAACACAATCTGATATCAACAAACTTTAAATAACTTTTATAAGCGTGATCCAGTTATGATCCACTTCCCTTTAACTTTGCCAAGTTGTTGGGTCTGTATGAATTGGACTTACAGAAAAGATAAATGACAAAATCAGTTTCATATACACAGTCATCTTAATTATCAAAATTATTTTAAATTTTAAATTCTCATTAGCTCTGAACAAATGCAGATAATATTTAAACACAAACTATACATCACTGAAATGTGTCATAAATTGAACTAAAGAAACGTAGCATTATCAGACGCATAAACCTTAGAGAACAACTCATTTTTAGAGCCACCTGACAAGCATAAAGGGACACAGATCTGGTCAGTGGAAGAGCAAACAGAGCTCTTCTTCTTCTTTTATTCAGCCTATTTGGTGCATTACCAAGTACTAACACCGGCCAGGGACAGTCTAAAAAAAATGTACTTCATATTGTATGGTATGGTCATCAAACAGTAAGTTACATGGAAAAAACAAAACATTGGTAGGTTAGAATGATCCAAATCATCAAATTTAAGACACCTATACCCTTTGATGCACAACATGGGTCCAAAATGACCCTCGTTCATTCCCTTCATGTTATTTAATGCTTGCTGTATGTTTCTGTGCTCTATCTTTTGATATCAACTTATTTTATGATTTAATATTTCAAGTATTCTTTAAATATTGTGTTTTTGATAACAACAGATCATTATTTACATTTTTCCTCTCATACTTTATGAAGAAAAAAAAGGTTCTGTATTATTACATGGCTAACTACTTGGCTAAGTAGCTTGCTAAGCTAACTACTTAGCCAAGAAGTTAGCTTAGTAGTTAGCTTAACAAGCTACTTAGCTAACTACTTAGCAAAGAAGTTAACTAAGTAGTTAGCTTAGCGAACTACTTAGCTAAATATGGATATGTGCCATTTTTGACCCATGTTGTGCATTAGAACAGTAGTGACACAAAAAGGGACTTTAATAAAATATGAATAAAGGAAAACATAAAAATTAGGATGTATGATGATCAAAAACAAACTAATTGAGGAAAACCTGGAACACTGAATGATGAAAATAATTAATTGCAAAGATATAGAAGATAAAACCTCTGTCACTGGGTCACTTTAGACCCATGTTGTGCATCAAAGGGTTAAACACATTTTTACTGACATCAAAAAAAGTTTTTCCTCACATACATTTCTTCATCTATAATGAAAACACTACATCAAGAGAATCATTCACTGATTGGAATGTAACGGCCATTCAACGAAAGACTTTCAAAGGAGCGGCAAAGGAATTTCAATTTCCATCTTGTTATTTTCCACTAAAATGTATGGTGCTGTGTTCTGGGATGTTCTTCTCATTAGATCTAGGGCTTCATTAAGTCCTCCATAAAGATGTGACTGCAAAATACTAATGAACTCTTTGGTATTGTTATTTACCTGCTCCACACTTAAAACATTACAAAGCTCTTGAATCTTCAATTTGGCATTGTCTTTATACTCAGCCATATATCTCTTTGCCTCCTCAGTATGTTGGTTTGAAGACTGCAGAACATCTTCATAGATGGCATCAACTTGAGAAGCAATTTCCATATTTTCATCTTTTAGGTATGTAATGAAATTATCTGCTTTGTCACGAATCAACTTTGGGAGGTCATTCATTGTTTGAAGCAAAGGAAACCCCCTTATCTCCTTAAATACATACGTAAGTTTATCCATGATTTCATTTCCATTCACAACAACATCAGTGCCAGGTATGGTGAACTTAATTTCCCTGATGAATCTAGAAATATTGTTCAGTAGGTTGGCCAACCTTCGGCTAGCCCTGTCAATTGCTCTCGATAAAGTCCGATCAGCTTGCTCTAACATCTCCTGGATCGAAATCGTCTTTTCAGATCCAGGAAGCGTAACATGAGTGTCACTCAATAACTGTGAGACTGCGTTTAGCACGATATTTACCTTGTCTTCAGCATTGTGAGCCAACCTGTCAATAACATCCAGCACATTCATAGATGTCAAGCTGTCAGACACCTTCCTGTACATGTCTTTTCCTCGACCACTCAGGTGTTTGACTGAATTCAGCACTGTGTTAAGAGACATGGGCAATTCATGATAGGCTCTCTCTATGACATTGGAAACTGTGTTTTTCAGCTTCATGCAGCCACGGTTGAGATCAAAGCCAAAGTGTGCGATGTGGTACTTGTTAATGAACTTGAGCACAGCATCAGTCATAGCAGGAATCCTGTCCTTAGTGCCTTCAATCACATCATGGAGAAAGTCCCAATTCCATTTTGTCTCTATGATCAGCTTCTGAGAGTTTCTCAATGTGGCTTTGCCACTGAAAACATCAATATCCTTTTCAGGACTAGACTGAATTTGTGGGAAGAAATTAAGAATAATTGTTAAAACAATTTCAAGGGGCTCTACATATACCAATATATATATGATTTGTTTTGCTTTTGACAACAATATGCAAAAAAAAGGAACAGTTTAAAGATTGTTTTACCTGGTAGCGACTGAACAGTTTTCCATATAACTGTGATGGCGACCTCCGCTGAAATTGCAATCCAAGAAAACCAGATGATGGACTAGACATAGAAGCAGTGATGCCATCTTTGCGGGAGGCAAAACGTAAATTTGCATCAACAAATGTTGGGCTAGTGATGTCAACATTTAGTGTATGATGAGTCCTCCTTTAAAACAGAGAAGCAGTTGGTAGTAGAAATATTTTCTTGTGTACCTTTGGTCAACCCAAAAGTGAGAATTATTTTGAGAACTGTTGAAATATGCATACATTCAGAAATTTTATTAAAAAACAAAACAAACAAACAAAAAACCTACTTTGAATCAGCCATAAGAGCCTGGCGCTTCATCCTGAGAAAAATCAGTTGTGTTATTATTAGTCAATTTATCTTGCTCAGCCAATGGCATCATGTTACAACACCAGTCAGATCTTCCCCAGTAGATTGGTTAGGAGACCAGAAGTCTAGAATCCCTGTCATTGTTTGCCCATAATTATCTCTATAACGACTGTGGCCATATTTAAACTTCTCAGTTAAATTTTCTCATATCCAGATTAAATGCTGATACAATTTAATGCACTTCCACAGGCCTACGTGTCTGTATTGTCTTGATTCCAAATCTGATAACAATCCAATTTGATTTTGCTGGGCTACATGCAAACCAGGGTACCAGTCCAGAGAGTGGTAATAGTGGTAATACAACCGACAGAAACACCAATAAACACGACAAGAACTAACTAACAAGAATTTATAAGAAAAAATAATGCCATTTTGCAGTTTAAGTAAAAATAAGAATTTAGCTAGCTATCTAATAACTATAGATGAAAAGACAGTGAAAATGATAACTAGTTTAAGTGTAACCTCAGCTACCATTATTATATGGGACTGACCCTGACTGCTTGCTGATGTAGCCACACTAGAAAGGAAAAGCTTATGTCTAGGAGAGACGGATACAGTTTTACCTTTTCAATATCTGCATATAGGGTGCCTGATTTTACACCAACTCAAAGGCTTCTTGAATGCATTCATCATTATAATTTGTTTTGGACTGAATAGCTATCCAATCCTTCCAAGACCCATGAAATAATTGAGTAAAAAAGCACTTTCCCTATCTAAGTAAATGCAGTCTCTGACGTGTGTCATATATAAAACAGCAAATATACAGAATATGTCTGTTTGGAAATTGACATGTATGATAACCCATTTCCACCAATAAAAGAAAACAGTGAGATAAAAAGATAATCATGAAAAGAAAAGGAAAATGCTAATGTATAAGGTAAGTCAGAAGTTTGACCATTAACATAGAAAGTCAAAATGATGAGATAAGAAGGCAAACATTTTCCATTTTTCATATTAATCACTATCATGATGCTGCAAGAGTGCTTAGAGTGCTCACCACTGGACCACCATTGCGCCTCACTGAGATGAAATCTATAAAATCCAGATTTGTATACACTGTGTACACTTACCTTAAGTTTTGGGCCAAAACATGTTGCCATTTGACATTTACATCGCTGTGAATCAAGTTGCACTCTCCATTTATATTGATGACATCATTATCAAATCCAAGGGTTGCTCTGGCTGAGAAGACAAATTCAAAACAAAATATTATGTTTTCTGCCATGTTTTATGAACTAATCACACTAGGAATTAAAAAGAAAAAAAAAAATAAACAAAATGCAGAATATCCGTTGACAATTTTTTGTGTTCAAACCTTACACACCAAGTCTAACACAAATATTTGCATTCTGTGCATTCAACCGACAATCCAAGTTCCGTGCCATCACACAACCACACAGCTCTTCTTTGTTTTTATTTTACAAAATAATCAGGCTGGAGATGAGGTTCTTTTTTTGCCTGTTAAGGCACATGTCCAAGATGTGAAAACAATAAAACTTTGTCATCGTAACTTGTAGATCGTAACGTCACTTTGTCAACATTAGGGTCTCCTGCTGCAACAGAATAATATGTTGATCAGCAAATCAACCTCAGACACAAGACATGTAATGGGCGAAGGTTTGCTCCGTTAAATACACAGAGGATCAGGGAGATTTCAAAATAAAACACAGCGGATCGTGTTTTTCTGGCGAGATCTTCGCGACAAAGTGATTATGTACATTCACTGAGTGAATATTTAGAAAATAAAACATATATTTCTCGTTAGAAATGTCATCAAAATCCATTTTTATGCAGAAACAAAGTCAAAATATTAATTTTTTCACTAAAAATGAGAGAACTGTCTGCCATGTTTTTTGTTCTGACCGCCGGAACCTTGAAAGTCACGTGACTTGGAACAAACCAATAGGAACAAATATCCATGGAATAGCCATGGGATATTGCATTGTAGCAAAATCCGTGTCAGTTTCACAGAAATTTGAGTGATTCCGTGGCTTTTTCCACGGATTTTGAGTTAAGCGAATCCGTGGCTATTTCATGGATTCCTGTGAGACCAGGTTGACTATTTAGCTGACTGTCACCAGTGCTAAAGAGTGGACTTGAAAATTAGTCAGTCAATATCCATATGATATAAATAGAATTATGACATTGATGTTGGATAAAATCTTTTAATCACATTAGCAAAAGTCAGTTCATAGAGGTAGATTGGCTCTGATTTTCAAATTGACATAAGATTTTATTTGGATGAAATGTTCACATTTGGCCTAAATAAGGCACTAGATGTCGTTATTCATATAAAATTGTCTTCTCAAACACAGTAGAGTGTCTTACCAGAGAGGTCATACTCCAAGAAGATCATGGTAGAAGTACAGATAGAATTCAGCGATGTCAAAAGGCTAGAGTCCTTTCTCCTCAGATCGGCAGTTGTTGACACATTATAAATAGGGGAGGAAACTATCAGAGTGGCACTGAGGTCTCCAAAAGCTGGAATAAAGACACTTGTAGGCAGATTTAAGACAGTTTCTGGGATTTCAATGATTTGCCTTGGGATAACAATGGTTGGAAGTTCTATGTTTAAAAATTGATTTGCGATTTCATTTAGGCCGATGGTGTGTTCTCCAATCTTAAAATTATTTGGTAGTGTGAAAGATGAGACTGTGATTCCATGTTGTGGCATCTTTAATGAAAGGAATGACATTTTCTCCTGTATATACTCTGTTTCAATGTCATAACTAGGCACTGATATGACTGGCAAGCCAGGCAGCATAATGTCAAAGGCTGCAGTGGTGATCACCTTAGGAATGGTAAGGTTCTTGGGATCAATTGTCCAGGGTCCCACATGCAAGTTGGTAAATGGAAGATCAAAGGCTGGAACTGAGATTGGAGGCGGAAGCGTGAGAAGGTGAGGGACATCCAGGTTATCCAATAGCATGTCTATATTCCTTTTGGAGTGTGGATTTTTTTTTATCCAAGAAGGCACTGCAATGGTAATGTCAGGGATACTAAAAATGATGCCGTTTTCAAAGAGTTGAAATGGTATTGTATACTCCAGGCCATCCATGGACTTTGTGTAAACAATGCTGGAAGAGATGGTAAGAAATTGTAAGTCATCTACATTTGTGACTTGGTCATACTTGAGAACATTCCAGAGAGTCTTGTGATATACAGGGAGCTTTACTGATTTCAAGAAAGCTAAGTGGCCTTTCATTGATCCAGTCAAGTCCATGCGCAATTCAGAATCACTATTGGATGTTAGTGAATCAAAGGCATGGGTGAAAGACGCCAGCTGTTCCATGCCAGTCCAAGTTAAAGACTGCTTCTCTGAGCTGATGGCAAGGTTGATGCTCTGAATGAGTCCAGCTTGACCCAAACTACTTGGCTGGCTTGCATCAATGTTCAATGTAATCTTGAAGGTTGTTAGAGGAACAAAAAGTAGTTCTCCTTTCACAATATGCTTTCCATTTGTCTTTAAAGATGCAAAATTCACACTATTATCACTGGTGTAATCAACTGTTGCAAACATCCGCTGCAAGGAGACTGCAAAAGCCAAATTTTTTTCCATACCAAACTGGAAGACTTTATTGTCTGAGCTTTGTTTTTGTCTCTGCTGGTTGTCAATGTATGAGTTAAAGACAGTCCTGACAGTTGAACGCAACATATTGGAATCAAGGTGGAATTTGACTTCATTTTCGAGAGCTCCAGCAAAGACACAACTGTCCATTGTTGTTATGTCTGAATCCCCCCGGGTAGAGGGCTCCTGTGATTGATAGGAAGGTGCTTCCATTGCCCAGTTAATATCAGGGTTTCCTTTGCCTACAGACTCAATCAGAGGAATGGTAAAGATGTACTTCAGTTTTTTCCTGTAAGCAACATTTGGCTCGGCCATGGTATCTCCAATGAATTCCTCAAACCATTCAAGGTTGAGGAAGGGTAGACTTATTTTTGCATTGTTGGTAACCAAAGATTCCATGCGTATTTTTGTAAGCATAAGAACACTTTCATGGTGTGCCTCTACATTGTTATGCCTCAGGGACACTGTGGTGGCCAGTTCCATTCCTTTCTTCCCTGTCAAACTGGCAGTGCCATCAATTTTTCCATTCAAAAGGTCAAACACAGATGTTGAGGAAGTGTCAAACCGAGCAATAATGTCAGACTGATTGAAAAGGCCAGCATTAGCACTTAAGCTAATTACAGCAGATTTTAAGAAAAATTCAAAAGTTATATTACCCATAGTTGGTATCAAAATAAGGTTCTGAATGGCTGGTACTGTGAAAGTGGGTAGCTTCATTACACTTAAAGTTTCTGGAACGTGAATGACAGGAAACTCCAAAGACGGTAGCACGAGGGTATAGGATGGCACAGAGAAACCCAGTGCTGGAATTTTGAAACTTGGTGTACTGACCTCCTTGGGAACAAAGTAGCTAAATGCTGGCAACTCTGCCCTGAAAGCAGAAACATCAATATTTAATATTGGTATTTTGTATCCAGGGACAGTAATGATTCTAGGAGGCTGACTAGAAGTGTCTTTTTTGTGTTTGATAAACTGTGACTTTGCCCTGTTGTATGAATCTTTTAGAACTGCAACTACTATATCTCTACATTGTTCAAACTGAGCCTGGATTAAGTTGGCATTGCCAATAATTGCATTGTAAAATGGTTCTAGGTGTAATTCAAAGCTGTGTGTCTCAGGGTTCTTGTAGTAATAAAGCTGCAGGTTCATATCAAATGACTGTTGAGGAGTGGTAAGCAAGGTTTCAAATACAGAATTTTCCCAGAGAGAGAGATCTCTGATCTCAGGGGTTTTAATATTTAGATAAGGTACAGTTATCTCTGGAATAGATAGAGGAACAGTCAGAAAGTCCAGATTAGCCTCTCCATTAGCTGATGAGTAAAGGAAGATGGCCATTTTGTTGTTTTCTGCTGTAAAGTTGTGATTGTACTTGTACTGATTGAATCTAGCCAAAGTAAACCCGCAAACACGCTGCTTCTCAGAGTTTAGTATGACACAATGATCATGCTGGAGATCCACCTTCCCAGTAAGGCTCAAGGGGAAGAACATTTTTGAGTTTACTTGATTCTTAACACCAAGCATAATCTCAAATGGAAAGGCCATGAATTCCAGCGAGTTGGCCATAAATCCAGTCAGCCTTCCAGTAAATTCTGCGTCATGAGAGGCCATTACTACAACTCTCAACTCCCCAATATTAGCGTTTCCATTTAAAGCCATAAGACTCTTCTTGACAAATGGAACTTCAGTTTCGCATTGTGCTTCAACAGTGATATGGCTTAAGATTACTGATTCAGCAGTCAGTGTTTGCTTCATTTTCATGGCCTTACAGTTTGTTTCTCCTTCAAAGGTTAATTTGGCAGTGCTTAAATTGATATTGAATTCTGCATTGCTTTTGTGTGTACCTTCATCAGTGTAGTCTCGAATGGTCCACTTTCCATTACCAGTAGTTTCGCCAGATAAAGTTATTCCACCTGATTCCATGGTGGCTGCTATATTCTGTTCAATTGTTGCCCGACTTGAAGTGTCAATTGATAAAATGTCCAAGTTGTGGTCATAGGTTGTGTCTAGAGCTGCAGAAATTCCATTCTTCAATATCAGTGCCATATTGTTGACCAAGTTTGCCGTGTACATTTGTGTTGTTGCCTTGGCAGTGGTCTTTGAAGAAACCTCCGCAGAAGAACCAGTGAGAGTCAAAGATCCTTTGTGATCAATCGAGAATCCCACATTCGTAGCTATGACTTTTTCTGTAAATAGCAACTTCCTCATTTTGGGAGCTTCCAGCTGAGCAGTGGCTTCAAATGTGTATTCGAGGAGTTTGATGGGCGATTTAGCATTAGAAGTGAGAGTGGCTGTAAACTGTGGGCTTTTTGGTGTAGATGTTGAGTTCTCGATCTTCCCTGTAGTTTCAAGAGTGTACTGTGGGAAGTTCACTCTAAATTCTCCATGGAATTTACCAAAAGTTGGGATACAAATGTCACTTGGAACCTCAGGCAACTTGATCATAGGAATTGGAAGCATTGTGATTTCAAAATCCTTGAGATTTAATTTGGGGATAATGATGTCTGGAAATTTTATTTCTGAAAGAGTTATTTCCTGGAAGGTGAGATCTGGTAGTTGAGATAGGTAGATAACTTTTAGGTCACCAAAGATTTCCTTAGGGTCAGGGAATTGGATCTCAAATTCTTTCATTTTGTCTATGATTGAAACTATATATGCTTTGATTTCATCAAAGTCTATGGTGAAGGCAGGAATTTTGTAGGATCCGAGAATGGTGAACTCAGGGACAAAAATTTGAGCTGGTATACTGATCTCCTGTAGTTTGTTTAGGTTGATTGTAAATGCTGGAATGACAAGGTCAGTGAGAGGTAGAGTAAAAGTGGAAGTTTCAATCTCAGCTCTTTTCAGTTCATCCAAAACTCCATCTACAGTTTGCTTCAACTGGGTGAGGATCTCATTGTCATTGGCAACTTTTCTGATCTTGTCTATCAGTTGGTGAAACTGCCCAGAAATGAAGGCAACCACATTGCTGTATGACTCACTTGCTCTTTGGAGGTAAATGTACATTTCATTTCTGATGTCCATATCAAGGATTCTTTGTCGCATGTCTTCAAGTATATCCTGTATTTTTATCATGAGATCATTGTAAAATGTAGTGTCAAACACATTTTTCAGTTTCTTTAGAGCATCAGCCACCTTTGTGTTTTTGAGTTCATCAAGATATGTGAAGAATGAGTTTTGGATCTCTCTGAAAAATTCCCTAACCGCCTCAATTTTTTGCACAATTTCATGTGTTTTAATCTGCTCGTTGATATAGCTTGTTAGCTCAGCAATTTTCTTGTTGGTCTCATCAACAAATGCACTGTAGTCAAATTCCTTTATTGACACAAGCATTGAAGAAATGTGTTCATTAAGTTCATCAATCATTTTCCTAATGTCAACCGCTTTAAGCTGGATTGTCACACTGTCAAGCAACTGCATCATTTTGTCATAAGCAAATTCAAAGTTGATAGCTTTCAGAGCATCTACCATTGACCGTACAGTCTCTTTGATTTTGAATTGCTCGATGAGAATCACTACCTGATCCATTAATTCCTTAAATTTATCATCAAGACTGTATTTTAAAAGTAGATCCCTAATGTAAGAATATACTGAATTGATTTTAGTAGGGATTTCATATTCATCTATCCAGTTGACAATAACATCATTCATAGATTCAAGCACTTTTGCCATGTCAGAAGATGGGATTTCATATGATAGCTGCTTAGCATACATGGCAAAATCAATTGAGAGAATGTAATCCTTTACATCTTGCATAAACATGTTGACGTCAAAGTTCTTAATGGCCTGTTTCATTTCGGAAAGTTTGTTTTTAATCTTATCCAAAATTTCAAATTTAGAATCAAGATCTCGCAGCCACACAGCACTGCCTTCTGTGAGCTTCTCTAAATCAATCTGTCTGATAATGTCCAAAACAGCATTAAATGCTTTGATGAGTGATTTCTTTATTTCATACCTGTCATCAAAGGCCTGAAGCTGATTTCCAATTTGTGAAAGTGCATTTTCTATCTTGTCGGCAAGATGTCCGGCCTTGACATAGTCATTGACTGAAATGATGAAGTCTCTAATTTTGGTGGCAATGTCCTGAACATTTTTTTCCAGATTCTTTCTCAAGGTGTTCACTGCAAACTCAAAGTCTTCCATTGTTACAGAAAATTCATTGATAAAATAATCAAGTTTTGCTTTTACTTGATTCACTTTGTTCTTCAAATCCATTCCTCGCATAAAGTCACTCACTTGCTTAGGTAGCTGATCTAGCTTTGCTCTTAAGTCATTGATTAGCTGTTCAATGTCTAAATTGTTGATGAACTGTTGAAGTGATTCTAATCCTTGAACAAGTGTGTTCTTGAGCTGCTCAAAAGCAACAGGAAAGTTCTCAATGAACGGGATGTCAATGATATGACAGTCACTGGTCTTGTCATATTTGAGGAAACCAGCCATACTATATTCTTGCATTTCGGATTTCTTGTCCTTGCTCAATTTGCTGAAAATGTCTGTGAACATTACTCCTGAAAAGTTGAATCCAGTCTGGACTAGATTATTGTAAGTACTGATGTCCTGGTTATAGGCATGGTTATTTAGTTTAGATTTTACTTTCCAGGTCAGAGATTGATCACTTGGTGTCAGAAGGCCATCAAATTTGTTATCTAGATTTGTAGTTGACTCCCCACTTGAAAGCACATGTGTGGTTGATAACCTGCTGTCATGTGAGTATGCAAGAGCTAGGGGCTCAGCTTTAACCAACAACTTGCTGTACATTTGTCCAGTGTGTCCATTAAGTTCTCCATCAGTGTTGATAAAAGCATCAATAGTGAGGCTGAAAGGCAGTGCCATTGTGCGAATAGTGCTATCCAAACGTAGAAGCTCAGAATTAATTTTTGCCTGACAATTTGACTTGGAGGAAAGTCCAGCAAACTCAAGTTCACAGTTGTGACTCAGCAGAGCATCCATTACATTTCCAGATGTGCTGGATTTCATTGTACCAGCCATGCTGCCATAGTTGAGTTCATAGGTTTGTTTAATGTTGTGTTCTTCTCCATAAGCTCCCTTCATACTTCCATTCACATCCATCTCAGATGGTTTAAGCTTCATGTGGCCTTCATTGTTCAAACTGACATCATAAAACTTTAGGTCATTTGTCATATCAAATGACATAACAAATGGCTTAATATCAACCTTGGTGTCTTGTTTGTAATAAATATCTTCACAGATG
Source organism: Centropristis striata (assembly GCF_030273125.1). NCBI lineage: Eukaryota > Metazoa > Chordata > Actinopteri > Perciformes > Serranidae > Centropristis > Centropristis striata. Next base: position 36,012,678 of record NC_081532.1, on the reverse strand, counting down.
AAGTTGTTGGTCTTGGAGCGGAGGGCGAGGGTCCACAGAGTGAGGGTCAGTGTTTGGCTATTTTCTGTATTCATTTGCTTAAATGTTCCTATGGCATCGCTAGTTACGGTCAGAGTCCCTCGCTTGAGTACAATATTCATGTTGTTTCTCGTGGTTGCATCATTGGCATAGCCCTTGAGGACACTGGTCAAAGAGGCTTCAGCAGCTGCAATTTTACCCTCAATGTTGAGCTCTCCTTTGCTCTCCTCAGCCATTGCTTTGGTCTGTGAGGACAGGGATGCTCCATTGTTGTCTATGGCACCACTGAAGACATTTTCCACTGTGACAGGACTGCACTGAATGCTGTTAGTTCCACTTGTGGTCAAACCATTTCTTCCAACCATAACAGAAGCTTTGTGCAATCCTTGGCTTGTGTCAAGTTTGAGGTAACCTTCAGAGTTTACCTCAAGGCCATTTGTATCTAGGGATGCTGTTATAAGTGAGTATGCTTTATATATGTCATCATCTGCCTGTGTCTCAATACTTAGAAGGGCCATATGGCTAGACACACCAAGTTCAACTTTGCTATTGAATAATATACCTGTGGCTGTGGCAATGGCATTGGACTTCAGGGTCAGTTGTGACTCTTTATACTTGAGCTCTGCTACATGCTTGAGGGCTTCATTCTGGGCAGTGGTTGAAGACACAATTGTTAACTCAGAGTTTGTAGAGATCCCGTGGATTTTGTTGTGAATGTTGATAAATGGCGAGTTGAATTGCAGGCTGGCCTCTCCTCTTCCTTCTCCTTCTAGTGGACTCAGATTGTAGTCGTGTGAGTAGGATGTATTGGTGTGAAATGTACCTATTTTAAGCGATCCGTACATGTAACCATCTCCTGAGACATTGTCTGAAGCTAGAGTTGAAGTTGACTGCGCAGAGTAGTAGATAGAGGCTTGCAGGCCTACTGGACTAGATGCTTCAATCTTATAGTTGGCTCTTGCATTCAATGTGTCGGTTACCATTAATGCCTCTAAGACACTGAAGCTTGTTTCAATGAGGCAATGGCTGAAGGAACTGTTCAGTTGATACTTAAAATTATCATCAGCTCTTCCTGACATCATCCCGGTTCCTTGAAAAAGAGATAGACAGAAGGGATATTAACTTAATTAGTATCTATCAGCACAATTAACATTTTGTTTTGAACAATTACTAAATATGACCAGGAACTAAATATGCAAAATGTTTGCAATATCTTTTCTGCCATGCAATTGAGGGAATATAACAAAAGCCCACGCCACTGTTCATTAAAGCTACAGTACACAAGTTTTTCCTTTTTTTTTTTAAAGACAGAGTTTGAAAACTCCTCCACAACTGTTTCCTCTGTCCTGCGCCCATGCCACCAGATGACCACAAGCAAATACACATGCTTCATATAGTAGCCTGCACAAGTACTACTCATTCATTTCAATCACTGTGACTGTGCTAGTTCATTCAGAGATTGAAAGAAGAAGTTCTTCAAATAATTATGAAAGTCCTCTGGTTGCGTTGAGAGAAGAAGAAATACAGAAATTCACTGAAACTATACTGACTGGGCAGTAAGAGTTTTTCAACTGGGGCGGTGTGAATTTAGCCTACATCTGCATCCGGTAATGCACTCTGCAGCCACGAGCCATTGACTACCATTTGCAGAGGGCTAAAGTAGAGATGGAGAGAGAATGTTGTTTGTAGTTTTCTTCTAACTGTAGCTGAGCTCACCACTGTGGCTAACTTTACCGCTTCACCATTATTACAGTATTCACCATACTGCCAATTCTATGAGAATAACAAACTGAGCCATACTATATAACTTGAGTTGACATACTACAATTCGAGGCTCTAGGGATTTATAACTAGTAGGCTGTACGGGTCAATATCAGCCACAGCTCTTTGGCTACAGTTAGCAGAAGGCTAAACTATTAGCAACAGTTCTCGCCATCTCTGAAAAGCTTCGGCAATATTGACAGATTTTATTGGATTTTTTTGTAAGACCCTCTTTAGATTGCGTTTTTCATAAGTTCATCAGCGATTGCTCAAAGTCTCCTGTCATGCTACATTTTCTAAAGCCTGAAAATAGAACAAAGAGGAGGTGCAAAAAGTTTGTGTAAAAAGTTACATGAGAGAGATAAAAAAAAGCATTGCGAGATCTTGGCTTTGAACGTCGAGATCTGGACTAAAACTCAAGATCTTTCTACGTACGAGATAATCTTCTAAAATCTTCTAAAATCTAAAAACTTTGAGGCTGTTTTGAGGGAAGTGCCTGACGCACGGTACAAAGGAAAGTGAAAGTTCAGCAAAATGCATAAAAAAATGTTTGAAAGTTTAAAAGTTAACTACAAAAAAGGCTGTAAAACATAATGTAACTGTGCATAGGTGCTGACTTGACCATAATGAAAAGAGACTGCACGTTCCACATGGCTACTTAATATTCACGTACGATGGGCGACCGTGATCATGGTGTCTGCAGGCAGAGTAAACCTCCCTAATGGTTATATGATGCACCTGGATGCAAGAAATGCCATATGTAAAATAAATGTAACAACAAATAGCAAGTTAAGTACACACCTGGGCATTGTTTGTACATTGCAGCTGATGTGTCTGGACATTTGCTTTTACAAGGAGGTCTGTGTGTTTAACTGTAGCAGACTGCTGTTGTTTTCAGGTGAATTAAGGAGATAAACACAAGTTTGGACCTGCTTTTTGTCATTCACCTTTGACTGGTAGCCTTCTGTGAAATTACACAAGGAGCAGGGAACTGGCTGTGAGCGACTCACTTCACTACATGCAGTGTAGTGACGTCACAGTCAAAGTCAAGATTTCGAGTTTCAAAGCCAAGATCTTCCAATGCTTTTTTTTTTCCTCATGTCATTTCGGGGGCTCCGTAAATTATAATATGCAAGGTTATCATGGGATTTTTGATCAATGACAAAATAAAGCTGCGTGCCCCTGCTTTAATTATTAAGAATTGGCGTTTGAAAAAGATGTTTACCTTCAAGCTTGTATGACAGCAGGTTGAAAGGTGATTGGGCTACAGCTCTGTACTGAGCAATGTAGGACGGGACATCGACAGTGTCGTTGCCTGCAGAGATGGAGCCTTCCCAGTTGTAGAAGTTGCTGTTGACCTTCATGGATGCTTCAACCAGACCAAGAAGGGGGACAGTGAAATCCAAAGTGCGTGGTATAGTAAATGATGGCAGTGGATAGTTTTTGGCAGGGATATGTAGGCCTATGTTTGGTAAATCTATAAGGGGAAAGGATAGAGTGGTAGGGATGTTCAGTTCTTCTGACTTTCTTCCTCCATGTGGAAGAGAAAGGGAGATGGCCATCCTGTCCTTGTTGAACTGGTATTGGAGCAAGTTGTCACTGTTGAGATTAAAGAAAATGCATGATCAAAATTATTCCATTTTTTTTAAATTAACTATTTAAATTATTTAATTTGTTCCAGAAAGCAAGTAATGTTCTTGAACTCTATATTAATCACTTACAACTGCAGAAACAGTTTCTCAGGCAGAGTTGGCAGGTTGAGGTCTTTAAGGTTTTTACTGTGCAGATTGGCAAAACAGGGGATCCGTGCTTTCAGTTTGTCTAACCATATATCACCTGCCTTCAGGGTGAAATGAAAACATTTAATTGAAAAGACATTTAATTTAACTGAAAACAACAAATTGAAAGCTCGAAAACACTTAAGAAAAATGCACTTAATGAGGACAATTCTCAATGAGTAGGCCTTTAAATGTTCATAGTTTCATAACATGGTAGCACGACCTGCAAGCCAATCATTGGCCTATGGGCTACCTTTTCACCAAAACACTTTCACTTTTGAAATAACATAAAAATCAGCCAAACAAAAAGACCAAACAGGGGTGACAAAGCATTACCTCAATTCCTTTGGTGACTATGTGACGCAGTTTCATGTCAGTCTTTGCCACTTTCTGGTCCAGGATGTGATCTACGAGCCATTGCAGCTGTCTGTGATTATATTTTACATTGGGGATCAGTTTTTGAATTTCTGATTCCAGGTCCGATTTCACTTCCACCTCAAACTTATCATCGTCTGTTAGGAAAAAAATCCAAATGCAACCACAAATTTACAAATTAATGAATTTTCTACATCTGTCTTCTACGCTAAAGTTGTTAATGATGGCTCATGGTTACCATATTTGAGTGAAGCTTTGTGTTGGTAGGATGTCTCAGGGAGGTTGACGACGGTTTCAAAGTCCATCAGCATATCTTTATCCCTCCTTAGGGTTGCAGTGACTGAGGCATCCGTTCTCAGAGAGGGAATGACCATCTTGAGTTGCAACATGGCCTCTTTCATCATGTCAAGTCTACATTTAAAACAAGGATAGAGGTTGGTGACACTGCAACTTAAAGGCATTTCCTGGGATGTTTATTTTCCAGTCATACCTGAGATGAAAATGTTTTTTCTTCAAAGTGACCTAAAAGGTTTCATTGTAAGTCAAAGCCACATGTGAGATGTCACAAGCACTTTATTAAGACAGACTGTGATCCAAATATTATGAGAGGCTTTCCCCCTACTTATTTTGCAAATATACAGTTGCAAAACTTATAAATGGCTATTATTCAATAGAAATAGGCCTATCTCTAAGAATGCTTCTTCAGTTGTTTATATATGTATATGTATATATAAAAGCCTTTTTTATGAAATAATGTTTAAACAAATATAGTGTGCTACCTTGCTGAGAGAGAGAGAGAAATAGAGGAGTCTGTGATTTTTTGATTCAACCACGTTTCCGTAAAACACAACTACAACTAAAGACTACACTCACAGTATACTTTCTGAATCTTCACCAGTATCTCCAGTTCATCAGTCTTGTTGGGCAGAGAGTTGACATTCCCCATGATGACTGACATCAGAAAAGGCTTATATCTCCATTTCTGAGCCTTCAAATTAGGTATGGCAACCACGAAAACACCTCTTCAACTCAGCTGGAATAGGGTGATGGTGTCTGCCAGACTTGCTACGTTTCAATGAAAAAAGCTCCTCTCTTGAATAAACTCTTCTCTTCACGGAAGTATCCATCAAAAATATTATGAAAATACATAAACACTTAGCAAATTTGAGCAAAATCTGAGAGCTACCGAACTATGCTGCTCCTTTATGAAGCGCATTCTGGAACATCAAAGTATGATACAAATGGTATGGCCTCATTCTATACCTTGTTTGAAATGATATCAATGTAGCTTAATATACTGAACAGGCCTAGGAAGGATGGAATATTTGTTTATTGATCAACATACCTTGTTCTTCCAACAAGAGTCAGTTGTGGGATGTTCCTGTTGGTGACATCAATGGTGATACCTTTCATTTTCTTTCCTTTGGCATCACTGTCAGTTACAGCCAGCTTGATGCCTGCTTCCACATTGTGATCAGGAATGACGAGCTCACTGGTGAGAGTGTTCTTGTTGCGGTTGTATTTCAGAGATGCAGTGGCCTCTGATGAATCGTCTCCTAATAGCAGCATAAATTAAATTAATTAATCAGTGTTTATCTCCAGGAAAAAAGCAACTGGTGACCCTATGATCTAATAAGACAGGTCAATGTTATCAGATGTATTTACATTTATCACAAATATAATTAGGGTTACGGATAACTACAGTAATGGTAAATAAAGTATGATTACCGTTAGGGCACTAAATCCTATATCCTTGATTTAAATCAGGAAAACTTTGTACTTTCAATAATAAGGTCATAAAATACAAACTCCTGCATGACAGCAAGACATGGTGGACACCCATCTATCACTGCATACTCCACAACAAGGACACACTACTTCCTGGATAAGCAGTCGATTTTTTACTTGATCGATTGATTTATTGATTTCAATTGTGAGGTGTGGAATTCTATAGTATAAATGTAATTCTTAGGGATACTTGGATCACGCAAGCACACACACACACACACACACACACACACACACACAAACACACATATTATCATACAGCAGTACCTTCAGCCTTTAAGGTTAGCTTCACATAGTCTACTCTATGATGACCCCTTTTGCCTTCACTTAGTGTTCCACCAGTGATGGTGGCAGTGTACTCTGAAACTTCCCCTGTTGGCTGGATTTCGACTGCAAACCTGAGAAAACAACGCAGGTTTCATAAAACTTGGCTCTCTGATTAGGTCTGTAAACCATATATTTAGTTACAATCAAAAAGAACTGCATTAGAATACAAACAAATTACGGTAACTATTTAGATATTAACTACACCAACAGACACAATAGTCTAGTCGTAATTTCTTGAAGCCAGAAATGTTGAGTACCCTAAAGTTTTATTGCAAAAATGTCATCTATAGGCCTAATGGATGGAATTTAACTTGGTTGCTAAAAGTTGCACTTTGGGCAATTTGCATAATTAGCATAATAAGCCAATAAAGTCAAGACAGCACAGGTGAATAGGGTAAAAAAATTAAATAATAGATATCACCATGAAACTTTCTCAGTTGATTACTTATGTTAAGAGGAGAAAAAAATGTATTGCATGTTTTTTGTATTTTAATGTTTACATATGCAAATGAGGCCATATCTCATCAAATATGCGCTCATTTGCATACAGACAAAATCAGATCGTTTGATAAAGTCATGCTCAAAATATTTTTTACAAGAGTAAACATGTATACTTGGGGGTCTGAGTTGGTGAAAACCTTTAGGGAATTTGGTCAGGAGGCAGTGTTGACCTATGGACGGACGGATTAAGAAATGAAGTGCCCCATGCAAAATAACTATATAACAGGATTTTTTTCCTCATCTTAACATAAGTAATCAACTGAGAAAGTTTCATGGTGATATGCAAATTGCCCAAAGTGCAACTTTTAGCAACCAAGTTAAATTCCATCCATTAGGCCTATAGATGACATTTCTGCAATAAAACTTTAGGGTACTCAACATTTCTGGGTTTAGTATTGGGCCTATGGGGATTACGACTAGACTACAAGAAAATTACAATATAACAGAATCAATGGGTTTCAATATATTTGCAAAATTGTCTTTCTCTGCCTGCCTACCTGCTATCGCCAATCAGGGAGTAATATGGGGCCTGGTCTATTAAATCAACATCGGCGTAACGTGATGTGGTGCAATAGTTGAGACCACTGAAAAGGGGCTGGCAGTCAGTTGTGTTGGTCAAGTACTCCACCAGGGATGGCACGGTTATTTTTCGACCAGAGGACACTGAGAGTAGGTTGTTGCTGTATTTCCAAATGACAGAGAAATGGTAAGAAAGAAGCATATGACACTAGTAACCACTAAAAGTGTTGTTTGGCATGGGTGCCACTGACCTAATGCTGAATAACTGAGTGTTTGAATTAGGAGCTGGGATGGACAGTCTCAGCTGGTTTCTGCTCATGGTGACCTTAGCATTGAGGGAGCTCTCATGGAACATATTAGTGTGCATCTCGAGCCCAGACTCCACATACTCTGGGATGTGCACACCTATCTGGGTGATGAATTCTACCCCAACTGAAGGTTTGAAGGACAAGTCAGCCTGAAAGGAGAAACAGAGAATAGAGAGAACTAGAACATTTCTAAAGATTTTTTTTATGTGTGCTTGACTCTGGCCCATGACTCTCTCCCATACATTATTGGATTACAATTTGAACTGTTTTCAAATTGAAAACAGGAGGAAGTCATGTAAGATAAAAAAGCAGGTGTAAGTGTGTGTGTGTTTCTGTCTGTATGTGTCATTTTTGGCAATTGATCAGATTCACTTTGAGCATCCTGAGTTCTTCCTGAACATCTACATATGTGTTTTGTGAATAAAAATTAAGATTGTTTTTGTAGAGCGATCAGAAGACACTGGTACCTCTGCTTTCCTCCAGAAATTTTCCCGCCTTGTTACCATATGGGTCTATGAGGCTGTTGGTGTGTGTTGGTTGCACATCTGTGCGTCCTACGCCCAAACTATAACTCTGACAGCTTTAGCAGAACAATGTGAGTGAGGAGACGAATTTTCCTACGTTTGTATGGTTACATTTTTCGGTAGATTGGCAGTTTCCAAATGTATGTTTTGACAAATTTTTCTCTCGATCTCCACTCTAGCTATGACGTCATCCACTGTAGCTTCTCCATAGGGTAACATTGGGGGGATTGCCGAAACCCTTAGAAAAGTCATAACACACTTGTAATGGCCGGGCCGGTCGATTTGATACCTTTTTAGTGTATGTGTGATCAAAACTCTGGGAGAAACAGTCAACCGGGAAAAAAACATGGAAGCAGCGGAAGAAGAATAAGCCCGGTGAATAACATATAGGGTCTTTTTTCAAGCACACTCAAATAGGTTTAAGCCTGGTGAATCTTATATGGTGTGCTTTTTCAAGCATACTCAATAAAATCCACAGGGGCAACATGATCTCACAGAAATCTGTGAAATAGCCACGGATTTCGCTTAACTCAAAATCCATGGAATAGCCACGGATTCGCTCAAATTTCCGTGAAACTGACACGGATTTGGCTACAATGCAAGTTAATGCCAGTCATATCCCGTGGCTATTCCAACATACAAAGTGATTATGTACATTCACTGAGTGAAGATTTAGAAAATAAAACATATATTTCTCGCTGCAAATGTGATCAAAATCCATTTTTATGCAGAAATAAGTCAAAATATTGATTTTTCCCTAAAAATGAGAGAACTGTCCGCCATGTTTTTTGTTCTGACCGCCGGGACCTTGAAAGTCACGTGACTTGGAACAAACCAATAGGAACAAATATCCATGGAATAGCCACGGGATATGACTGTCATTAACTTGCATTGTAGCCAAATCCGTGTCAGTTTCACGGAAATTTGAGTGATTCCGTGGCTATTCCACGGATTTCTGTGAGACCACATGAATATAAAACTATCACTTTGATTTCCTTATGAACTTAGACGAGGAGAAACTAACTTACGTTAGTAGGTGATTTAGTCAGGCCTCCTTTGGCTCCAGGTGCAAACACACCAGCCAGGGAAAACCTCAGAGGGATGCCAGCAGCAGTGGGTAAAGAGAAGGCATTATCCATGAAGATATAGTGGGCAAATACTTCATTTTCAGTGCTAGATGTCAATGCAGAAAAAGCCTGTTGGACAGAAAACAAACAGGTCAGATGAATACATAACTTGTAATTGAGTCACAGATGTATTAAAGCATGGCCAGTGACATCTTTGGACTCCACTTTGAAATTGTGGCATTTGTAAATGGCTAAAATCAGAAGAAGAGCTTTTATGATGAAGATTGTTCTCTGATACAATCCCTCTTAGTCTGGAACACAAATGTTGGTAACACTTTACTTGAAGGTATCGTCATAATAGTCATAAACATTATGTCAATGTCATAAACGTTTATGACTGCTGTCATTAAGTGTCATTCGGTTTTTGTCATGACAAGTTGACATTCCTTGGGTTGTCTTGATTATGACAACTTGACTTTAATCAAAGTGACATTACCAGAAAATATCTTTGTCATGACAACTTGACATAAACAAAATATGTCAACTTGTCATGACAAAAACCGAATCACATTTAATGACAGCAGTCATAAACGTTTATGACATTGACATAATGTTTATGACACGTTTATGACTGTGTCATGTCACAGTTATGACAGTATCATGTCACTATTATGACGATACCTTCAAGTAAAGTGTTACCCAAATGTTTCTTAGTTTAGTTCTTTTACAGCATTCATGTAAGGAAACAACACTGAGACCTTGAGAGGCAGCACCCTGAGGAAAACATGGTAGTACATGAACAGAGTCTCAGTCATCTTTGTCAGGTCACCGCTCTTCAAATATCCTATCTCATCTCCCAGAAGCCGAAGATAGGCGAAGGCTTCAGGGCCTGGAGAGAAACGCACATCATCCATGAGCTTCCGTACACTTTCTGTGATATCTTTCAGAAGATCCTGTGGAACCTGTAGAGATATTACAAATGTATGTATAGTTTTGACCATACATGTGCAAGGAAGCTTCCATACAAGAAAAATATAGTTTGAGAGGCAGAATATTTATGTGGTCACTAAGGCCCCGTTTACACCAGGACGCTCGCGGGTAAAAACGACAAAATATTTTATGGGAAGTGCCTTTCGTTTAGACGGTGACGGCGTTTTGGGGGCTTAAAGACGCAAAAATCTGAAACCACCCTCCAAAGTGTAAAAGTTAGATCCTCTCCTCCGTAGCGTGTCGTCTACACTGACAAGACACAAAACTCTGATCTGATCTGCTCACGTCACGTATGTGTTTACGTCACATACATGCTCCAGGACAGGAAATAAAGAAACGTGGGATTATTTCCATGGTGGGACCTTCAAGCTGCTCTGGCAGCTCTAATAAACTTCCAGGAGTCTTTCCACCAAATGTCCAGGATATGTACAGATAGTATTAGTGAACAGAGAAGGATCTGGAATTACCTCCATCACATTCTGGATGCAGCGATTGGTGGGAGGAGCCAGACGGCTGTGAACGAGACCTGGGAGATCTAGTGATGGAGGAGAACTTTGTGGAAGGAGTAGCTGATGAAAATGTGTGGCGTGAAAACTTCTGCATGCCCAAAGATGCTCTTATGGCTTTAAGTGATGCCGCCTGGCTGCATACAATCACATTTCACACACTTTAGATCACCGTATGCAGCAGATTTCCTCCTGAAAACGCTCGTCTAAACGAGGAATAAAAAGTGAAGACGCGACGCCACTTTTGCGTCTTCTGTTCAGACCGTCCTCGTGTAAACGGGGCCATATACAAACACAATACAAATGCTGTGTCCAAAAAGTATTTCACCTGTCTCTTCATTCGGTCTCTTTCAGGGACAAGTTTCTCCAAAACCCCTCTCAGCATGCTGGCTTTGTCAGCTGTCCAGTACATCACTTTGGAGATGGAGTCGGGGAAGAAACCCCCGTCTCCAAAGAGAGCATCAATTGTTGGTTCAAATCCCGTTCCCTCAACACCCACCTTGAAGAGGGAGATTTTGAATGTTTAAAAAATATTCACAAAGCTTTGTATTTTTATCACATAAAACAAATATGCGATTGAAAACATACCTCAAAGATGTCATAGTTGTAGTCAAACACCTTTAGAGTGGTCTCCAGCATCATCTCCTTGGGTAATGTGTCGGTAGCATCGAAGATTATGGAGCTTTGCACTTTACCCACGGGAGAATCTATCCTGTAGTTGCTTGACATGCCATTAAATACCTTGCTCGTGGGTGATGGCTCATCTTTCAAGGCCAGCTCAATGTATTGCCTTAACCTTCAATAAGGAAAATAAAAGAGATTGTAAAGTATGTATTTACAACACAGTTTCAAAACATTAGAAAAAAAATTCTCAAATCAAAAGGCGATAGGCCAAAAGCTGTCTCTTACTGCAATTTGTTCTTGCACCATAATATTTTAATCATCACTGTCTTACATGCTAACGTGGGCTTCAATTAAAATCCCAATTATTCAAATTCAGTCTGCCTTTATGCTGACAGCTTGTACCAGAATTTTACTCACATTGGCCCTCATTTATCAAACGAGTGCAGAAACGAGCGCAGATCTGAGTGTATATTTCGTTTTACGACTTATCAAAATATCAAATCAATTATCAAACGATCATTTCTCGCCAATCACAGCGTGAGAATGATCGGCTGTTGATAAATGTGGCGGCTTGGAACAAGCGTCATTTAAATACCATGCCCTAATACAGTGATTCCCAACCGGGGGGCCCGACCCCCCAGGGGGCGCCAAAGACCCACAGGGGGTCACGAAGCCCTCCTGATTTTAAGGGATGAAATAAATCTAATGTGTTAAATATAGATCAGTCAGCATTTTATTCATTAGTGTGACAAAAACAACTAAATAAATTAAACATTTATTGATTTATTTAAATAAAAAAAAATACTATAGAAAAGTTTAAAAATAGACTTTATCGCAAGAATAAGGGCGTGTGTAACATCTAGAGCTGCAACAATTATTCGATTAATCGAACAATAATCGATTATTAAATTAATCGTCAACTATTTTGATGATCGAATAATTGGTTTTAGCAGTTTTTTAAAGACAATAAGTCCAAATTCTCTCATTTCAGCTTCTTCAATGTGAATATTTCTGGTTTCTTTGTTCCTTTATGACAATAAACTGAATATCTCTTTGGTTTGTGGACAAAACAAGAGATTTGAGGACGTCATCTTGTGGTTTGGAAACACTGATTGATATTTTTATACATTTTATTGAACAAACAACTAATCCATTAATCATTTAAATAATTGACAGAAGTTTACAATGTTAAAAATGTGGGTCCCTCAAGGAAAAGGTTGGGAACCACTGCCCTAATATATCAGATTCAGATGACTCGTCTCGTCTGTTTTGGATTTAAAAATAAGGGAAATTTTTCCGGAGCCCACCGCAGGCAGTCCCACCACCCCAACCAAGCTCCAGTATCCCTTACACTTTAAGACAGATGTACAAGAACGCTAAAATCACCACTTGTCAACCACTTATAAACTACAATTGGCTTTATGCACAGCTGCACCACTTCCTGACCTTCAGTCAGCTCTGTTGTTTCCTGTCTGCCATTATCTAGCTCCTCAATTATTGCTCCTGATGGACCATTTGCAAAAAACTAAATAGTGATAGCTTTAAACCAAGATTGTGATAGCTTAAATGCCCAACTGAGAACTGATTGTGAATACATTTGCTTCTGGCGGTGAAGCAAATTTTGCCTCTTTGCATCTCATGGAATTCAACCATGTTAACCATACAGACAAACCAGCACACTGATGTCTGCAGCCACATCCTCTACGGCCCATAGATCGCCTCCGCAGCTGCTTGTGTTTGCGTATCTGTGACTTTAGCATGAAAGTAGCAAGAGCAAACTAATGATGACTACATCTATTATTATGCAGTCAGTGGGTACAGCTTAACATTTAGTTATCGTATTTTTTTTAATTTTAAACATCCCATTTCATATACAATCAGCCTGTTAATCTGGAAATTGTCAATGTCCAACAGAAACATAGCAAAATGAGCATTCACTTATTTTTGTTGCCATCTTATACATGTAAGATCAATATTCACCTTTAGCCCTGTTTTGATATTATAAAGTCCAGCCGTTTACACACGTTCTTCTGGGCTTTTTACTAGTTTAGACATTTTAAATCCTGCTTCAAATGAACATTCAGCTGTTCATTGTTTGTTTACATCCCAGTACTTCCAATATGGCCGACATCCTGGTAACTGGCTACGATGCGCTGTGTAAAACACTCTAAAAAGTGCCGGTCAGAGCTGCTCTGATTTTATTTTTTTAATAAAAGCCTCCTTCAAATAATAGCCTGCCCCTATTATTAGCCGGGTCCCAAACTGATTTTTTATTAATAGAACTACTATTAGAGGAAATATGGTAAGATATCTGTGATACATTTTCTAATCTTTTATCACAACAGCAGACGTGTGTGTGTGCTATAAACATGATTGCAAAGTCAATTAACTGTCAGTGTTGGCCAATTACTTACTGATGCATCTGTGGCTCCCCAGAGTTGCAGATGTTTTTCAGGTGTGAGACCACAAAGCTCTTGAGCTGCTCATCCCTCTCATTCTCCAAACTGTTCAGAATGTCTCTAACCAGGGCTTGATCCGGGTTTTTCATCAGGATCAGGTAGGCTGCTAGACGTTTCTCAACAGGGCTCTGAGCATCCTGGTACAACTCCATCAAAACGTTTCTGACCTGTGGTTGACCACATTTTAAATGACAACTTCCAAACTGTACACTTGTTAAGAGAGTTGGTTAAAACACAGATCAAATGCCTTGCTCATCATCACCCTACAATGACAATGTGTAATATATACACTACCGGTCAAAAGTTTTAGAACACCCCAATTTTTCCAGTTTTTTATTGAAATTCAAGCAGTTCAAGTCAAATGAACAGCTTGAAAGGGTCCAAAGGTAAGTGGTGAACTGCCAGAGGTAAATAAAAAAAGGTAAGCTTAACCAAAACTGGAAAATAATGTACATTTCAGAATTATACAAGTAGGCCTTTTTCAGGGAACAAGAAATGGGTTAACAACTTAACTCTATGGAGTCTTGGGCTATTTTGTCCATTTTTGAATTCTTTTCATGTCTTTGTAAATCATTTTGTGTCTTTTTTTGGGCATTTTGTGTCTTTTTTGGTCATTTTGTGTCTTTTTTGGTCATTTTGTGTCTTTTTTTAAGTCATTTTTTGTCTTTTTTTAGTCCTTTAGTCCAACATAAAATGTGATTTTGAACCTTTTTTTTACTTTCAAAACACTATCATGCTCAATAAAGAATTTTAAATGTTGCAAATGTGCATTAATTTCAGAGTACACTGAGACATTAAACTGCATCATTTTCAATTAAATTCTGGAAAAGTTGGTGTGTTCTAAAACTTTTGACGGGTAGTGTGTGTTTGTGTGAAGTAGTTGTACCTCATCGTTTATATCCATCAGCCTGAAGGCCTGTATAGCTGCCTTCTGGTTTAATAATGGGATGTCTGTCTTCTTAGCGCACTGTAAAACGGAGGACAGCAGACGGGGGCTGACAGCTTGCATGGCTCGACCCATGACCCCAACAACCTGGACGTAAGGGAAAATAAAGGATTAGCCAGTTTGGTTTGCTGGCTCGGTCCAAGAAAGTCCTTTAGATCCATGAATGGTTACTACCTTCAGCACAAGGAAGGCCATCTCTTCAGGCTTAGTGGGGAACTCTGGGTCAGTATCAGGGATTTCTCCCGAGCAGCCGTTTAACAGTGTTTCCATGAAGTTTGACACATCTGTGACAACTGGAGTGACCTCTGATTTATGAAACCTGGGTCAGAAACAGAGAAGATGTTATCAGACGGCCTAGTCTGGATGGAGACTGTGTTAGAATGTTACATTTGACAGTAGCCGTGTTTACTTTAAAGTCCAATCAAATTTTGAAGAAAATGTTTGAAATGTTGCATCAAATAAAATGCAAATTAGGGACGTCAACTAGTTTAGATCAAATAAACAAAGCTGCATAAAAGTACTTTTGTCAGAAGATGATAATGTTTTGCTGTAGGCTAGTTCATCAGTAAAGAGTAGAAGGAGATATGAGAGAAAGAAAACAGAAGAAGAAGAGATTGAGGTTGCTAATCGGACAACTTTGGCCTTCTGGTTATTACATTATCAGGTTTTATTACATTTTCAGTGGAGTCAAGTGCAGATTTTTATTACATTATCAGGTTCTACAGGGAGCAAACAGCTAATCAGTCATGAGTTAAGTGTTCACTACGTCAGAACTTCAAAAATCCATCGCAATCACCTCAAGTGATTATCTACAGTTTTGTTTTTCGACTTTTGATGTTTTCAAGCTTTCAAGCTTTTTTTCATGCAAATCTTCCAAATGCGTATATGAATTTGTTGATGGAAACAAGGCTACTGTTTCCATTTAGTGATTGTCTATAGCAGTTACAAAGTAGGACATAAAAATGTTTTATGTCTTGCTTTGCTTTCATAAAATGTAATCGGTCTAAAAGTAACTATATAGGGGTATTTTAAACACAGCTATCAGAGTTTTGAGGCCCAAACTAACATGTGACTTACTTCTTGACCGTGTTGGCTAGAGCGTACAGGATGGCCCTGCTCTGTCTGTACTGAGCCATGCTGAGCAGGTCTCTGACCCGGGTGGCGTCGGGGTCGGCCTGCAGGCTCAGCCCGTAGACCAGAGCGTCCACCTCCAGGGACACGCCATCCATGGTCCTGATAACCTGCAGGATGGAGCTGGTGCACTCTGGGGTCCCACACTGGAACAGGGCCTGCCAGGTGAGCCAGCCCGACATCTCCAACATCTCCGGGACCAGCTGGCTCAGGGTCTGGTTCCTCAGGACCCGCAGGCTGGAGACCAGCTGATGGAAGAGGCTGGTCCTCTGCTGGCCCTGGTCTGTGCTGGATAAGGCCAGGAGGTCCTGGAGGGTCCTCAGAACAGAGTCCTTCATCTCAGCTTTATCATCAGGGGCTTCAAAGTGGAGCGGCTTGCTCTGTCTGGGGTTCACATCTATGGAAACACATATTTTAGAACCTGGTCTCACAGGAATCATATCCCGTGGCTATTCCATGGATATTTGTTCCTATTGGTTTGTTCCAAGTCACGTGACTTTCAAGGTCCCGGCGGTCAGAACAAAAAACATGGCGGACAGTTCTCTCATTTTAGTGAAAAAAATCAATATTTTGACTTAGTTTCTGCATAAAAATGGATTTTGATCACATTTCTAGCGAGAAATATATGTTTTATTTTCTAAATATTCACTCAGTGAATGTACATAATCACTTTGTATGTTGGAATAGCCACGGGATATAACTGGCATTAACTTGCATTGTAGCCAAATCCGTGTCAGTTTCACGGAAATTTGAGTGATTCCGTGGCTATTCCACGGATTCCTGTGAGACCAGGTTGAATATTCAAAGAAAATTTTGGTAACACTTTACAATAACCATCATTTATAAATGGTAAACAGATAGTTTATTAAAGTTTAATCATCATTTATAAACCGTATATAGGCCATTTAGAATGGTAAATTTATAAATGCAAAATATATGGTATATTAATGTAAGTTGTTACTTTACCATTAACAAACAATTACATTATAATTATTAGTTTATGAATAGTTTTGCACTCATTATAACATTTTTAACACATTTTGGGTTTTTTTCGGTTCGAAAAGAAAAAAAGAAATTTCCCAGTAAGAGATGAAGTGAACATGGCAGACCTGAAGTGACTCACCAAATTCTCTGTTGTTGATCCTTTTGGAGCTGATTAAGCGGAGATGTTGGGTCACTTCCAATGTTATCCCATCGTCCCTGCAAGGCAGATTATAGAAGATGATGCAGAATTTATGTATTAATTAATTAATTAATTAATTTATTAGCACTGTAAGAAAAGCCAATTACAAAAAACAGAAATGAAACAATAATAGTAAATGTGGGAGAGGTTAAAAAACCTATATGGGCTCATAAACAGCACCTCCCCAAGAAACAAAATTAATCAACAACAATGAGAGAAAGCAACAACAAATAACAACAAAAAGAAAGAAATACACGTGCAATTATATAGCACACACACAAACAAGTCAGAAATAAAACCATGGGTGTGTATAAAGGTAAAATAATTTTTATTTGAGTATATGAGTGTATGAGCATGTATACGAGATAATGATCCAATGACAACTAGACTGGAAAATAAACTATTAGGATTATTGATTTAACAGGGAAGCTTTCAGTCTGAACTTAAAATTATTGAGGGATGAAGATGATTATTACAAAGTATGGAGCCTCTGTAAGCAAAAGAAAACTGCGTATGTGTAGATGAAGTTTATCAGAGTCTTGTGTTGAAAGAATGGAGCTGAGAGTTAACTGTAAAGAATTCATGAAAAGATTCGGACAGCAGGTGGGAAATATGAATATATTTATAAATAAATATGCATGATTGAAGTATATTAATATCGTAGAGAAGATATATGAAGTTTCTTAAACAGAGGGGCAGATGGAGACAAATTTATTTTGTGTGATTAATAATTTATGTAAATTAGAAGGATAAGTGCTGGCAAAAACAATATTACAATTAATGAGATGTGGATAAATTAAACTATAATACAGTATATTTAAAGACAATGCAGCATATAAATGTGCAGTGAGATGATGACTTACTGGTGTGAGAACGGCCGGTAGGCGTGGTTCTCTGAGCACGTGGCGGCTGTGATGTGTTTCCCTTTGTTATCAAACTGGTAGTTACAGTGCTGAGTGCTGGAAACCAGTTTAGACATGGGCTGGTGCTGGGAACAGACAATACAGACTGGACTTCATCCATCAATCATTTCTACACAGAGATCAGATCTAACATTGTTCATATGTAGACTGATAAACTCAACATTTCTGTTTGCTCTGCAACTGCTTTAGACCAGTAGTTCTCAACCTTTTTGAGTCGCGACCCCCAATTTAACATGCATGTTGTCCACGACCCCCACTCACTGAACACAATCTCACACACACAGTTCAGATCACCCAAAAAAGAAACAAAATGACCAAAAAAGACTGAAAATGACCAAAAAAAAGAGACACAAAATGACACAAAAAAGAAAAAAAATTACCAAAAAAGACACAAAATTACAAAAAAAGGAAACAAAATTACCAAAAAAATACACAAATTGACCAGAAAATTATCAAAAAAAGACACAGTATGACCAAAAAAAAAAAAAAAAAGACCAAAAAGACTAAAACACATGAACACATGAACACTTTAACACAGTGGAGACAGAGCTGACTTCCAAAATGATTTGGCGACCCCCAGAAATCATCTCGCGACCCCAATTGGGGTCCCGACCCCAAGCTTGAGAATAGCTGCTATAGATGATGATGAAAAATACAGTTTGCTGCTCGCCAGTAATGGCTGCTCCATGAGAAAGCAGCTGGTGTTGATATTGCCAAAATGTTGTTTGAAGTGTTTTTAGTTTAAACATGCAGAAGTTCACCAGTCAGCACATGTAATGTCATTTCCTCAACTGGTGAGATCTCCCCAGTGGAGCAGTCAGCAAGGTGCCTTCCAGGAACAACCTGCTCTCACAGGGATCCGTGGAATAGCCACGGATTCGCTTAACTCAAATTTCCGTGAAACTGACACGGATTTGGCTACAATGCAAGTTAATGCCAGTCATATCCCGTGGCTATTCCAACATACAAAGTGATTATGTACATTCACTGAGGGAATATTTAGAAAATAAAACATATATTTCTCGCTAGAAATGTGATCAAAATCCATTTTTATGCAGAAACTAAGTCAAAATATTGATTTTTTCATTAAAAATGAGAGAACTGTCCGCCATGTTTTTTGTTCTGACCACCGGGACCTTGAAAGTCACGTGACTTGGAACAAACCAATAGGAACAAATATCCATGGAATAGCCACGAATTTTGTCATATTGTGTTTTTAGAACTCTTCTCAAAGCAACTCCTTTTTTTTTTATAAACAGGCATCATATTTTAGATGAAGAAATAAAGTCAGTATTGAGTGAGAAGCTTGTGATATCTCACCAGTCTCTGCAGCAGGGCCAGAGGGCTGCTGGCTCCCTGTCTGCTGTAGAACTGGTCACACTGGGACAGATCTCTGCTCAGAGTCACATCAGTAGCTATATCTCTCCTCACATTCACCACCGAGTCTGTCAGACACACACCGTGCACCGAGCTCTGGAAGAAAGAACAAAAGAGCAAATGAGGGCTTTAGTTCATGATACTAACCATCTCTGGTTCCTTTTCCCTCTTCATCTCATATTTTGATGACTTGTTATATAATGTATGCCATACTGAGTCACTCTCACCTGCCATTGAATGTTTTTGTCATATCTGAAATTTACTGATGTTGACAGTCTCAACATTGTAATCAATCAGTCAGTTACACCAGAAGACACTAAGCACGAACCCTAACCCTAAAATTAATAATGGCCATGTCTATCAGGGCTGCACAATCAATCAAATTGTAATCGTGATCACGATTTTGGCCGCCACAATTAAATTAACCTGATCGTCTGCAATATTTCCATTTTCCTGCATATCTAACCTAACACATTCTAAGAAAAGCCTGGTTGCTGATTGGACAGAACACTAAGCAGGATGTGACGTAGTACTCTGCACGACAACAACAACACGCGACATTTGTAAAAGCCAGCGAAGCAGTGTTCACAACTTAGCCACTTTGTTGCTAAATTTATCGACTTTTCAGACGCCCTTAGAGACTATTTCAAAAAAAGCGACTGGAGACAAATCCAGTGACTTTTTCTGGTGTTATTGGAGACTCGTTCTTCGTTTTCACATTTCAATCAGTTCTTCTGAAAAATGTTTCACAAAGCAGAGATCTGGTTTTAATAAAATGACATCATTTTAGCATGGATGCGCTGACTGGCTGTGTTTCAGGTCCTGGTTCTGTTTTCCAGATTTGAAGAGAAGCCTCTTAGTGGCTGTGAAGGTTCTCACCATGAGGCTTTTCTCTTCGTCCTCTCTGATCGGCACCATGAGAGCTGAGATGATTCCTCTCTTCATGTTCAGGATGTTGACCGGCTCGTCTGGCTCTGGGTACAGCTGGACCCTGGTCACGTCCTCCACAGAGAACTTCAGAGGGTTCCTGATTAATGAAACAGACCAGTTCAGTGTTGGATCACACCTTGTTTATGCCAGAAAGATGTCACATCCTTAACTTTCTATTAAGATGGAGTTACTTAATGGGGCTTTTATTCTGAGAAACATCCTTGTCCTGATTTTTCTATTAAGCCTTTTATTTTATTATTATTATTATTATTATTATTATTATTATTATTATTTGGAGTCTGAGGCTATTCTGTTGGTTTTAGACTCATGTTCATTCTGCCTGGATAAAAAGTGTTCACCATGCCCCGTTGGTATCATTGTTTTCAGTACAACCTCACCTATATGAGCTGATTATTATTTTTTCATTTTGACTTACTGGATCAACATTTTGAACACACATAAAAATTCAAAAAACACACGAAAAACAATAAAATTACAAAAAAACACATAAAAACACACTAAACCACACAGAAAACAGACACATTTTTTTTTACACAAAACACATAAAAAACACATAAAATGACATAATTTTTTTTACAAAAAACACACATAAAGACACAAACGCACAAAAAATTGCAAAAAACACACAAAAAATTACAAAAAACACACAAAAAATTACAAAAAACACAGAAATTACAAAAAACACATAAAAACACACAAAAAACATTAAACACAAAAGATTGCATTAAAAATGCATTGAAATACTGAATGCACACTGCAAAATAAAAAAAAAATCTTCAAAAACTTAAAATCATGTTAGACTTGGTCGAGGTAGTTTTAACCTTTGCTGAAAAAGAGTTGATGTGATAATGGGACATGGAAACTTGTAGAAAAGCCAAAACTTTAGAGGGAAGCTGACAGCAGAAGGACTCCAGAGGGTTAACCTTGACTGTGAGAAAAGATTACAGACACATTTTGTGTCTATATGTCCCTGTCTTGTAACTTGCAAGCTAAACATTATTATTATTATTATTATTATTATTATTATAACAGTTCTCTTTACAATGTCTGCAGGATGCTGCTGTCAATAAAGAAAAGGAGTTGTCTTTCATTAATATTATGTATATCTTTTTATCTTATTTTATTTTATCTTATCTTATCTTATCTTATCGTTTTTTGTTATAAATATTTTCATATTTCATTTTTGTTATAAATATTTAACCTGTGGTTCTGTTAATTTTAACATGTTGCATTTTTCTTGTTAATAAAAATATTTCTGTTCAATTTTGGGGTCTTTGTTTTTATCCTGGTGGTATGGAGTATGGAATATGTTAGTATGGTGACAGTAGAAGTTCATATGCAGAATGTTTTGCACTAACTGTTCCATAGCAGCCTGGAAGTCCTCAGAGCGGGGGGCCGGCCTGGAGACCAGCTCGCCCTGGGCGTCCATGATGACATCACTCAGAGCACAGTTCCTGGTCTGCATGATGAACCTGCATGGCTGGGGGACTTCGATCTCTACCTACAGATACGTAAAGCATCGGGTCAATGTAGAGAAGTCAGACAGGAACATTGTGTTTCCAGGTGACCTGATGAAGTGGGTCAATAACATCCTGTACCTGACAGGAGACGGTGAATCTGGCAGCTCCCGCTCCGTTCCTGCTCTCGCTGCTGTACTGGTAGATATATCTCTTATACGTCTTGAATCTGGACGCCACTGCAGTAAGGAGATGGTTTCACATGGTTACAGTGACTCTTAGATCGTTGTTCCTGATGTACTAAACCAGGGAGGAGCAGCTTAAATGCTGGAGGGGCCACAACTTTTCACCAACACTATCTTTGGATGCACAACACGGTCTAAAGCAGGGCTCTGCACCTTTACTAACCAAAGAGCCACAGCTTACTGAGTCTAAATGAGTCTACCACAGCGGTTCACAAACTTTTTTAGCCGTGCACCTCCTTCTACGTCCCAACGGGTTGATGCACCCCCGATCCCCCACACCTTCAAAACAATCAAAATCCAATAAGTTTTTTTATCGCAATATTAAAGGCAGCATGTTTAATCATGCTCAAATGAGAACACACATATAATAAAATAATCACCATCACAACAATGCGGTCTCGCATTTGAATTGATCTGAACACAGTTTCAATATAATGCAACAAAGTTATGAACAAGCTTCCACTTTTAATATCAAAGAGGATGATGAAGGCTCAGGATCAGAGGCAGGAAGCACATAAGTTGGAAAATGTTATAATATTTTGAGCCGCGTTGAAAAAAAATTGCAGCAAGTTTAAATGAGCGTGGAGCTAAACAACCAAGTTGTATAAACTTAAATCACTGTTTTAGGCCAAAAAATACAAGTTGTCTTTTTTGCAGTGTGGTGTAATTAATGATGGAGAGCAGCAGGAGTCCATCAGCTCCTCTGATATCTCTAGAAATGGGTCATGTGTTTGTGAGCTCAGCACAGCAACCATTGATCTGTTTGCAGGTCAATGTGTCTGTTTGCAACAACATTGTCCCCTATGCAATGTCAACACAAACTGTCCCAGATACACAAACTGTGGCGACCCTCAGAGGAGCCGGCAAAGTCCACCGTGTTGAAACAGCATCAATTCATCAATCAACGCTTTAAAAACAACAACAGCTTTCTGTATCACTCATTTTCCATTTTACCAAAATAGTACAGAGAACATTATTTTGAAGGCTTGTAGAACCTGATAATGTAATAAATTCCCGATAATGTAATAAAAATCTGCACTTGAGTCCATTGAAAATGTAATAAAACCTGATAATGTAATAACCCAGATAATGTAATCACCCCATGTAATAAAACTTGATAATGTAATAACTTCCCAATAATGTAATAACCCCGATAATGTAATAAAAATCTGCACTTGAGTCCATTGAAAATGTAATAAAACCTGATAATGTAATAACTTCCTGATAATGTAATAAAGTGCATTTTCCCAATAATGTAATACACTTTTTTACCAATAATGTAATAAAGAATAACATTAACGGGAGGTTATTACATTATCAGGTTAGCCTTCACTTCACAAGTCCTGATAATGTAATAATTCCCCAATATTGTAATAATGTAACAGCAGACCACCCATTACTACAACAGCTTCTTGAGATCTAAAGGTGCTTGGTGTTATACTTTATTACATTATTGGTAAAAAGTGTATTACATTATTGGGAAATGCTCTTTATTACATTATCGGGAAGTTATTACATTATCAGGTTTTATCAAACTTTCAATGGACTCAAGTGCAGATTTTTATTACATTACCGGTAATTTATTACATTATCAGGTTCTCCAAGGTTTTAAAGGTTTTCTTGATCAAGTATATGAATATTTAATGTCATGTGTACTCACAGAGACATGTTGACGTTTGGTCATTGTCACTTTCACCTGTAACACAAAAAGAGTTCAGAATATTCATAGGAATGAATCAAATGTTAGTGTAAACTGAACACATTAACATAGAGCTCATTTCCAGCTTTAGCAACCATTATTTATCTTTTTTTTTGCAGCTTATAGTGAAATACTGCTGATAGATAATTAAGGGAGACAGGGTGGGACTCTCTATCTTTTTCTCCATTTTTTTATTTTTGTTGTTGTTGCTGTTATTCATGTTCTTCTGTAAACTGCAATTTGAGCAACAACTGAATTACTAATTCAATAAAAACATGTTTAATGACCATGTAAGGATATTTGTTCAATGTATTTTTTAAACCAAGAATGGTATGGTGTAAGCAGAGTAGTAAACATTTCATTTTATGAAATGTCAATTTAAAAATTGAATGAAAACTATCATTACTATCTGTAATGGATTAAATACACTGCAAATTATTAGTTTCTTATCAAGATAAAAAAAAAACCTTATATTTAGAAGTGTTAGAAAATGTATCTTGTTTTAAGAGTTAATTTCTTATTTTAAGCGTTCAACATGCTTATTTCTAGATTTAATAATCTTAATTTAATAAATCTTGTCAAGGTAAATTATCTGTCCATGCAGCAAGATCATTTCCCTCAGATTTAGTCTTTTTATCTTGTTTTTAGACTAAACACCTTTTTTGCAGTGTAGCAGGTCAAATTATTGATGTTTATTGATGCCACAGTAAACCAGGACAGTGAGCTTGTATGCAAAATTGCAAGACTTATAAATATCACACCTGTATAAGTCTTTGTCACAGAATTAATTTTGACATAAACAAAGAAGGTGCAAGGTGCAGATTTGCATGTTGAGTTTCAGGGTCCTGGTATTATTCATGCGAGCTCAAAGTCATGACTTACAGGGACACTTCAACACAGCACAGTTATACTGTTAGAAGTAAATTTACAGTCAGATTCTAACAGTAACTTGTTGTATTATGATTGTGCAGCATGTTGCTGTGAAAACAATGCATTGTGGGTTTTCATGATTTCTCAGGCATTCCTACGGTCAAAATTATATTTTTACAGGAATTTACTGTTTTCAGCCTACACTGTAAGAAAAGTCTATAGATTTTACAGTGAAAAACTGCTAAACCACGACAGTAAAAGACCGTAAAATGGTAAATGAGTTAATTCAGTTTCAGTAACAATGAAACACCGTAAATGTATATATCAGCCTAAACAGTATTTTTTTTACAGTTTTGTTGTTTAAAAAAAAAACCAACATTACTGTAAAATTCACTGGCACCGTGTTTGATATACTGTAATATATATACAAGCCATCATTTTTGCATTTATTTTTTTGTAAAAATACTTTTTCTAGCTGTTAAATGTACTAAACACCATATCTCTAACAAAAATATATTGTAATATTTAATGGTAAAATCTTTAATTTATGCAGCATTTATGAAGTATTTTCTGGTCAATTATATGGCAAAACTGCATTTCTTTTGATGGAAAAACTTTTTATTTATATGGTAAAAAACTGAAAAAAATGGCAATCTTAAACATGAAATCAACAGTGCTAATATCTTTTTGCCGTTGTATTACAAACATTTCTACAGTATTTATTACGGTAAAGTTTTGGCAACCACAGCTGCTGTTTTTTTACCGTAAAAACAACAGTTTTTTTTTTTTTTACAGTGTAGCATGTCTGGAAAATAAAGCCGTTATTTTGGAAAAGAAGAAAAGTTTTATTTGATTTATTTTTTGTCTGGGCTGAAATAATCACAATGTGTTCCAATCCCAGTAATCCTAATTAAATATAGAGTTTAAATGGATTAGTTGTTACATCATTCAGAGTGAAACATTTAAACGTCACGCTGTTTTTTTCCTTCGCTACGAGACAGTTTGTCAGTAAACGGACCTGTGTTTATATAAAACAGTAGAAGTACTGTACATTTTACAATATCTTACTGGAGAAACTGCTGCAGTAATTTACTGTAATTTTACAGTAAAAAGTTTTACAGTGTGTGCAAAGTTATGATGACAAGTAATTGAAGGCTGCTGAGAAAATGTCACTTATGTCTGAACAACTTGGTAACACTTTACAATAACCAACTAAGTTATGTTTATAGATGGTTTATAAACCAATTATTAACCATTTACCACATATTTAATCTTTAAATAATTTCAACCAATTTCTAAAATGTATATGAATCTTTTCTAAATCATTAACAAACTTAATATGGTGTAAAAAATGTTAAAATGAGTGCAACTTAAACTGTTAATATACTAATAATTATAATTTAATTGTTTGTTAATGATAAAGTAACTATAAACTCACATTAATATACCATCTATTTGTCATTTATGGATGATGTAGTCAGTTAAACATTAAAAAATTATGTACTTACCATTCTAAATGGCCTATATACGGTTCATAAATGATGATTAAACATTAATAAACTATCTATTAACCATTTATAAATGATGGTTATTGTAAAGTGTTACCAACTACTTCACATCATAGTTTGTTCAAAAAAGACAATGGTAACACCTTACAATAACCATCATTTATAAATGGTAAATAGATAGTTTATTAATGTTAAATCAAAAATGTATAAATGGTAAATAGATAGTTTATTAATGTTAAATCAAAATGTATAAATGGTAAATAGATAGTTTATTAATGTAAGTTTATAGTTACTTTACCATTAAAAAACAATTCAATACTAATTAATTATGTTTATTGATTTATATAGCTTTAAGAAAATGGTTGTAAACATCTATAAACATAACTTAGATGGTTATTGTAAAGTGTTACCAAGACAACGTATACAAAAATGCAATAACAAACTGTAATCAATCACTGTTAATAAAAAGGATTCTACTTACGAGCCAGTGTGTATGTGGTCAGCAGCAGTAACAGACAGAGCTTGCTGTTAGCCATCATGGCTAAAGAAAAGGCTAATTTATTTATTAAAACATGTGTCTCTAGACATTAACTCTGTGTTCTAAAGCTCTCAGTAGAACTTCTACAGAAACACCTCTACCCAGGTCTTTTATAGCTCCCCCTCCCCTAAACCTGGAGGAGCCACACACACACACACACACACACACACACACACACACACACACACACACACACACACACAGCTAAACCTGGCTAGTTGTTTCAAAGTACAATTTCTCACTGAACACAATATCACACGCACAGTTCAGATTACCCAAAAAAAGAAACAAAATGACCAAAAAAGACACAAATTGGCCAGAAAATTATCAAAAAAAGACACAAAATGACCAAAAAGACTAAAACACATGAACACATGAACACTTTAACACAGTGGAGACAGAGCTGACTTCCAAAATGATTTGGCGACCCCCAGAAATCATCTCACGACCCCAATGGGGGTCCCGACCCCAAGGTTGATAAAAATAATATAAAAATGTTTGAGATGGAATCTATTTATTTTGATCACATGTTTTAAGGATGTGAAGAGGTAACAATATGTCAAAGTTATGATTTCTGAGTTATGCTTGAAATAAGAAATTATTACTCTGAATTAGCAGTTTTATACTTGTACGTGTTGATGAACCAGCTTTGTAACTGTTGATATTCTAGTTTCCAGCATGTATTTACTCAGTTTAGGTCATACAATCTCAGTAACAAGCTGAAATATCTGATTTATTATCTTCTTAGATAATTAAGGACCAAAACACTTAAAACAAGTGGAACAGTCGAACATAAAAGATGCTGACTAAGAAGAAAAATAACAAAGAAATAAGCATTTATCCCCTTGATCTAAGATATTTCATCTTACACTGTAATAAATTATTCTGTAGTCATTTCATTTTACTTAATATATTTGATAAAATGTATTAAATATAAATGCGTCCTTGATTTTGAGGCAGTTGTTTAAGTAACTTTAATATAAAAATGTTTGAGATAGAATCTACTTATTTTGATCACATTAAATATAATCTTTATGTGTCTGTAATTCTAAATCAAGAGAATTTTGAATGAATCCAACACAATAGAATTAGTTTTTAATTGACAGGCACTTCCTGTTAGGTTATTAACTCAACTTGTAACGTAGTTAGATTGAATTCATAATATTGCGTGCAATCTGTTGCCTCAATTGTATTGAGTAGCTATTGTTTATCTTTTTTAACAGTGCAAAGGTTACCAGCAGAGTGAGGTCAGGATCTCTAGACGTCTCTACAGCTGATATCTGATATCTGGGTTCTTGTTAGTGTCAATGCAGGATTGCACAAAGAAATCCACCAGACTCAATATCAGATCAACTCAATATCTGGTCAATATCAGAAGAATATTACATCCCCATTGCTACACTTACAAATATCTCTCTGCACTGTAAAACCCAATGTTGCTTGTTTGTTATCGTAACTAATCTTTCCTTTTCAATACAACAAAGATTTGTGCAAATAGTCATTTTAACTTAAAATATTGAGTCAAATAGCAAGATTAATTAGAGTTAACTCTGTTGTCTTTGTTGTCTTGACAGAACATTCTTTCGCAGCATGGACACTCAAATATTTAAGTTGAAACAACAAGTTTGGTTTTACAGTGTGACTCATATGAAAACGCCATAAATGTGCCTCTATTTTTGCTTTTTTCTCAAAAGGGATATTGAATTTTTCTGATGAAGAAAACACTCTGAAACAAGATAAACAACAGCTACTCTGCAAAAAAAGAAAAGTTGGGTGAACTCAAAATTTCAAGGCAAACTTCGATAAAATTTTAAGTTGGACAATTAAACTAAATATTTTAAGTTTTGTTTTTGAGTTTGCTCAACTCTGAATTCAGATTTTTGTCAACTCAACAGTAAGTTGTACTAACTTATAATTTGACATTGTAATAACTTTTAATCCTTACTTCTGCTAACTTCTGCAATGTGCTGAATTGGCACGATTGTAACGCCGCTATGAAATGTCAGCTAATGTTGCGACCACAATTTTGAGTTAGCATTGATACGCTAATGGCTACTCTTGTAGCTGTAACAAGCAGCACCGCTAGCATCAGTTAGCCGCTAGCATCAGTTAGCCGCTAGCATCAGTTAGCCGCTAGCTTTCGCTAATGACCAAATTTCCCAACAATGAAATAAGAGTTATCAGAACTATTGTCCCTTGTTGTGAACCCCAACTTAAAGATATAAGTAACAACAACTCACCAACTTGTTTTTGAGCAGACAACTGGCTTCCTTTGTTGTGCTAACTTACATTATTGCCCTAAATGTCAATAATTTATATTTCCAAGTTAAACCAACTTAAATCACTGTTTTAGGCCAAAAAATACAAGTTGGCTTTTTTGCAGTGTACTCAATAAAATTGAGGCAACAGATTGCACGGCTTCAATCTACTTTATGAAGTGACACATTTCTTATAACGAATGAATGTAACTGTTTGTTTCAGATAGAATGTAAGAACTTTGCATTGGATTTGATTATTGTTGCAGCTGTAAAAAACATTTTAAGCAAAATATTATCCCAAGTTTATCTATCATTTTCTGTTTTCACACTCGTTCCCAATGTCAGTTTAAACATGTTAACGAGACGGTTGGTTATTGTCATGTTTCTTTGTCAGTTTTTTTTTTCCAGCTGAAGTCCCATGTGATCAGTGACAGCAGCAGCCTGATAGACCTTGAACCCAAACGTTTGCTCCTCTAATCTTCTTGTCAAGACCCGAAGTGACGATGAACTCTGGCGGTACAGAGATGTGACAATGCTAACCCAGTTAGAGAACCTCTGGTTTTACTTCCTGTCCCTCCAAAACAGACAGACAGCATCAGTCTAGGTCAGGGGTCAGGGGTCAGGGGTCGGCAACCTTTACTAATTAAATAGTCCTTGTTGGCCAAAAAAAGAGAAAAATGTCATAATGGAGCCGTGTACCTTATTTTGTAGACATCCTTATTACATTATCACTGTTAAGTGATTTAAAAAAAAAAAATTTGGACCCCAGGAAGACTAGCTCGTCCCATTTTGGTGACAGCTAACTGGGATCCTTTCAACAATTAAAAATAAACAATAATGAGCATTTATTAGTATGATTTTGTCAGAATGCAGCCAGGAGCGAAGTGCAAATGAAAGGCTGGACACCAGAAATATCTCAGGAGATTTGGAATTGAAGGAACAACTCAAAACTAGGCTTGATGTTGGCAAAAATCAGAGGTTGAGATGCCGAGCTGTAGACTTTATTACTCTATGGTCACATTTTAGTTGACTAAAAGGAGATGGGGTTGGATGTTTAATGAATGGTGTAATCTGTCCAAACATGCGCATTGACTCTGTCACTTTGCTAAACCTGCTTTCTAGAAGGAATTACAGAATGCATCGTTTTTCAAGAAAATGCACTAAAAAGGAGATACAAAGTGGTTATTGTCTTTGGCTCAAAGCAGATTCTTGATTTCTAAAAGCCTAAATGCTAACCAAATATACAATCATTTAATCATATTAAAGGAGTCCATCCCAGCCATGAGGAAGCTTGTTCTCTGTATATTAGTAGGAGTGACATGTCACCAGCTGCCACCAGGTGGAGCTGTTGATTCACAGACTTTTGCCCTGTTTGTCATTTGGGTAGTTGAACTATTGAAAGCAGGATACTGAGGACACTTTAGTGTGTTTGCCTTCTCTACGGGGACAGATGCTTTTACCATGAATGTCATAAAAGTAATTGCAGCTTGTATTTCCTCAGATTGTGATGCTGCTCAGCTGGTGGGATTTCTTTATTTCTGATTAATCCAATAATAATAATAATACCAATAAACATGAGCTACACACCTTGAACACTGTGTTTTCAATTTTTTGGTGTAGTGTGTAATGACTGCTCAGCAGTTTTTCTATTTTGACCAATTACCAAATTAAATCAAATCAAATCAAATCAAATCAAATCAAATCAAATCAAATAGTCTTTATTGTCATTAGAGAGTTTACTATACCAGTAGTTCTCAACCTTTTTGAGTCGCGACCCCCAATTTAACCTGCATGTTGTCCGCGACCCCCGTTCACTGAACAGAATCACGCACAGTTCAGATCACCTAAAAAAGAAACAAAATGACCAAAAAACGGAACCAAAATGACCGAAAAAGACACAAATTGACCACAAAATGATAAAAAAAGACATAAAATGACCGGAAAAAGCCAGAAAATGACCAGAAAAGACACAAAATGACCAAAAAAAAGACACAAAATGACCAAAAAAAGACACAAATTGACCAAAAAAGACACAAAATTACCAAAAAAGACACAAAATGACCAAAAAAGGAAACAAAATGTCCAAAAAATACACAAATTGACCACAAAATGACCAAAAAAGACACAAAATGACCAAAAAATTCAATAATAATAATAATTAGGGCCGGGACTTTATCGCGTTAATTAAGATTAATTAATTACAAAAAAATTAACGCGTCAAAAAATTGACACATTTTAATGGCACTTATTTTTGCACGGCGGAACGTTTCTCCCTGGATGAGTTTCAGGAGGAGCGATTATACTGGAGCACCAACTAGCGTTGATGAGTTGAGACAACAACAAACCACAGTGAACATGAAGGAAGAAGCTGATGAGACCTTTGGTTGGCCCCGTGGATGATGGGACATTTAGTTACTAAAAACCAACGGATGGAAGCGTCCATAAGAGCATGGTTGTGTTGCTAGGCAACAAGGAATTCACATATCACCATAGCAGCACATCCAGCCTCAAGTATCACCTCAATGCTAAACATATAGCAGCTAGCGGCTAGCGTGCTAGCTAGCGTGGATTGTGTTTTACTTCAAAAACCAAAGTATTCTAGTTTACAGAAGGTCTACCTACCTATAGGCTACCTGGAGTTATGAAATTACTATATTTATAAATATGATATTGATACACTTAATGGCAAACATTGCACTGGTCTGTTGGACTTGAACCAAAATAAACAATATTTTTGTTGCTTCAGCTTATGTATTCAGTCATTATTCAATGGTATACTAAACATCCATGTGAAAAAATGACTTCTCACTGTTCTCAGGTCAAATATTTATATGCAATTAAAATGCGATTAATTTCGATTAATTAATTACAAAGCCTCTAATCAATTAGATTAATTTTTTTAATTGAGTCCGAGCCCTAAAAATAAGTATTTCTAGCCGCTTTGACAGCTTGCTGGTAAGAGGACATGAGACCTTTAAGGGAGGAGGGAGCCACTATGCTTCCTACACCGTCTCTTTAAAAGCCTCAGATCTTCACTCAACCAGGGCATGAAGAAGGAGTCCATTACTCCACTTTATAATATACTGGCCGTTGTTTGTAGCAAAACATACTGTAATATATATGCAAGCCATCATTTTAGCATTTATTTTTTGTAAAAATATTTTTATTCACTGTTTAATGTACTTAACACCATAACAAAAATATACTGTAATATTGAATGGTGAAATCTTTAATTTATGCAGCATTTATAAAGTATTTTCTTGTCAATTACATGGCAGAACAGCGTTTCTTTTGATGGAAAAACTTTATTTTTGCAAAATAAAATGTGGAATAAAATGTCAATCTTAATTGTGAAATCAACAGTGCTAATATAATTTTACCGTAATATTAATGTGCCGGTTTTTTTACCGCAAAAACAACAGTTTTTTTTACAGTGTTCACTAGTTTGTCTTGAAAAGATATGTTGTTTCCCTCTCTGGCAGGTTATCCAACCAGTTCCTCAGCAGCTCACACACACACACACACACACACACACACACAGCTGCTTCTGTCAGGCTGCAGCAGGGCGGCGGAGACCTTGAGTTTGTGTGACTGTGTGGGAAAAAACAGAGTGGACTTCTATCTCCTTATTGAAGTGAATACTTTGTGTGAAATATTTCACACCGGCCAGTACTGAACCAGCAGCTGACTGTAAAACACACGATGTAAGCAGGAAGCAGCAGTTATGAATTAAAGAGGCAAATATCAAATATCCATGACATTTAAAAAAAACTTCCATCATTTCTCTTGTTCTTGGGAATGTGCATGGAAATTAGAACATTTACAGAACAGAATTTTAAAATTCCCATTTTTTTGGTGGAAAACTGGGTGTTGACCGCACCAGCAGCTACTCAGACAAAAGTGAAACTGCAAGAGTTTTTTTTTTACTATTTGACTCCTTTGAGGGAAAAAAAGTAAAAAAAGAAAAATGGCCACTTTGTCTTGGAGATCTGTGCTGAGCACACACACACACACACACAGAGTGACTGAGCTGTTTATCCTCATTATCTTTGCTTTGAGTCTCTGTGTTTGTCCAGCTTTTACAGCAGTAAAGGGTCACAGATCACAATGAGCCTGGTCAACCCTCAATCTACTGAGGCCACAAATCACTCAGTGGTTTCAGCTTTACAGCAGGCTGAGCCCAGATTCACTGAACGTCTGTTAGCATGACAGCATCAGTGACTAGACAGAAGTATATATCTCCTTTATTACCTCCTTTATAGCAGGTAAAAGTCTTGTTGAGATTATAAAAACTCAATTTTCCAAGAGAGACCTGGCTAAGAAAGCAGCATAAAAAGAGACAAGTTACAACATTTAAACACAGTTATCATAACAATTAAATATGATAACATTTAAACACAGTTATCATAACAATTGAATACAAATTCATCCATCACAACAACAGTGAGGAGCCTCAGTAGAGACTGATAAGGAGCAGTAACACCAACCAAGGGGAATTATTTCTTTATCCTTTAGAATGGATTTAAATTCACCGATTGTGATCAACTCAGACAATTTTAATTCATTTTGCAAATTGTTCCATTTTGGAATAAATGCATGGAGTGAATTTGAGGGTAAAACATTGTTGATCATGGCTCTAGAAAAAAAGCATCCGACTTCAACTCCAACACAAGCGGAGAGAGCTAACAGAGGAAAGGGTTCACTTTACATAATGCCTTTCTAAAAATACATCTCATGGCAGACAGGAAAGGGATTTCTTGCTGTTACATCGATGGTTTCGAATAATGCCGTGCTGTTCACACCATTCAGAGGAAGTCTTAGAGGGGTATAAATGGTTTGGCCTGAGTAACTGTAGCTGGTGTTGAGCTTTATGTGGCCTCCATTTGCACTCTTACAGGAAATTGTGACTCCAATTTTAGGATAGCCTGTGTGTAGGAGGGGATCGTGTTTGACGGGTTGCCACTGAAGATGTTGTATTAAACACATCTGACCTCTAGTCAAAGATCAGGACAGAAAGAGTTCTTTAGATGGTATATGTTGGAGCTCAGTGGATCCACCAGCTAAATGCTGCAAAACAAGCTGAAGGAGACAGAGCGGCTCCATCTCTCCAATGACCTGATGGTGTTTCTCTCAGTCACCTCTCCCACTATTAATAGATGTCTGCTGTCCATGTAAACGGAAAACAAGACCATAGTGAAAATGTGTGTGAGGCCAAGGGTAAGCTAATACTATACACTGTATAAATACGTCACTGGGACTCACGCAGGGTTTGAGTGCGAGTGGCTGCTTGTTGATTTCTGCCAATTGCTGCATTGCATCAGGATCCATTAACCCTCATTCACTTACTATATACTATATACTATATACTATATACTATATACTATATACTATACCCTCAGCCCTTGATATTATGTAACAATATATGTCACATAGAGGCCACTTGGAGAAAAGGGCGAATGTGGGCGAATGGAAGGCACTTCTAGTTTTATACTGTCCATCCTAAGTTTACTATTATTATTATTATTATTATTATTATTATTACTATTAGGGCTGGGACTCGATTAAAAAAATTAATCTAATTCATTAGAGGCTTTGTAATTAATTAATCGAAATTAATCGCATTTTAACCGCATATAAATATTTGACCTGAGAACAGTGAGAAGTCATTTTTTTCACATGGATTTTTAGTATACCATTGAATAATGACTGAATACATAAGCTTAAGCAACAAAAATATTGTTTATTTTGGTTCAAGTCCAACAGACCAGTGACATTTTTGCCATTAAGTGCAGCAATAGCATATTTATAAATATAGAACATTTCATAAATCCAGGTAGCCTATAGGTAGGTAGACCTTCTGTAAACTAGAATACTTTGGTTTTTGAAGTAAAACACAATCCACGCTAGCTACCACACTAGCCGCTAGCTGCTATATGTTTAGCATTGAGGTGATACTTGAGGCTGGATGTGCTGCTATGGTGATATGTGAATTCCTTGTTGCCTAGCAACACAACCATGCTCTTATGGACGCTTCCATCCGTTGGTTTTTAGTAACTACATGTCCCATCATCCACGGGGCCAACCAAAGGTCTCATCAGCTTCTTCCTTCATGTTCACTGTGGTTTGTTGTTGTCTCAACTCATCAACGCTAGTTGGTGCTCCAGTATAATCGCTCCTCCTGAAACTCATCCAGGGAGAAACGTTCCGCGCTGCAAAAATAAGTGCCATTAAAATGTGTCAATTTTTGTAACGCGTTAATTTTTGTGTAATTAATTAATCTTAATTAACGCGTTAAAGTCTACCTACTTATTTTGCTAACCTGATTGCAAGCCAGGGCCATAATCCCAGAACACTTTTTAAAACTATTTTTTCTGTAACTGGACCTGCACCCAGCCAGGCTCCTGACCCCTCCCCAGAGAAATGTGAGGAATTTCTTCTTCATTTTATAAATAAGATCGTGCAGATCCGACAGCAGTTTTGCACCGTTGTTAGAGAAGCTGACGCAAACTCTCACCTCC
Source organism: Centropristis striata (assembly GCF_030273125.1). Classification (NCBI taxonomy): domain Eukaryota; kingdom Metazoa; phylum Chordata; class Actinopteri; order Perciformes; family Serranidae; genus Centropristis; species Centropristis striata. Next base: position 35,977,529 of record NC_081532.1, on the reverse strand, counting down.
ACTTTCCTTTAACTAATTTCAATGAAATTTCCCTGTCCTCACCGGAGCGGGGCGGACTCCACACATGGTGCACCCCAGTCCCCCGGGCCCAGGGAATCTCCAAGACCACATCCCCACGGGCAGACCCAACACCCCCAACTAAATGAACAACTAAAAAAAATGAATAGATAACTACATAGGTGAATAAATAGTAAAGTAATCAGTTAAAAGCTAGACCAAACAGTCTTGAGCCTCCTTTTAAAAACATCAACAGTCTTTAAAAACATCAACAGTCTCTAATCCCTCTTGTAAAACAGTGGGTATGTCTACATTCATTACAGTAGTAAACAAAATAAGTGATTTTTTTTTTTGCCAGAGATCTAAAATCCGTCATGTGTTTTCATGTGGGGGGATGATGATTGTGGTGGAGGAGCAAAAATGCTCATCTCTCAATGTCGATATGGATCGGGTGAAACAAAGTTCTATAAGATTACCGAGGTGTTGGGTCTCTATCTGGAGATTGAGAGGGACTCCACAAATCAGATGGACTTTGGCCCCGTAGAGGCTGAAGAGCCCAAGAGGCGCTGTTATGGAAAGAAGATTAAGTGTTTTGAAATTGTTGCATGCCTTATTATCATATGAATATCATATTATATCAAAAAATACAGTACACATGGATTAAAGTTCTCTGTCGCTATGGCAGATTCCCGTCATTTGTAGTTCACAGAGACCACTTATATTTTCAATAAGACAAAGCACTATAGAGATTTGCACCCATTGTTATTTAACTTGGGGCTGTTTGTTGATGTATTTTTGTTATTTTTGTGTGTGTTTCAAATGTTGATCCAGTAAGTCAAATGACAAAATAATAATCAGGTGAGGTTGTGCTGAAAAAGATGATACCAGCATGGCATGGTGATCATTATTTAAGTTGCATATACAGGCAGAATGAAAATGAGTCAAAAACCAACAAAATAGCCCCAAACTCCAAAGGGTTAATGCATAGGAATTTGACAAATTTGAACTGAAATCTTGTGGACTTCGGAGCTTTAAGTCAGGCAAACTTGCCCCCTCATTTTCTACTCCTCTATTCAACTGCTCAACATACTGTTTGCTTACAGAAATCTTTGCATCAGAGCCAAAGACACAGACACAGTTTTGTTCAAAGCTCTGGTTTCATGCCCTGCTACCTACTTGAGTTTGCTCTAGCTGGAGAGTTTGGCAAGGTTGATAATAAATTAGATAAGTTCTGGGAAAGTGGCTCAGGAGTAAACATCTCGTCCGCACTTATGGCAGAGTTCATATCCTGATGTGCGCTTGAATGAGAGGGAGCTGTGTTCAGGGTGAGCGCCAGTTATTCCCAGCTCCCTTCTTCACTCATGCATGCAAACACACACACACACACACACACACACACACACACACGGCTATCTAGAAAAGAAAAGCTACAGATAAATATTAGTCTGTGTCGTGGCAATTTTGACAACTGCACTAAGTTAACGGGTGAGCTGGCCAAACACAAAGCACTCAATACTCTATAAAGCAATTTTTATTTGTACATTCGTGTTCCATACACCGCACAATCCCGAATGGCTCTTTTACAGTACAACAAAGTCCCGTACACCGCTCGACTTATATCTGTTGTATTCCCCAACATTGATTCTTCAACAAGACTCAATGCGGCCCTATCTTCCTGCCCTAAACATCACATCAGGACAACACATTCCCCTCTCTCATGGTGTTAGAATTGTTAAGTTCACAGAGTCAGTTCCCACAATGCCTTGTGTCTTGAATATCAAGTAGGTTGCCGCCTACCTCATGTCCCACCATGCAGGAAACACCAAATTTCCTTCACAGTCTGTATCATAGACTGTATATAAATAATGGACGTCACCGTGACGTCACCCATTGGTTTGTGGCCCGTTGGAAGCATCGAGTTTAGCGTTATACTCGCTGCATCTTGCGTCGCCATCTTGTTTGTGATACAGGAAGCAGACCATATCTGGACTGTGGAGGAGGAGAGGGATCTGATCACTGACTACAGCCTCTCTACACCTCAACCTGACTGAGAGAAGCTGCTGCTAATTCATGTTAGCATTAGCTGGGATGTTAGTTTTGGCTAGCAAAAAAACAAAAACAAAATGTATCTTTCTTACCTCAGTAAACTGAGCAGCGACTCCTTGGAGTGTCTGTTCGTCCAACCAAACGCTGAACAAGACATTTAATGAACAAAACGTTCAAATAAACTGTCATTAAGTGAAAATACAGTGAAAGGTGTTGAGCGTTGCAGCTTCATCTGCGTTGAACTCGGGAAATCATTAACGGAGGCAATAATTCTCTTTAGCCCCTTTCAGCATATTTATTGAGAACACCCTTCTTCAGTCATGAAGGCAGAACTAATACAGATGAACTCTGAACCCCCTCTGGGCATAACCCACAGACCTGCGCCCCCTTGTGGCACCTCAACAAAACAGCACCACTTAAAACACATTACTGAGTACACTCAATTAAAGAATGTCTTTTAACACCCCCACTTGTACTCAGGTTACAGAAGTTTCAAAACAAAAATTACACACAATAAGATATAATACAGATGTGGAACTCTTACATTCTTTTAGACCCCAAATATTATACCTGCAAACTTTTTCAGTTTTGATTTGGTGACAGGCTTGGTCATAACATCTGCAACCATCTCTTCAGTAGTGCAATATACCAGGGTCACTTTCCCCGCGTTTACAGTGGACCTTATGAAGTGATACTTAATGTCCACATGTTTGCATCTCTGTCTGCTCACAGGGTTTTTGGCTAAGGCAATTGCCCCCTGGTTATCTTCATACACCACTGTTTGTGTGTATTTGTAATCATCAATGCTTTCCAATAGCTGCTCTAGATATATACACTCTTGCATAGTAGAGGCCAGAGCCATATATTCTGCCTCGCAGGTTGAGAGCGCTACTGTAGGCTGTTTCTTAGTTTTCCACGAAACTAAGGAGCTGTTCTTACTTAGGCTTACACAGTAACCGGTGGTGCTACGTCTGTCAGTGGCATCAGCTGCCCAGTCTGCATCACTATAGGCAACTAGGCCTAACTCTTCACTCTCATTTCTCCTAAAACACAACTCCCTGTTTGTAGTGCCTCTGAGGTATCTTAGTACATGCTTCACAGTTACCCACTGTTCCTCTGTTGGTTCACAAAAATATTGTGATAACTTGCTTACCACAAAACTTAAGTCTGGACGTGTACATGTTGTTAAATATATAAGGCTTCCCACAGCCTCTCTGTACATTTTAACATCATACATCTTAACAGCCTCTTCTGTGTAACACAGTTTTTGATCACAAGGTGTTTCCCTGGGTTTGCAGTTTTCCATGTTAAACTTTTCCAATATCCTGTTGACATATGTCTCCTGTGTCATCTTCACACATCCATCAGACTGAGTGAAATCGATACCCAGAAAATGTTTAAGCCCACCTAAATCCTTCATCTTAAATTTTTCTGAAAGCATCTCTTTTACATCCATCATTACTTCTTTGTTGCTGGCTGCAATTATTAAATCGTCCACCCATATTATCATAATCACCTTTCCATGTTTTGTCTCCTTGGCATAGACACAGTGATCTGCTGGGTTTTGTGTGAAACCATTCTCAGTTAGACAGTCATGTAAAATCTTATTCCAGTTTCGGCCAGATTGCTTTAGACCATACAAAGATTTCTCCAGCTTACACACAAGACCTTCCCCTTCTTCATAACCTTCTGGTTGATCTGTGTAGATCTCATAATCAATGGGAGCATGTAAATAAGCAGTTTTTACATCCATTTGGTGGATTAACAGGTTCTCCTGTGCTGCTTTTTGTAGCAATACCCTAATGCTTGTCAAATTTGCTGTTGGGGAGAAAGTTTCACCATAGTCTATTCCCATCTTTTGGCTGTAACCCTTTGCTACAAACCTTGCTTTGTGCTTTTCTTTACCCTCAATGTCACTCTTAACAGAATAAACCCATTTACCCCCCACTGTTTTCTTGCCCTTTGGCAAAGTAGCCAGAGTAAATGTGTTGTTTTCTTTTAATGACTGGATCTCCTCGTCCATTGCTTTAACCCACTGTTTTGAGTTAGGTGACTCCATAGCTTCTTTAAATGTATGTGGTACACCACACATTGCTCTGTAACAGTAATCCATGGTAATATGTACCCCATCACTATCACTGTTGTCTGTTACAAAATCCCTTAAATGACTTGGTTTTCTCCTCTCTCTAACAGGATACCTCCCACCAGCAGATTCACTACCTGTCCCACATGAATCTTCCTCATCAGATGTACTACCTTGTACATTTTTGTTTCTCACCCTTGACTCATGAGACTTCTCTGTGTTGTCATAGACCTCCTGTGTGACTTTATCTGCCCCGGAATGTCTTACTCTGTCTTCATCATCGTTTGGTTCTGTTTCGACTGTCTGTGTTTGTTTTTCCACATTTAACTTGTCCAGAAATTTAACAAGTCTGTGTTTCTGAATCTTCTCAGCATCAGGATTGTAAACCAAATAAGCAGGACTGTTCTTGTCAAAACCGGCAAAAAATCCTACGTCACATCTGGAATCAAGCTTTCCCTTATTCTGTTTGTATGTGTAACACACAGACCCAAATTTCTGCATTTTGGACAAATTCGGCTTTTTACCTGTAAGCATCTCATAAGGGGTCTTCCCTGTTCGCTTGTTAAAGCATCTGTTTCGTATTATGGCTGCCATTTGAACAGCATAGTTCCAAAGACATTTGGGTAGCTGACTTTCAATTAGCATACATCTGCCCATTTCAAAAAGAGTACGCCAGCCCCGTTCAGCTGTACCGTTTTGGTGAGGTGAATATGGGGCTGAAGTTTCGTGCTTGATGCCATTCTTTCTTAACAGTATCTGGAAGTCCCTGCACATAAACTCTGTGCCATTGTCAGATCTGATACACTTTACCTTTCCATAAGGGGCAGTGTCAGCCAGGAACTTTTCAGTTGCCTGCACTGTATCACTCTTTGTCTTAAGAAAGTATACAAACACAGCACTTGAATAATCATCAGTGAATGACTGCACATATTTGTACCCATCAATAGACTCATTAGCTACTGGACCTGCTAGGTCTGTGTGCACCATCTGTAAGGGAGCCTTTGCTCTTGTATCAGGATCTCTATTTCGAGTTTGCACAAACTTTCCATGAATACATACCTCACACTTTTGATCAGGCTTAACAGCCTTCCCATTGATATGCATACCATCAACCACATTTTGTAATCTCAGTACATCTTCATAGTTGCAGTGGCTTAATATTTCATGCCACGTCTGTATGTCGTGACAAGTATTACACTTATCACTATCCTCAACCTCAGTGTGCAAATAATACAACTTGCCATACACATGAATGTTAAAGTTGGTACCGTCTTTATGTGTCAAAGTGTCCTCTCCTTGCTTGAACGTGACCGTTGCCCCATTTTCGGTGGCTGATTTCACCGAAAAAACGTCTTGGGGGTAAGACGGTATAAACAACGCGTCTCTCAGCGTTGCTCTGCGTCGTTGTCCCGTACTGTCTATCAGCAGCACCTCTGCATTCCCCTTACGTTGAGCGACGCCTCTGCACAGAGTGCCGTCTGCCAACTCCACACAGTGCGTCTCCGGCACGAACGTGTTGTCAAAGCTTTTAAACTTGGCGATATCAATAACGATGTGGGAAGTAGCGCCACAGTCAACCATCAAGCCCTTCTCCTTGATGCTGCGCGCCGGCCGCTGCTGAACCCCGACATCTGGGTCTTTGATCTTGAAGGCATAATCCGTTGTTCCTGCTGTTTCAGATCCGTTGCAGCTCTCATCTGCGGCTTTCCTCGCTCCATCTTGTTTATCTTTACGTCTACAAGTGGCATCGCTGTGGGTGTCACTCTTACAAATACTGCACCATGTCTTTCGCCGACATGCTCTTGCTCGGTGACCCTTCATGCCACACTTGAAACATACAATGTCCGCATCTTCATTACTCCTGTCCCGTGCACTTGACTTGGCGGGCCTCCGTCCTGCTCTCGCCGCAGTCTTCATCACATTGTCACTGGACCCCGCTGCGGTTAACTTCTCTGTGGCTTCGAAACTACGCAGCTTTGTTTTGAATTCTGCGAACGTTATATTGTCCTCATTATTTGCTACATATACCGCAAACGGCTTAAAACTTTCAGGCAGCCCTTTTAAGACCATAGCAATAAGCAGACCATCTCCCAATGTTTCACCTGCATTGCGCAGCGCCGTAATGGCGGTCTCTGCCTTGATGATGTAGTCCGTTACCGTCTCACTGCTCGTCTTCTGAAGCGATGTCAGCATGGTGTAAAGGTTGATAATGCGGGGCTTCCCCTTCCCGGCATAATACTCCCTCAAAATCTTCAGTGCTTTTCTTGCATTGTCAGACGCTTCTCTCATTATTAATGAGAGGCTCTTATCATCCAAAAGTTGAATCAACTCGGCGTAAGCATCTGCGTTCTTCTTACCGTCGGCCGCTAACTCAGCTTCGCTGTTAGGTTCTCTCAGAACCGTATTCTTTAATCCCAATAAATGTAGATGTCCCAACACTTTGGTCTCCCACAGTTCATACTTGGTTTCGTCTCCGTCAAACATGAGTCGAGGCAACCTGCTTGCTCCTCGTGACTCCATGATGTTATCTGTTAGCCGATAGCACGCTGTCCGTCGCGACTTTCTACCGGCGATTAAACATCAGAAAAATAACTATTCCTCGAGATGCTCCTGGGCCCATAACCTGTTGAGCGTTGCAGCTTCATCTGCGTTGAACTCGGGAAATCATTAACGGAGGCAATAATTCTCTTTAGCCCCTTTCAGCATATTTATTGAGAACACCCTTCTTCAGTCATGAAGGCAGAACTAATACAGATGAACTCTGAACCCCCTCTGGGCATAACCCACAGACCTGCGCCCCCTTGTGGCACCTCAACAAAACAGCACCACTTAAAACACATTACTGAGTACACTCAATTAAAGAATGTCTTTTAACAAAAGGGTCAAAGTTATGAGACCAAACCGCTAAACGTCCTCTTTTATATCTATATAACGTTATATATAACTTTATTGACACGTTGCCGTGGATACGCATTGCTCTGCTTCTCTCCAATCAACTTTTTAATCAATGAACACTGTTCTTCTGAACAATGTCTTGAACGGCCCATTTTCCTCAGCGTTCAAAGAGAAATTAATGTTCAACAAGTGCTGCTTCATCCTTAAATAGAATCCACCTGATTCACACCTGGTTTTTCACAAAATCGATGACCTCACTGATTGAATGCCACACTGCTATTTTTTGAACACACCCTTTTCAACTAATTGCCTCATTACACAGCCTTAAGAGGGTGCATATCACGAATGCTGGGTCTAACAAATAATATACTAAAAACCTGGATTAACTTGGTTAGTCACATTGGACTGCTATTATTTTGAACACTGCTGTACGTAACTCAGAGTGAACCTACTCTGAGTTGATTGAACTAAGGGCGCTTTCACACCTATCTTGTTTGGTCCGGACTTTCTGACTTTTCAGTTTGATGCGAACCTAAATTCCAGGTGTGAAAGGTGCCGCGCACCAAAGGACCAAAGTTTGGTCCGACCAAAAGAGGTGGTCTTGGTCTGGACCAAACGAATCAAGGTCCGAACCTTTTGCAGTGTGAAAACAACTTTTTTTATAGTTCGGACCTTCGTATCAATGACAATGACAAGTTTTTTTCTTCTTCTGCTCTCGAATTACGGCCTTGCGAATACCAAGCACTCTCACGTGTTGCTCATTAAGCTGGTGCTGCTGGTAGCAAAAGACCAGCAACAGTATTACCACAGGTAAAAGGTGTCTCGCTGGATTCATTTAGTGTAAACACGTTAAGGAAGTAACTCTGAGGTCAGATGGTAGAATTATCTTGTAAAGTCGTTATTCCTTTTGCAGCGTGAAACCAAAACCAACAGGACCAAATGTAGTCACTGGAACAGAACACAGACCTTGGTTCGGACTTTCAGGTGTGAAAACGTCCTAACTCAGATCAGCTTTTCTGGAACTGGAAACTCAGACTTTCCCATCTGGGGGTAAATCAACTGTTCAGGGATAGACCAGAGGATGTTGAACCTTCTCCTTGGAACGGGGCCATGCTCTTATAGTCTCTATCTCCCCATCCACACAGCACAACTGGCCACTATTTACTACCCCTCATATGATCATAAAATACACATGGCTGAGTGTCTGTATGTAATTATCTCTCCATTGCCTGGCCTCTCTTGCTTTTCCTGCTCTGCATTTTTTTTCTTCAGAGCCAAAGATCAAAAGATTTACTCACTGGGGAGATGGGAGGACCCGTGTTTGCTCTTTCTCTCTCTTAAATCACCGCTCTCTGTTTTCCTGACAGAGATACCCCCAAGAGCTCTTCAGGCCCTGTGAGAAGGATGACTGAGACAAAAATCAGCTGTGGCATTAGCCCCCCTTTTTAGCGAAATTATTTTTCAATGATTTGACTCGAACCTGAATTGAATTAGATGCATACTTTTGGGTGACATAAATACATGGAAAATAAATTATTATCCAGCAATTCATTTTAATACAAAATTACAATTAGGCCCTGTTCTTCAAAGATGTAGTGAACAACTTGATTTACTCATTTTGTTGGCTTTTAAAATACAGCATGTATGCAATTGAATGGCCATTTTGGAAGATGTTGGCATTCCATAATTCCAAATTTTGGGAGGGAGCAAACACACACACACACACACACGCGCGCACACGCATGCGCACAGACACACACACAACCACAGACTATACGGCTGGGCCGTAACAATAAGGGTCTTTGAACTTTAACGGCGCCTCCTGTTAGAGGTGTTTCTGGGCACGTCCAACTGGTAGGAGACAACTTTTAACTTTATATTGCTTCATCTTTGGATATTTAAAATAATATGTTTTGCTGGGGACTGGGCTGATACAACATATTTTACTGTCCTTTGAAATCAAATTAAGAGAGCATATTTGAAAAACATGCACAAAAAATGCATAACTCCTGGTGGTGTAATGTAGGAATTAATGCAGAATGCAATATAAATTCCTGTTCCTCAACATAACAAAACCAAATATTTACAGACAATGCCTGCAACATAATCCTCTATATTTCATTTATTTGATGTTTTATATACATTTTGAAGCATGTGTGTGCTTCAACGTAACAAAACAACAGGTGCTCCAGAGAAAACATAATGTAATCTTTAAAGCTCTGAATGGTTAACTTTCCCAATGCTACAAAGAAACAGCACTGAAGTGAATGCCAACTCTAATTGAGCAAAGGGATATAGTGCCAACAGTGTAATGGAGAATGCAATTCCTGAACTCTAAAACAGATGTGTGTTTTTATTTGTTACGTTTATTTTGTTTTTATGGACCTCTTGTTTATCTCCTTTATAGGCTTTGGTCTGGTTTTATATCCCTCTTTGTGCACAGATGAGAATTACTCACACTCACTAGTGAGCAAGGTAAAAGACTTGTTGCAGCTCCTTCCTCTAACAAGTCCAAAGAGCTACCTAAACTGCTCATGTGTTATATATTTCCTTTTTTTCCACATACTCTTGGTAATATACTATTGAATATTGATAAGAACCTCATCCAACCCCGCTTAAAAGAAAATCTTAACATGTCTTTATGTCAGTATTTTCCATTCCTTCAAAGTTTCTTAATTAAGCGTAGGCTATTGTACTTTTGAAATTATTTTTAGAAGTGAATGCTAATTGGTGCAAGAGACGTGCCACCAGTGGCGTCCCTAGGCTAAATTTTTTTTTAATTAGCCCCGAATATTAATAAAAAAAAAATATATATATGTTTTTAATTTTTTTTTTTTAAGATCACATCCTCAAACTTCCGTTATCTTATGTTGATGCTTCGATAAAACAGTGTTTTGGGACAGGTTTGAGTAACAATTAATTATTTTATTTATTAAAAAGCCACTACTTTGGCTTTGGCACACAAGTGGTTAACACCTCCAGGTCGCACGTGACGTCATTCACCTGAAACAGTGACGTCAGGCAGCAGGCAGCCTGACAACAGGAAGCTGTTCAGCTGAAGTTTAACAAGATATCATGTCACCAAAAAAGATTGGCATGTTTTTCCCCCCAAAGGTGGTCGGCAATCAAAGAGGTAATGGGAACAGAAATATAATCAATAATATAATAAAAAATAATAATAATAATAGAGTGTTGCAGCTGGAACTACTAGAGGGAAGTAGCTAACGTTAGCTAGCTAGCAGCAGATGCTGTTGCTTTCTCTCCTCAGTAGATGTCCAGTGTGGTTATGATGATGAACAGGCAGCAACTGTATGAAGACGTGGTCATCAATGCCTAGAAATAATAAACAGGAAAGAGGTGAAACAAGCTGCACCAATCCCCAGGAACTCTGACAGCCAGCTGCCATGACATGTTGCTATGGTATGATGCTAGCTGCAGGTAGCTAGCTGCAGTTTGTTTATCAGCGCTAGCCCTCCAGCTGCTCACACAGAGAGCCCACAGTCATGGTACAGTTTGTTGAAGTTTGTTTTCCAGCGCTCAGAAAAATGATGGATGGCCTGAATTTTCCATTTTTTTCAAATGAGTCGGACATTAAATGAAGCATGTCATGAATATGGTGAGTACTGCTCCTACACTGTCCCCACTGTCTGTGTGTGTTGTGTCCTGTAAAGCATTCATTCAGTTTGCATTCAACATGTACACAGAGTTCTACTCACGCAGACATGCAAGACAGCCCAATGCAAACACCAGTTAATAACCAGTATATGTAAGTATACAATACTATACAGACATATACTATAAGTATACTATAAGTATATGTCTGGCCTTCATGCTTATTTTTCTAATACGCTCTCCTACAGTGGCCCTGAAGTGCAAATGACACAATGATCAGAAAACACATCAACAGTTGTTGTGTTTTATGATTTGTTGTTGTGTTTTTTGATTTGTTGTTGTTTATTGCTTTGTTGTTGTGTTTTTTTATTTGTTGTTGTGTTTTCTGTTTTGTTGTTGTGTTTCTTGATTTGTTGTTGTGTTTTTTGATTTGTTATGTTTTTTGATTTGCTGTTGTGTTTTTTAGATTTGCTATTGTGATTTGCCCTCCAGGGCCACCATACTATCCTGAAACAACAGACAACATGTGCTAACTTGGTTGTGGACAGCAGCAGCACCATGCATTTATCTCTCTTATTTCAATGTGTCTTTAGCCAATATATATATGTATATATATATATATATATATATATATATATTTGGTCCCAACACAGACACTTTCTCCTCATTCCACACACATGCCTTCTCCTTGAATTGAAATCAGTTGTGGTTGAATCCCTCCTGTGTTATCAACAGGAGGGATTCAATTGCAATTTAGCACTTTTGTACTTTTTCTTTTATCTTTGTTGTGTTTGAACAGGTTAAAGCTCAGTTGTTTTCCAGAGCCAGACCTTATTGTGTTTGGCTCCCTGATGGACTGGAACCTCTGTTACACTGTCAGCAGACATGCCTGTACGTGTGTGTGTGTGTGTGTGTGCAATTTAATGTCTGTTAATCAGAGACAACTTTGTTAACAGCAATGAGGGAATTCCTTTGTCCTGCTCTTAAAACAACATGCTGTTACTGTCTTCCCCCAACATAGTTGAGCAACAGGCATCAGAACAGCAGGAGGGAGGAGGAGGAGGAAACTTCAAACGTCTCCATGTTTACAGAGTCCCTTTCCCTTCAGTGTCGACTTCTCTCACACACACACACACACACACACACACACACACACACACACACACATTCTTGTACTTCTATCTTTGTGAGGGCCCTCATTGGAATAGTTGATTCCCTAGCAAGGTTATAATAGTTTTTTGTTTTCAAATTCAGTTAGTTTTAATTTGTTTTTAGAGTGAGTTTGCTAGTTTTAGTTTAGTTTTTTTTAAAAATGCTTTAGTTTTAGTTTAGTTTTTATTAGTTTTAATGTTAGTTGTAGTTTTTTGTAATGGGGTATTTGTTGGGTGGGAGATTAAAAGAGGTCACAGTAAATTTTGCCTTTATTTCCTTTGTCTTATCCATCGTCATTATGTATGAAAAAACTTGACAAAGACGAAAACGAAGGACATTTTCACTATAATTTTAGTTAGTTTTGTAACCACACGATACAGTTTCAGTTAATTATCATTATCATGTAACCTTTAACCCTTAAAACAAAGTCTGAAATCTAAAAAAAGCCTTTAAAGAAGTGAGGACCGGCCGAAATGTCCTCACTTTGCAAAAATGTCCTCACTCTGTTGGTTAAAAACGTGTTCTGGTCCTCACTATGTAGGAAGAACAAGAACACACACACACACACACACACACACACACACACACACACACCAGGGCAGGAGGAGGTTGTTGGGGTCTATCTATCTACTTCCTGTGGCTCCTCCTCACACATTCTTCCCTTCTTTTTTTATTTTGGTTTCCATTTACTGTCATGTAAAACATAAAACTGAGAAAACACATGAACAACTTTGTTTATTTTTGCCATGATTTTGTTCTGTTATTTCAGTTCCAGTCCGACATCAACACTGTCTCGCTTCTCACTTTTCCTTTCACACCCTGGTTGTTCTTCTTTCCAGGCGTCAAAGCCACTCAACAGCCGAGGGGAAAGGAAAGTATTTCAACACAGGTTGGTTCTTAAACACGCACTTATACCAAAGAGGATGAGTTTAAATCAACATAGGAACCTTATTGGGTTATACCTGCTACACACACTGGAGACGATAGAGTGCTATGGGCTGAAATATGTGCTACCAGAAACTGAATTGGAATTATTTATATTTGAATTTTGAATTTGAATTGCTTAACTTGAATCATTGCAATGAAAAACTGAATCTGAATAGTCATTTGAAATTGAATGTATTAGCTTGGAACTGAACATTCAGTTCTCACAATTCAAATTCAGTTCGCAAAATTCAATTTCAATTTTCTGCGACGAACATCTGGGTAGTTGAGGCAGAGCAATCGAGCACTTCGGACAATCAGTTTCAACCAGGTGGCAACACATGTTACAAAAGAAAACGGAGCTGCTGATTGGCTGAAGAGACGTTCTGTGTATCTGCGATGTAAAGCTGTGTGTCATCAGCGTAGCTGAAAATGAATGCTGTGTCTCCTGATGCAACCCCCAAGCATGTAAAGGTTAAAAAGAGGTGGTCCTTAAATTGAACCTTGGGGAACACCACAATTCATTTCAAGCAGGAAAGGAGGCCTTGATGGCCATAGTACTGGTGCCCCTATCAGTGAACTTACAGCTAACAGAAAGAAAGATTATTCTACTCTATGGAGATGTCCTTAAACTGAAACATGAAGAGAATTCCACCACAAAGCACATACCCCACCAGTATAAGTCGTCATTGTGGAAGCAGGATGTGATCCCTCACTGTCTTCCCACCAATAAACACTGTGCTCAATCGGTAGAGCGATGTAAACATATTTTATTTGTTTTTTGACAAGTCAGTGTGGATGACAAACTTCCGACTGATTTGAAAATGGTATGTGAACAGAGTCCCATTTCATATTTTAAAGGGTAAATTCAAATGTCGGAGCATAAATGCTGAAGGAATGTTAAATCTTTTACCAAAAAAAAAAAGATACCTTTTACGACAAGGATGTCAATTCAGATGACACCTGAAAATGTTCCTTTTCACTATATGGAGCCTAGGTTTTCCTGTTGTAGCAGCAGGCATTATGTAGCAAATCATGACATGAAGAAAAACCCTTGACATGCTCTGGCAACAATTCAAACATGATGTTTTGTTCCTCTAGATCTGATTTAAAATAGTAAGACACCAATAAATAAGCGCATCCTCTGTGCACACTTGCACAGATACTGTACACCGATGTGCCTTCAGAGACATCCATCAACCCAACATACAGGAAAAGGATTCACTGAACAAGCTTTAGGATACTGATTTTCATTGTCCTTCCAATGGAATCCAAAAGCATCAAACATTTCTTACTGTGAACAAACGATCTACACAATATTGTAAAAAAGATTTACTAATATTTGCTCTCCAGGTATGCTGTCTATATTTGGCGACTCCCTGGACCGGGGGACCAGGCGGCTCTGCACCATGTGTGGAGTCCACCCCGGTCTACCCGGGTCCTGGTGGTCTACCTGGGTCCTGGTGGTCTACCCGGGTCCTGGTGGTCTCCCCGGGTCCTGGTGGTCTACCCGGGTCCTGGTGGTCTCTGTGACGGCGTCCTCTATGGCTTTTATTCTCATTTTTGTAAAGCACTTTGTTTGATTGATTGATATATTTGGACATTTATGTCCCTTTTTAACCAAAGTGCGACTGATGCAGGAGGTCATGCCGTTGCACCAACAAAGCATGAAACTGCACCAAAGAACTCCAGCTGGCAGGAGTCCATGCAGGTTTAAGGACCACAGCAGCTCAGTGTTTCTTTACTTGTGCAGGATGGAGATGATCAACAAAAGACATTGGGATTTGAACTACCAGCTACAATCAACATGTGTTCCATCCTTGTTGTTCTCTGGTCCTGTTGTGACTCAACAACCCCACACCTTCAGTATTCCCTGGCCTCTTTGAGTTCCATCTGGAACACTTGTTCTGGGGGGTTCTCTGAACAGTCCAGCCCATTATTGGGGGGCCTTACTGAATGAAACCTGCTCCAGTCCCCTTTGCACAGGATCCAGGGCAGTACATCCACCTTGTAATGCAGTTCAGGTGAGAACTCTGTACTGATCAAGTTAGGCGCTCCTGCTCCTCTCCCTCGTGTTATCAGTCTCATCTGATCGTCATAGCAACAATGCTGCGCTGCCAAAGTCGTGCTATCATACGACAGCATTGAGCGGATGCAGAATCTGGCTGAAGGTTTGTAGATGTCCAGGCGTTCTTTGGATCCGCTCGCATCCCTCCATCGATATGTTTTGCGAAGTTTGGCGTCCTGGATGTTGACGGTGCTATAAATAGCCTCAGACGGGTACGAGCAGGGGCAGTTGGGGAGCTCTGTGAGCACCTGGTGCAGGTACTTCTGGAGGAATTCATTCTTGCAGCTTAGCCACTTCTCACAGCTGTTTATGTCTAGGTTGGTATGGAAGATTGGAAAAAGTTAGAATTAATAACAGAAAAGCCTTTTCATTCTTCAGTCAGTTGAGAATAAAATGAGAAATGAGAAATGAGAGAACTGTTTGGGGTTCAGGTAAACGTGGGCTCATGTTAACAACTTAAAGGAGGACTGGTTGGGGTCAGGGGTCAGGGGTCAGGTTAAGGTAAGGGGGACACATATCGACGGGGAACAGACTTTGACATAACACCGCTAAGACACCCGGCTTATAAAAGAGGCCGGCTTTTATTTACTAAAAATTGTTTTTACACTCGGTTACTAAAAGAGGCCGGTCATTAATAGGGGCCTGATTTAAATTGAGGAAATACGGTACATAAATACACCTGAGGATAGAGGCCTCAATATTTTAGCTGCTTGAAATTCACTGAGTGGGATTAGAGAGGGAAAGCACGCTCAATAGGCTCAAAAATGTTTGTTCCTTGTCCTTTTTTTAAAAGAAATGTCTCCCTGTAGGCTGGAGAACTGGCAGGGAATGGAGCATGGCGCTGATCAGGACAGAGGTTGTTTTTGCATCAGCTGATGTTCACTCTTCCTAGAGTGAACATAGGAGTGATAGGGGAAATGTCAGACTCTGGGTCCTGTTCTCCTCTCTTGCTGGAGCCTTTGTTATGTTTCCAGGGTTAAAGACCTCTCATGTTCTCTGGCCAGTGCTGAGGAGCAGGAGAGCAATAAAATGGAAACTAAAAAGCAATTTAAACATTTCTGGGAGACAGGTTCAATGTTTCTTTCTGCCTTTGACGGACTCAGCAGAGAAGCTGCTGGGAAAGGAAATATTTAAATAGCAAAACCAGGCACTGGAACATATTCCACACATGTTCCATATACATGCTAACACTCATTGGAAACATCAAGTGTAACCTGCTGGCTGTTGTGTCAATGTATGAAACAATATACACAATACACCCACACAGTCCATACACAATATACACAATATACACAATACAATATACACAATACAGTCCATACGTACTTGTGTCCAGGGAGTCTGTGCTGTTGGTGGACTGGACGGGTGTCGGTTCAGTCGCTGACATCACACCGTCTACATGATAGAGGGTCAAAGGAAGGATGTTATGGTGGTTATATACATATACACTCCAGATACAAGTCATTTAATATTGAGCATCTGCCGATACCGAGTCCTGATTCATTTTGTCAGACAATAAATGACACTGCAGTTATTAAAATCAAACCAATGTAATATTCTTGGCAACAAGCTTGCCTCAGTAGTCTGTGTTAGCAGCAGTGATGGACAGTAACGCATTAGAAGTACCGCGTTACTGTAATCTGATTACTTGTTTTCAAGTAACGAGTGAAGCAAGGGATTACAATTGCAAAAACAGCAACAGATTACTGTTACTTTCCCGCCAGCAGGCTGCGTTACTGTGTTCCTAAACCTCACAATCTGACACCATATCGACCATGAATCCATGTGTAAAGACAACAAAAGGGTGAAACATCCAAGGGGTATGAATACTTTTGCAAGCCACTGTATAAAGCTGGTTTTTAGGTGTTATAACCACCAAAGTCTAAAACATGCATCATTAAAAGCAGTTATAGTTGTTACACTAATCAGTTTTTAATGATCTCTATTTCTTACCAGCACAGTTCTCCAGGTCGCAGGTTCGTGACTCCGTGGCCATGCAGGCGTAGCCGCAGGACCGGGTGCGTTTCTGGGTTCCGTACCCACAGGAGGCGCTGCAGGGAGCCCAGTCACTCCACTCCTCCTCGTAGTCTGAGAACCACAGAGAGAAAAGCTGGATGAAGGGAAGACAGCACAGAGTGGAGGAAAAGAAAACTAAAGTAATATATCGAGGGGCTTTGAAGTTAGACTGGGAATTCCTCACCCAGCTGGTGTATGTGTGTTATGCAATTAAGGAGCGTATGAAAAGAGCCGGGTACCCTCTGAGACATGCTCCTCTGTATCTTAACAGACCTTACTTACTTTTGGGGAAAGTCAAAAGCAACTAATGATCGGGTAAGAAGTGTGGCCAGCTGGTGAAAATTCAGTCCGAGGCTAAGCGCATGAAAATGAGTGTTGAATGTTTGTATATGTGTGTTTGTGTGTCATCAGACTGCAATATGCAAGTCAAACTGCTCAGTTACTGGGAGACAGGGTGTGCACCTCCACAAACAGTCTGCAGGGCTGTGAAAAGGGCTGTTTCCACTACCGGGTAATAGCCGGACAATACCCGGGAAGAGGCAGGTCTCACTCGCCGAAACGCACCTAATTTGAATACGAGCAGTCCGGAGCCGGCTTTTGTCCGGTCTTTTTTCGTCCCTGTAGTAGAGCAGGGTCTTTTTTCTCCCCTAAAAACAGCCTGGTTACTGATTGGATAGAACGCTAAACGGGATGTGACGTAGTGCTCTACACGACAACAACACACGCCAAAATAGTTTAGAGCGAAAGTTGAAAGGCGAAAGGTCTCTCAGCGGCTCCGCTGTCCCCCGGCTCGTAGCGAGATCACCGGCGTTACGGTAGCGGGGCTAATAGCCGCTTGCGGCGCTAATCACCGGCGCTACCGTAAGGGCGGTGATCTGGCTACGAGCCGGGGGACAGCGGAGCCCCCAGAGACCCCCAGCAGCTTGTTTATTGCCCATAAAATCAGTGGATGTGTGGCTGAATGACATGAGGGGGAATAAAGCCTGAAAATAAATAATCTTGCAGAAAGCGAGAACTGGAGAAGCAAAGCAGCAGCAACACTCTCTCACAGACACACACACAACAAACATCCATCTCTGTTGCTCTACTACGTCATCTGGTATAACTGATCTGATTGGCTAAGAGCTACCTACAGACGCTTTGATAGACATTCTAAGCGTCCAATAAACGGCTCCGGAGGATCGTAGACCACACCTCCTCTACGGAAAAATGAACGGCTAGTTTCCAGACTAAATCTCCTTTGAGATTAGTCTGGTGTTAGCCAGGCTAGCACTGAGATGGAATTCAGAAAGCATTCTTACCATAGTTATCCTTTGCATCCCAGTCTTTGTTCCAGTGACCCCAGTCTTCACTTCCTGGACTCAGAACAGGCTCCTCTGGGTCGTAGTTGTAGTCTTCAGATTGTTCCTCCAAACTAGCTCTTTCCAGCCCATTCCCCAGCTGCTCTGGGTATTCCCAGAACAGTGGCCAGAACAACTTCTTGTGGCTGTTGACCCATTCTGACGATGAGGCTGACCAGTCATTACGCTGACCCTCCTTCACCAGGTCCATCTCCACCTCTGTTTCAGTCTGTGTGTCCCCAACCACCTCGATGGTCACCTGAAAGAAAAACAAAATACTGTTTATACATGTGCAGTGATTGACAGTGTCAATTTGTAATCGTCAATGTCAATGCAATTTTGACTTTAATTAATTAAAAAGTGTGACAATACTCTCTTCAATACACTGCACAATTATTTGTCCTTGGATTAACATTAATGTATTAAGGAGAACTGGCTAATTATGTGTGTATTTATATATATTTGTGTTCATAGAGCATGCTCAGTAGAGGCTAAAATAATAAATAATGATATTTAAATTAAAAAGCTCTTCTCTCTCTAGACATCAATAAAATTGTGATCATAAAAAGGGCCATTTCAAAGTGTTTGTGACTCTGAAATGTTTTACTGCTGCATCTTTTAAAATTACTTTGTATGGGAAAACGCTTACTAAATGACCATCGTGCTGTATGGAGTCATCATGAATCATCATCAAGAGAATGTTTACTAAGGTCATAAACCAAATTCAGGTTCACTTTCCTATCGTCTGTGAAGGAAATTTGGTGTTTCCTGCATGGTGGGAAGTAGGCAGCGACCTACTTTGTATTCAAGACACAAGGCATTGTGGGAACTGACTCTGTGAACTTAACAATTCTAACACCATGACTGAGGGGAACGTGTTGTCCTGATGTGATGTTTAGGGCAGGAAGATAGGGCCGCATTGAGTCTTGCTGAAGAATCAATGTTGGGAACTACAACAGATATAAGTCGAGCGGTGTACGGGACTTTGTTGTACTGTAAAAGAGCCATTCGGGATTGTGCGGTGTATGGAACACGAATGTGCTAATAAAACCTGCTGAACAAGAGTATTGAGTGCTTTGTGTTTGGCCAGCTCACCCATTAACTTAGTGCAGTTGTCAAAATTGTCACAACACGTCTTAAATACAAACAGACTTCTTTTTGCAGCTAGTGGTCTCATCCCCTGCTGGAGATTAATAAACGAATGCAGGTTTAAGATAGTTCGGCTTTGGTCCCACTGCTCAGTCCCTGAGGCTGCCACTTGATACTGAAGTGCTTAGTGTGCATTAGTGCTCAACCTCTTGTCAAACATTCAGTAAAATGACTGAGAAGAATCAGTGTAATCCATTACAGCCTGTATTAACTGATCTACATGTAACAATACTATCTGATAGGAGGCCCCGGGGAAGACCCACAACACAGTGGAGGGATTATATCTCTCTCCTGGCCTGGGAACGCCTCGGGGTCCCCCAGGAGGAGAGGGGCGTCTGGAATGCCCTGCTTAACCTGCTGCCCCCGCGACCCGGCCCCGGATAAGCGGAAGAAAATGGATGGATGGATGGATGCTTGGTCTGATGACCCACACACTTCCTGAGAAGGCTGCTTTCCAATGCTAGTGGGGGTTTCTGTCTGTTTGCAGACCTATCACACTTCTTACCCATAGAAGTAAGGAAAAAGGGAGAAATGGTTAGAAGAGCAGCAGGGAGAGTACCGGTAGGTATTTCCTACTGCCCCAAAACACAGCTTTTACAAACATCAGCTGATTAACTTGTTGAAGCTTATGTTCCTTTATCCTTTATCACCTTATCATAGAACTCATCTCAAGTTTATACCCCACATATTTCTGCAACAAAGGTATCAAAGTAATGTATTTCCAATTTAATGCCAACATGTTCAATGTATCATTAAAACTAAGAAAAAAAAATCTTAGACAAAGATGTATTTTGTATATATATATATATAAAAATGCCTCTTCACGTTGCTACAAGCCCTCAGACAGGATGAGGGAATGATGTCACTGCTGCAGGAGAACTCTGTTTATTTGAAGATCAGATAAAAATTGTGTTGTGCCGTGTAGGAACATGTCTCAACAGGATGATTATCAAACTTAAAGAAACTATTTAAGGGCACGTAGTATGCCCATATCACGTTAATTGACACAGTGTCAGTATACATAAGCATAGAGTTAATAAGTTTACATAAATGTTGGTGAGTGAAAAGTGTTATTTTCTCTCTTGAAGTCCCAGAATGAAGCAGAGAAAAGTAACCAAACAGCAACACACACAGCCCAAAATATTGTTCTAATTGTTATTGTTTATTGTATTTATGTATTTTTGCACTTCCTCAGACCTGAAGCTTGTTATCATAGTTGCAGTTTCTTTTTGCACAACTGTTTTTTATTATAAATATTTAACCTGTGGTTCTGTTCATTTTTACATGTTGCATTTTTCTTGTGAATAAAATTATTTCTGTTCAATTTTGGGGTCTTTGTTTTTATCTTTGTGGTATCAAAAATGGTATTGAGTATCGAATATTTTCCTGAGTATCGGTATCGAGTTGAGTATTTTAGTCTCGTGACAACCCTACTTTAGAGTTATTTTCTGTAAAGTCCACTCCAGCAGGATTTGGCTTCACAGTCACACTTGAAAAGGACCTTTTGACCGTTTCTATTCGTCTCTCATATGTTTTATATTTACTCTTTTTTCTTTCATTTTTCCCAACCCTGTATAGCTGTCTGAGGTCCATGGACATGTTGGAGCACCCCACTGGTAAAGGTAACTTAAGATGCTGTCCTGACTCAAACCAGCTGCACACAGAGATTAGACGTATGGAGTGAGAAACATGGTGCTGAGAACAGAAACTGAGGAGAAAGTGTTGGAAGAGGACTCCTCCTCATGTGATCACTGCTTTAATCTGGAACACCTGCACTGAGCTGCTGACATTAATGTTCACGCTATGAGAAAAATTACCTGAGAAAATGATGGAACTGGAGGTAACCTTCTTTGGTGTTATATTTGCAATTTTTTATTGAGCATGATATTGTTTTGAAAGTTAAAAAAAATTTCAAAATCACATTTTATGTTGGACTAAAGGACTTAAAAGACACAATATGATCAAAAGAAAAAAGACACAAAAATGACAAAAAAAGACACAAAACGACACAAAATGACCAAAAAAAACCGACACAAAATGACTAAAAAAAGACACAAAATGACTTAAAAAAGACACAAAATGACTAAAAAAAGACACAAAATGACCAAAAAAAGGACACAAAATGACCAAAAAAAGACGCAAAATGACCAAAAAAAGACACAAAATGACCAAAAAAAGACACAAAATGACTAAACAAAGACACAAAATGACTAAACAAAGACACAAAATGACTTAAAAAAAGACACAAAATGACCAAAAAAAGACACAAAATGACCACAAAATGACCAAAAAGACACAAAATGACAACAATTCAAGCTATGATAAAAATGACTTGAGCCTCCTTCCAATGATACAACAACAACACTTTGACTTCGTACCACATGCATATATATAATATAATATATATATAATATAGTATATATATAATATAGCTCACCTGGATGTTGGGGTTGTGGGAGCCCATGTTGGCGTTTGCCAGCTGTGGGAAGCTGCTGAGGTCCAGGACGAAGAGCTCAGGGTCTTCCTCAGGTCCAGGTGCAGGGAGGACCTGCTGGTGGTGCTGGGACCACTGGGGTCTGGACCTGGGGCCAGAAGGTCCAGAAGGTCCAGAGGGAAGAGTCTGCAGCAGGTTCTGCTGCTGGACCTCCTGGAGAGTCTGATGGTCCTCATCAGGACGCCGCTCTGCTGCCTGAGGGCGGGAAGAGACGTGAAACTGCAGTCTAACATACAGCATCATCCTGACAGCTCATATATACACATTATATATATATATAATGTGTATATATATATATAATGTGTATATATATATATATATATACACATTATATATATATATATATATATATATATATATATATATATTATATATATATATATATATATATATATATATATACATCTTTGAGCCCAAACCCTAATATATATATAACCCTAACCACCAGCCTGCCATTAATGGACAACCTGCCCACAAGTCTTCTTTATAGTCAGTAATGTTAGAAGACAGATATGTTTTGGTATTAAGAGATTAGATTTATTATCATTAATTATTATTGTCATTTTGTGTCTTTTTTGTTGTTGTGTTATCTGTTTTGTTGTTGTGTTTCTTGATTTGTTGTGTTTTGTTTTGTTGAGTTTTTTGACTTGTTGTTGTGTTTTCTGTTTTGTTGTTGTGTTTGACTTGTTGTGTTTTGTTGATGTGTTTTTGATTTGTCGTTGCCGTTCTCCAACTGATCAAAGGATGCTGTAGATCAATCATCCCTCCATCCTCAGAGCACAAACACATTCAGTTCTCATCTTAAATATATGAATAAATCATGAATGAATGTGAGGATCTGTTCCTGTCTCTAGTCCTCTCTGGTGTTTCAGTAAAACAACTAAAGTCTTCATATAAACAATGTGAACATTTTAGATGAATACAAGAAACATGTAAGTTTAATATTACACTATTAAACGTACAAGGCCCATTGTTAACTTGATTGTAGTTCTGATATATTTAACACCACAGATTTAGAAAGGGATATAAATATTAGAAATAGATTTTGTTTATTTATCATGACTCTAAAGGCAATGTAAGGCAAAATGAAACATCTTATTAACCCTTTGACACACAACATGGTCTAAAGTGACCCCACTAACTTTCTATATTCTATATCTTTGCAATAAATTCATTTCATCTTTAAGTATTCCAGGTTTTCCTCAAACAACTTGTTTTTGATAATCATACATCCTAATTTTTTGTTTTCATTTCTTACTTTTTGAATAAAAAAAACTTCTAATGCACAAGGTCATTTTAGACCCATGTGTGTAAACTTGATGTAATAATACAAAAACTATTTTTCTTCATAAAGTATGAAAGGAAACATGGATAGAATGATCTGAAATGAAAAAAAAGAAGAAAAAAAGAAATTCAAACACACAGAAATGGCCTGATATGGAAATTATTATTTGGTGGCTCTAATAAGTCACAAATGTTACAATATGTGATTTTCCAATGTAATCTGGTGGTTCTCTTCTCTTTCAGAGTTAAACCTTCAAAATAAGACAAACAGTCACACTTATACTCTAATTGTTATAAGGTCATTTTTGGACCATGTGTGTAAACTTGATGTAATAATACAAAAACAAATTTCTTCATAAAGTATGAAAGGAAAATTGATATAATGATCTGTTGTAATAAAAAATAATCCAAAATATATTCAAACACAGCAGGTCATTTTGACCCATGTTGTGCATTTGAAGGCGTTTAAATATGTTGAGCATCAAAGGCAGTGGCGGTTCTAACCAGGGGCCTCCAGGGGCCTCCAGGGGCCCCTGGCCCTGTGAAGAAGCCCTTGGCCCCTGCTGTGGCCCCTGTGTCAAATTAATAATAAAATTCTACATTTATAACGATGAACGACGGAATAATTCTGACCTATTTTTTGTTAAAATAATATCTCATTGTACACAAAAGGAACCCAGAATGTTACATTGTATAATAGTTTAACTCTCTGGAGTCTTAAAGGGATATTTTGTCCATTTTTGAATCCTTTTCATGTCTTTACGTGTCTTTCTCAGTCATTTTGTGTCTTTTTTGGTCATTTGTGTCTGTTGTTGTGTCTTTTTTAGTTATTTTGTGTTTTTTTTTTGTCATTTTGTGTCTTTTTTGGTAATTTTGTGTCTTTTTCAAGACATTCAAAGATTTGTGAATACTTAAACATCATCTTTGCCATTTGTTAATGTGCTAATGTCCCTCTGATTAAACACTGGCCCCTCATGGCCCCCACAGTAACACTGGTCTAGACCCGCCCCTGCTGGTCTATTGGAGAGTTTACCTGAGGAACAGACGCGCTGCTGTCGGTGTCTCTGTGTGTCGGAGCTCCGCGGACTGACTCTGACACCATGGAGAGGACCAGCAGCCACACATGCTGCACCTTCATCATCTTCATCTTCCTCAGATGAAGAGGACTGGAGCTACCACATCAACCGTGCGTAATCTCCGCGCGCCTCCTCTCTCTCTCTCTCTCTCTCTCTCTACCACTCTCTCTCTGTCTCTCTCTCTCTCTCTCTCTCTCTCTCTCTCTCTCTCTCTCTCTCTCTCTTAATTGTCCCAGTCTCTGATATCCGCTCTCCTTTATTCCTGAGTTCATTTCCCGAACATGAAGGAACCAGAACCAAGCGGCCGAGGCGCTTCTCCTTGATGTTTCCTAGTGAAGTTCGCTCCGAAATGAAACTATCCAGGCGTCAGTAGAGTCTCCAAACGGAGCGGAGAGGAAGAGACCAGGTCCTGCTGCTGCTGGAGGACATGGAGCTATGGGGACATGGAGACCTGGAGCAGTGGTCCGGCTGCAGGGCTGCAGAGCAGCTCGGATATTGGCTTGGAAGGAGCAACCCCCTCCGGCCTGGTGACGCAACAGGAGGAGGTGCAGCCTCCACAGCAGGAGTTGATTCTAGTGCAGCGGTTCCCAAACTGTTTCAGCCCTGCACCTCCTTCTGTGTCCCAACACCCCCAATCCCCCACACCTTCAAAACAAACACAATGCAATAAGAGTTTTTATATCCATATTAAAGGTGGAGGATGATGACAGGCTCAGGATCAGAGGCAGAAAGCAGATCAGTTGGGAAAATGTTATAATATTTTGAGCTGCGTTGAACAAAAATTGCAGCAAATTTAAATGAGCGTGGAGCTAAACAACCCGTCATCATAACACAGGCTGGAAACATGATACAAGAACAAGAAGATAACTTCTTCTACGCTTCATTATAAGATCAAAAACAAGCAAAAATAGATGCAAAAATGACCAAAGATGACACAAAATTATCAAAATAGACACAAATTGACCAAAAATACATGTAAAAATTACCAAACAACCAAAAAATAGATGCAAAAATGAACAAAATAGATGCACAAATGAACAAAAAATGACACAAAATTGAATAGCCTGTATTTATCAATTAATTAATAACACTTCTTTATTGTGTGGGGGGAAAAAAATGTAATTGTGTTATCATCAGACTGCCATTACATTTTTCATCTCGCGCACCCCCAGGGGTCCACGCACCACACTTTGGGAATCCCTGTTCTAGTAGATTCAAAAGAGACATTGATGTGAAATGCACTTTCTGTTCTGGAAATATTGAACCTGTCACTCATTTATTCTGGTGTTTCTGCCCCTTTGTCCAAGTCTCTGGTTGAGATTTGTAACTTTATTGCAAGTAATGTTATTAAAGATGTTAAGTTGTTTTGGAGGGATGAACTATTTGGGCTCTTTGACAGAAATAAAGAAAAACTCAACGAAATATTTATTATAAACCTGATCATACTGATGCCGAAATTTCATATTAATAAATGCAAATTTGCTCAAAGAAAACCATCTTTTGTTGCCTTTCACCAGCTCAGGCAGCATCACCTCTATTAAATTGTCCAACAACCAAAAAGCAATTAAAACAGTTGATATTTGTGAACTATTAAATATATTTAGAATATACATGTGAAATTATTTTGTAATGAATTGTATGTTTGTGAAACAAAGAAATAATAATAATAAAAAAAAATAATAATAATAAAAAAGCATAGTAGTTGATTCTACCCGGTGAGGTCTTTTAAAAAAATAAAAAAAATCAAATTCAAATATGTTGATCTAGATCAGGGGTGGCCAACCTGTGGCTCCAGGGCCTCATGTGGCCCTTTAGGCGGCCTGCAGGGTCCCCGTGGCTCAGACATAAAAATGTTTATATATATTTTTACATTAACCCTGTAAGACCCAGTGTTGCAGAATTACAACCATTTTGGTTATCCCCCCAAAAAACCCCCAATTTTTTTTATTTTTTTTGGTTCAACCACATTAACATGATCATTGGGTCTTATTGTTTGTACTCACAATGAAATACAGGAGATTCTGCTCCCCATTTAGCCCAATGTTGCATTATTACAACATTTCCGTAAAAACGTACTAAAACATAAAATTTTTGAAAACACTCCATTTTCACCCCCAAAGGCCTCCTGGAAAGTTGTGTAGATGCTTGATTATTTTAGAGTGTAAAGACAAACTTTGCAAAAATAAAATAAAATTGAAAGGACAAAAAAATGCAATAGATAGAATAGAACAGCTGTTTAAAATCCTCCTCCTGTAAACAGTTTTGGTTGAGCATTAAAATGTGATGCATTTGGTGCTGAATTCTTATGCATTAGTGTTTCTTAAGCAGGTGTCAAGTAACCTGGAACATGTTTCACACACTGCACGTGACTTTGCTGTAGAGCGATGTCAGCCTTTTTTTTTTTTTTTTACTTTAATCCATGTGAATGTGTGTTAATAAGAATTCAAGTTGCAATTAAAACATAGCTAGGTGTATCAAAATGTGTCTGTGGTTTGATTTAGAGGCAGCGACTACAGTGGTCCGACTGAAATGCGTTAATTTTTTGGTCTTAAATTCATTGAAAAGTTATGGAAAACCATTGCTAAAAAGTGTACGAACCCTGTATACACAAAACTTTTCTCACACTACATTCACAACACCTAATTCTTTTAGCAAAACCATCCCATCGCCTCAAAATAGTTTGACCTGTTCTCAAAACCAAACAATGTGGTCACATCTTGAACTTATCGGTCAAAATAGAAAAACTGCTGAGCAGTCAAAAAACAAGGCATGTTCAAGGCATGTAGCTCAAATTAAAGTATAGCACATGCATTTTGCATCTCAAAAGTAAAAAAATGAAATAAAGATTGCACAACTCAGTGGATTCAAA
This sequence comes from Centropristis striata, assembly GCF_030273125.1. Classification (NCBI taxonomy): domain Eukaryota; kingdom Metazoa; phylum Chordata; class Actinopteri; order Perciformes; family Serranidae; genus Centropristis; species Centropristis striata. The sequence goes on along the minus strand of NC_081532.1, from coordinate 35,950,524 downwards.
CATAGCTACTGTGGAAAAATCCTGAAATTTACAAATACAAATAGAAGTGTACGGCCTAGAATGTACTGTAAAAGATAATAAAAAATAAAAAAAAGAACAGGTCTTTGGCACCAGTACAGGTCAATGACGAGCCTCAATTCCGTCAGAAATTGCCGCTCTTTGTCTTCCTATAGAAGAGAACAAGATCCAGCATTCCTCACAGTAATTAAGGTGCAAACGTATGAAGGCAGCAGTCCCAATATTGCCTATAAATGATAGTATACCCATGACTAGCCCTTGGAGTGGCCAGAGGCCATCCTACCCCACAGTATCATTCACAATGGTTAAAATTAGCACACTTGGTTGCCAAAGCTAGCTCACATTTTGCTCTTTCATGCCAGAACTCAGTCTGGTGTGTCAACACTGGGACAGACGTCATAAAGCCCATAAAGCATTAACTCCTAAACTGAAAGTGAACTGAAACTGTTTGAAGAGGACCACAGTGTCTCATCTACACACTCTGTTTCTATGTTTGAAGGAAACACGTTTTCCTACCTGCTTGGCCTTTGTGTGTGTGTGTGTGTGTGTGTGTGTGTGTGTGTGTATATATACTGGTCTATATACTTAACTACTTCCAGACTCAGGCCTAGCAGACCTGGATGGAGGTGGAGGAGGTCTGGAGAGGAATGGAGCGGGGGATGGGGTCAAGGGGTGAAAGAGCTTCCAGATGTTCAGACTGTTTCTCTTTCAAATGAAACTTCTTCCTCACTTCCTTTTTTTGCCTGAGAACGTGTGTGTGTGTGTGTGTGTGTGTGTGTGTGTGTGTGTGTGTGTTCCCACATTGAGACTGCTTCCAGCCTCAGTCTTGTGCTACTCTACACCTGTATATATACAGGAATGTGAACACAGACACCAGGATTTTGTAGCTTGTTCCCCAATTCAACATGAACCAAGCAAAGCACAAGAAACAGACACAAGCATTCCACCAGGAGCTCATTTAATACCTCCAACACCAAGAACAAACAGACTCAAACACAGTTATCTATCGATCAATAATATCATGGAGCTCTTTGCCTCCTCGCATCTCTAGCACGCAAAAATTCAAAAAATTACTTAAGACGCACTTGATGCCGCCCACCAAATGAATGATTACTAATGTTGCGATTTAGCTTATTTTCTTATTTTCTTTATTTTTCTCTGCTATATCTGTAGCCGGATGATTCTTCCTTTGAAATGTTCTCTCATGAAATGATAAATTATAAGTGTAAGCAGCTGATACTGACTCTATAGACATCTGAATTAATGATTTTTGCAGTATAACATTTGTCGGGTAAATACGAATGTAGAATTTTTAACAGTATTGCATGTATGTATTAATTGAGTTTGTTATTGTTTTTCTTGTATGTACTGTTTTTGTTTATGTTGTTTGTATGTCATTTTCTATGTCTTTTTAGTCAGCTAATGGGGATCCATTCAATAAACAATAAACCAGGAGAGTTGACCTACAAATCTCTGATGATTTTATATGGCAATGTTGCAATTATTAAAGCTTCCCAAGCTGTTTCACTGCCTAATGCATCACCAAGCAAGGTGACACATGGCAAAAACAGTGTCAGTGTAAAGTATTTCTTACAGAGTTACAGGTATTAGCCATTCCTTTGCTAATCTTTACAGAAAAACAACACTTACAACCACTGCCAACAAGGCTGCATATTTAGTTTGATGTATTTTTAGGGCCTGAGCTCCGACTCTATTGAAATTGGTCCATTAATTATTATTCAGGCAATTGAATTGCCTTTTCAGGGGCTTTATCAAATTCAAGAACTCACCAAACTGGGAACATACATCAATCCTGGTGAAAATGTACGTATTTCATTGGTCTCAGAATGCCAAAATGACTCAGTAGCGCCCCCTAGAACATTTAAACGGAGCAGCACCATATGGGGAACATTCACATAAACAAACAAAATGTGATAAACATATGTATCATGGGGAGACACACCAAAAAGCCTCTTGGACCAATACCCCAAACTCGAGAGGAAGTCGGCCATCTTGGATCCAATATCGCATTTTTCCAATGTTTTTTTCGCCATTTCCACGTCGCATACTTTAACGAACTCATCCTACAGATTGATCAACATCAACCAGATCAACTTCAGACTTGGTCAGTCCATCATAATGTCTTTGGGATCACAAGCTATTAAAACCTTACAGACCGCCACACTATGTGGGCGTGGCATTGCAGAAAAATATGGTGTTTCGCCATATAAGAACACTATAACTTTGCCATACTTTGTCTGATCTGGTCCAAACTTCTCATGCTTCATAAGAGTCCAGTCCTAAACACTTCTACATAACAATATTTCATACAGCTCTGCCCTTTATGTTTTATACACTTTCACAAACTCCTCTTACAGATTTAAACCGATTGACCTCAAACCTGGTCAGTACCATCATAAGGCCTTATAGTCTAGACGGAATTGTCCAAAAAGTGAAAGTGAGGAGCATTTATGGGTACAAGTCGGGAACTGGCCTACTTTACTTATTTCAAGGGGGCTGAATCCAAAAAAATGGTTCCCAAGCTAAATTTTGAGCTTTTGACCTTCTAATTTGCATATCAAAATGGTGGCCGTTGGTCGTTGGACCATTTCCCCTTAGTTTTTTTGTAAGTAGGCAATCAAAGATGAGGAAATTAAGTTTCTGGATCTATAGTCTAGGGTCAAAGCAAGGATATAATGGAGGCTCAGTGTCTTTTTTATGTATATATATATATATATATATATATATATATATATATATATATAAATGCAAAATAACAACTTTTAAGGTGAAATTAAGCATTATTTGTGTCATTTTTTTAAGGCCGACATAAATATTCAATCAATATCACTTTTAAATGTTCCAGTTGGTATTTTGCATATATATATATGCATAAAACAGACACTGAGCCTCCACCATATCCTTGCTCTGACCCTAGACTATAGATCTATAGGTTATTATTATTATTATTATTATTAACCAATATAAACCAGTTCAGAGTGCAGCAGGTCGGTCCTGCAAGCTCATGACAACAATGATCAAAGACACAGAGGACGAGTAAGAGGAGGGAGAGGAAGACAAAGAGTGGTAATCCAAATGTGTTAGATATTTCAGGTAAATTCTAAATGTCATCTATCCTTTAGACATGTTATAAAACTGGTGTGAACTATTGTATTGACCTTTTGTCCAGCTGGCTTCAGTTAAACCTCTGAAGTGCAGGAGATTTTGGTTCAAATTTGTCAACTTCCTCTGCATCTTTCAGTCTGTCCTTACATCACATGCATGGCTCCTTTTTCTACACACAAACTTGGCTATCAGTCAGATTTTTCATTTTATTTTAATTGACAAAGTATAAAGCTGCCAGGAACCCAAAATACAGACAAAAGACCCAGGTATATATGGAAATGTACCTTTTTTTAATTTTTTTTTTTTTTTTTTTACCATTTATACACAATAAAAACAGCAAAAAAATAAAAAAATAAAACTACAAAACAGTCTATTTGCATGTAAATTAAAAATAGTAATAGTTTTCATTGTAGAGAGAAAATTCACATTTTAAAAATGCTCTAGAAACATAAATGTGACACTGTGAAAGCTCCTATGATTGAACTTTCAACTGGCTTTCTCAGCTTGTCTACATATGATATATAAATAAAGTTATTACTGTATTCTCAATAACTAGATGGACTCCAGAGGGTTGACACGCTGGTTGCAAGCTGAGTTTGTTTTGTAAAAGGATTTAAAACTATTTTTGAGCACTCTGACCAGTCTGACTGCTGATGGAGAGTATCTAGTGACACATTGCATTATTATTATTATTATTATTATTATTATTATTATTATTATTATTATCTAGTGACACATTGCAATATAAGATATCAATGAAAGACACCAGTCAGGGGCCTGGTCTGCTGAGATATTTATAATAATAGTAGTACTAGGATGCCTTCTAGTGGGCAAAGCTGAAAATGACAAATTGTTTTTAATTGTTGTGACTTAAATTGTGGGTTTGATACTGATAATATAGGTAATATAGATAATATAGGTAATATAGATAATATAGGAAATATAGATAATATAGGTGATGATGTTACACTATCAGCAGCATCCAAGATGTGTAATATACATAAATTATTGGTAGATAGGCGCTTTTAACAAATCAGCTTTGGTCTGGAGCGATCAATTTAGGGAATTAGTTCTCCAAACGGCTTGCTAGTGTTTTTGAAAGTAATTTAATATCTATATAATCTATATAATATTTACTATATATCATTTAATAAAGACAGGGGCTGGTAGTTAGCACAATCTGTAGGAGCTCTATCCTTTTTTATACGTTTTTATAAATGCTGTTTTTACATCTCTCCCAAAGGATTCTTTCTGAAGAGCTGTTTTAAACAACTCCAGGTGTCTTAACAGGCTCCAAATGTAAATATAGCTCTGGATGAACACAATCATTTCTAGGACATTTACCCATTCATTTTAATTAAGTCAAGTCAAATCAATTTGATTTATTTACCGTATTTCCTCAATTTAAAGCCGGGCCCTATTAATGACCGGCCTCATTTAGTAACCGGGTGTAAAAACAATTTTGAGTAAATAAAAGCCGGCCTCTTTTATAAGCCGGGTGTCTTACCTTAACCTGACCCCTGACCCCTGACCCCAACCAGTCCTCCTTTAAGTTGTTAACATGAGCCCAAGTTTACCTGAACCCCAAACAGTTCTCTCTCCAAGGCCTCACCTTAAACTGAAACCCTAACTCCAACCAGGAGGTGATCTACGGAGAACACCGTTCAGGAAACATCATCTGACGGTAACAGATTTCTGTATTTAGAAGTTTGTCCCCACGAGTTATATATATATATATATATATATACATATATATATATAATATATAATATAATATATATATTAGTCCTGTAGGTAAATATGGTTGTTTCTCTGCTGTCCTAGTCATTCTCTGTAAAGTCCAGCCGTTTACACACGTTCTTCTGGGCTTTTTACTAGTTTAGACATTTTAAATCCTGTTTAAATGAACATTCAGCTGTTCATTGTTTGTTTACATCCCAGTACTTCCAATATGGCCGACATCCAGGTAACCATGGCTACAATGCGCTGTGTAAAACACTCTAAAAAGTGCCGGTCAGAGCTGCTCTGATGTTCTTTTTTTAATAAAAGCCTCCTTCAAATAATAGCCTGCCCCGATTATTAGCTGGGTCCCAAACTGATTCTTTATTAATAGAAGCCCCGGATACTATTGGAGGAAATACGGTAGTCCAAAATCACAAATCACAGATTTTCCTCAAAGGGCTTTACAGACTGTACATGGTAGGACTCCTCTGTCCTTAGAGCCTCACAGCCTCCAGGGAAAACTATTTAAACAGGGGAAAAAGCAGAAGAAACCTCAGGGAGAGACAGAGGAGGATCCATCTCCAGGACGGACAGACGTCAATAGATGGGAAAATAAAAGCTTGTGTCATGGATAAAATAATAAGAGTTTCAACAGCAAATTAAATGAAATGAAATTAAAAACACCTAGTTCTCTAGCCCTCTAGTAGCCAAAATGTTAAATAAGTTCGATTCAGAAAGTCTGTCCCTCCCTTTTTCAACATTCTGTTCAGGATACTGCAGTAAAATGGCTATTATGACACACTGCTCTACAGCGGACAAAGAAAAACTCCAAAAAAAACTTTAAGTAAAGTAAAATTGGAGTTTTCTTTGGGAAGATGAACACAGGAGACACCTCCTTCCAAGGCTTAGTGTTGTGGTGGATAAAATTACACATTTCAACGGGATATAAATTAATGAAATGGAATACAATACAATGCAATACAATACAATACAATACAATGCAACGCAATAGACACAATACAATACAACACAATAAAAACAATACAATGCAATACAATGCAATAAAACAATACAATACAATGCAATAAAACAATACAATGCAATAAAACAATACAATACAATGCAATAAAACAATACAATACAATGCAATAAAAACAATACAAGACAATACAATGCAATACATTACAATAAAATGAAATGAAATAAAATAAAATTAAAATACAATACAATGCAATAAAAAGCAATTCAGTACAATGCAAAAAAACCCAAAACCATGCACACAGTTCAACAAATACTAGGGCCAACTTCAGGAAAAAAATCCCTTTTGTGATGTAAAATTGGAATAATCCTTTTTAATGAAATATAAATGAATTAAATACAATACAATAGAATACATTGCAATTTAATACATTTATACATTTCAACAAATCAAAAAGCCAATGTTGACACTGCTCTCTAGTGGACGAGGGGAGAAATCCCTTTTGAGAGAATTACCACCAACAGTGTTTCTGATGAACTGATTCAGCTGTAATGTCAGTAATGGCTGCATTACTCCATCTACTCACTAGGTGCCATCATATCACCAGACAATGAATCTGGACAGAGAAGATATCATACACAGATGAGTCCAACCACAGTGAGATTATATCTGTGTGTTATTCAGAAGGGTTGGGTAATATTTATCTGAAGGAGAGCTGTCAGACTCTTTGGAGTATAGGACACTCCCACATTTCTACTGTATTCCTTCTTATGTGAGATTCATTGTAAAAAACTAAGAAAAAATGATTTTGTATCATAAGTGTTGATGTAATGTCATCCATTGTTTTTAGTCAGGCGGCGAAGCTAAATAAAGGGGACACGCCGGACAAAAGCACCAATTTTTTCCACATGCTCTCTATCACCATAGGTTTCAATTTTTGGTAGGAGCCACTTCATCAAGATTGTGGATCGGAGATGGCACCCATATGAAGTCTATGAGAAATGCTATATCTTCCAAGCCACTCAGAAGATCAATCTTGGTGTCAAAATCTACATTTTCTGGGTCCAGGAATCATTTAACGCTGTTGAGAATATCACTAGATGATTGTTTGATCAAATAGATATGTTCATTTTCACCCAGACTGGTAGTTCTGCAAGTGCTGCAGCAGGGAATCCTGAGCTGAAAATGTTTGGAATCTATGTTCACTGGAGAGTTCAGATTAGCTGCCATGTACACTGCTAAATAAAATCAAGGGAACGCTTTCATCTCATGTCAGATCTTGATTGACACATTATTTACAGTGAGTCATCAAGTGATGCTTTAAATGATTCCTTGACCCAGAAAATGTAGATTTTGACACCAAGATTGACCTTCCAAGTGGCTTGGAAGTTATATCATTTCTCAGGAGGAGGAGAGGGATCTGATCACTGACTACAGCCTCTCTACACCTCAACCTGACTGAGAGAAGCTGCTGATAATTACTGTTAGCATTAGCTGGAGCATTAACTGGGATGGTAGTTTTGGCTAGCTAACAAACAAAAACACCCAAAAAAACTGACCTCAGAAAACTGAGCAGCGACTCCTTGGAGTGTCTGTTAGTCCAACCAAACACTGAACAAGACATTTAATGAACAAAACGTTCAAATAAACTGTCATTAAGTGAAAATACAGTGAAAGGGTCAAAATTATGAGACCAAACCGCTAAACGTCCTTTTATGTACATAACGTTACATATAACTTTATGGACACGTTGCCGTGGATACGCATAGCTCCACTCCAGATGACGACTCGCCTTGTTAGTGACCTGTCAATCAAAGGTAATCATATGATGATTTATCTTCTATTTTTTGAACTATTAACATGAAATTGTCTTGAAGACGTTTTTTTTCGAGTGATTGAGTCTATAGTGTTGTCCTAAAAAAAAATTCTGAGGTAATAAATCAAGTGGGAAGTTTTCTCATTTTGTATTGAAATGAATGGACAGATTTTTTTTATAGCTAAACTCAGCGCCCCCTGCTGGAGTTTTTCGGTAGAATGCAGCTTAAGGCACTTCCTGGTTGGCCTCCTGCTCAGACCAGGAGGTTGCCGCCTGATCGTGAATAAGTCATTTCATGTTTGTAATGTAATGGTGAGCACTTGTTTGTTCTTCTACCGTCTACACCGTCTCTGCTGTTTCATTGCAACAAGGTTGTTGTTTTTTTTTCTTCGTATAGTGGCATCATATGTATGCACATGTACTTTGTACATAATGCATATATATATTTATGTTTCCTTAAGGATTAGTTTTTCACTAAACATCTCTGTTATTCAAGCCAAATCATATCCAGTTTGTCCCTCTGAAGAAAAGTTTATCATCTATTATTTGTGGTGAAAGATGATCAGATGGCCCCTGCTGAAGTTATGGATAAAAGTGCACAGTGAAAGCTTTTAAAGTAAGCTGTGAGTCAGACTCATAAAATGCTAACAGCATTGTTTACTTTGCAGAAAGCAGGTGTATGAGAGTTAAATGTGGTTTTTAAACAACAGCAGTGAGCCCTTTACTTTCCACTATAACACTTGTAATTAAACTCTTTCTAACACCCCTCTCTTCTCTGGTCCACATGCCGCCTATTAATTAACAACATCCATGCACACTATTGTAATACACTTTTATAGTGAAATGAGCATTCATATCCCGTTAGCATACCATGCAGTGGCTGTCATACCAGCAGGCTCGCCGGTAGGCAAAGCTTCCAATCACCACCAGATCTATGGGCTTATTTCAGCTGTTCATGAGCTCTGGCCAGGAGATCAAGGAGCAGTTGGAGCTGGTTTGGGCATCTGGAGATGGAGATCAGCACATCCAACTAGAGGGAGACCCTGGGGCAGAAACATGCAGGAGGGATTAGATATCCCAACATCCCCCAGGAGGAACGGGATGAAGCTGCTCCACACAGGGATGTCTCGGATAGTTAGCTTAGCATGCTACCACAGTGACATCTATCTACAGTTGATGATTGCCAGACCATTAAGAAGCATGTTGTCTTGTGTTCGAATGTAATGTCTTTCTTTCAGCTGTTCTGAAAAATAAAAATAACATAGAGAGGAAATAATTGGGCCAAGTGCTGAAGCATGCACCTGGGACTCCCAGAAGGTGTTAAAACACCAGGAGCCCTCTCCCACAACGCAGAGCAGGAATCATGTTAGCTAGCAGGCGAGCAGGTGCAACCTTCACATTAAAGTAAATAATAAATGCCTTTATGGCTGCATCTGTTTTCAGGTCTTGTGGTGGTAATGTCAGCGAGAGGGAGGAATTCTTTATGGGTTAGCAAACACTCCATGTACCAGTTGTATAAACAAGCATGTTGTACAGAGTCACTCCACTATAAAACCATCTTAGAGTGCAATGGGACCAGATTATACTATTTTAGTGCTTTAAGGCAGGTTTGAGTGTATCAAAGCAAGTGTTCAGCTTTTACCTTCCAACAGAGAGCAGTCAGTGGATCCAGATGTGAAGCCTAGGACAGGCTAACATTAGCCTGGGTATACCCAGACTGCCTTGCGCGCTCGAATTTAATTTCGAACCTCCATCCAGTCTGGCAACCAGAGAGGTTTCTTAGCCCTGTTTTAGGATCCAATCACAGAGCGGGGAGGGACGAAGAGACGATGACGCGTACTACTCGGCACTTGGAAGCTTGTAGTTTTCTTACGGATCCAACATGGCTGCTGCAGACGCGAAACTCTCTTTAGCTGTAGATGGTGTTTTAAATAGTTTAGAGCGAAAGTTGAAAGGCGAAAGGTCTCTGGGGGCTCCGCTGAGATCACCGGCGCTATGGTAGCGGGGCTATTAGCATCGCTAGCGGCTATTAGCGCCACTACCGCAGACAGCGGAGCCCCCAGAGACCCGCAGCAGCTTGTTTATTGCCCATAAAATCAGTGGATGTGTGGCTGAATGACATGAGGGGGAATAAAGCGTGAAAATAAATAATCTTGCAGAAAGCGAGAACTGGAGAAGCAAAGCAGCAGCAAAACTCTCTCACAGACACACACACAACAAACATCCATCTCTGTTGCTCTACTACGTCATCTGGTATAACTGATCTGATTGGCTAAGAGCTACCTACAGACGCTTTGATAGACATTCATAGCGCCCAATAAACGGCTCCGGAGGATCGTAAACCACACCTCCTCTACGGAGAAATGAACGGCTGGTTTCCAGACTAGATCTCATTAGAGATTAGTCTGCTGTTAGCCAGGCTAGGCAAACATGCTAACTGTAACGCAGTCATATTTGCATATTTATGCACATGTGGCGGCACAAGCTATGGGATTATGCCTTTTAAGGCAGTATTGTTAAATTTAAATTGTTGCCAGACAATGCCACCCGAACCCAGATGAAGGAAGGCACTGAGGTCCGTTATGCAAACGGGCAGAGACGGCAGTTCGTTAATACAAGAATATTTATTTAAACAACTTTCAGTCTTAAAAACTACTATAAAATGTACTCACTGAGGGGAGATAAGGGTAGCCAATCAGAGGGGGATCCCAGGGACACCACACGGGAAGCAAATACAAGTAAAAGAATCAAAAAGTGCAAACGCAATACTAATAATATATATATACCAATAATACCAACCCTCCTCCGTAGTTTCAGCAGCTGAATGAGGGAGACCAGAGAGCAACCAGTTAGGAAATGAAAACAAAACAATAACTAATAACATAATAGAAATCAAACAATAAAATGTACAGAATCTATAGTAATTAAACACAAATGACAAATAAGCAAAACTCTATAACCACAAATTAGATGCAACCCATAATAAACACAAAACTAACAGGATAGTTGTACTTATGGGTTACAACAAAAACAATATAAAAAAATTAAAGAAAATATCACAAAGAAACCAAATCAAAATCAAATGTAAGTTCCCACACTGTCTCTCTCTCTCTCTCTCACACACACACACACACACACACACACACACACACACACACACACACTTTAAGATGTAGCTGCACAAGCAATAAAAGAAACAGCGTTTGCTGAGCCATCGCTTCGCCCAAACAGCAAGAGGAAGAAGCACAAACACTCACCAGCCGAATAAACGGGAAGGCGATCAGAGGCCGAGTCGGCCTGGCGAGGCGGTGAATGTCTGGCACAATGCCAAGAAACGCAGTTCAGGTGAACGCAAAATCAACTGTCCTGTTGTTCTTGGTGGGACAGTCTAGCACCTGGTGAAATACAGCCAGTATCAAGTATAAGTAGAGTCTAAAGTTACATGATTAAAGTCCATAGAGATGATCATAAATGCCTCGGGTGCTGTGTGGATCTGCTCACATACGTTGGTTGAATCCGCTCTCGGAGGGATGGAAACTGTTAGAAAAATAGCTTGAGGAAACCTTGAAAATTGAATAATCTGACACCAACTGAAAATCCTCAGCTATTTCTCTGATGGGGAATGATGAGCAGGAGACGTCCAAGTTCTCAGTTTAACATCATTTTAATACAATATGTCAAGAAATGTGCAATACAGAGATCCCTGGGTTAAATGTCCCTGAGACACACAGACAGGTTTCAGTCTGATCCCCCTTCTTTCCCTCGAACCCTTATTTATCTAACAATTGTTTACTAAACATTTCTTCCAGGAAGTCCCGCCTTCTTGATCTGTCAATTCGTCAGTTTTAATCAATACAGGGACACGTCCTGTCACCGGGCAACAATCGCCCGGTACAACAAGTCCTGACCTGACCCGCTAACAAACTTGTTAAGACAAACATTCTGCCCTGTTATGTTTTATAGAGATAAAAAGATTTTTCAATGTCTACATGTATTCTAAAGTCTAAAATATGAAACATACAATATATTCTTTGTGATTATAGAATCGGAATCAGTTTAAGCAAATGGAATATATGTATTTAAAGTAATCATAGTTTTTAAAACAATATTAGCACACAAACATAATCATTGTATCAAAATCATATTGCATGATTAATATATAAATGCATAGAGGGAGAGATAGTACAACCAAGTAAGTAAGTAAGTAAACTTTATTTATATAGCACCTTTCACAGACAGAAGTCACAAAGTGCTTCACATAAAAATCATACACATAACATAAAAATGTACATACAAGTTTTAAAAGACCAAAACAACAGCAATTTAAACAACCATAGCAGTGCCGAAACAATGAATCAAAAGCCTGAACAAATAAAAATGGTTTAATGGATAACGCATGCATAGTGACCTGCATCACGCACAGAGACAGACAACAGAGACACAGAACAACAAATTATTTTAACAATTCACAGACGGTGATCACATGACTGAGCTCCCTAGGCAGCTAATATCTTCAACAACCCTGTAATTTTACCTTTCTGTCTGAATATGAGCTTCCTGCTCTGTGTGGGCATGAACACAGCAGCACACTGAGGTGAGAGCAGAGATGCAGGGAACAATGATGGCAGAGTATCAGACGCATGACAACATGTTGGTATGTGATGACCTGCGCTCTGTTTTTGGCTCGTTAAGAAGAGTAAGAAGGAGTCAGCTTGTTAAGAAGAGCTGCCGTTAGCAGCAGTTAGCTCTGTAGCAGTACAGTGTGTATGTGCTAACAGGCTAACAGTTAGCTCTGTAGCAGTACAGTGTGTATGTGCTAACAGGCTAACAGTTAGCTCTGTAGCAGTACAGTGTGTATGTGCTAACAGGCTAACAGTTAGCTCTGTAGCAGTACAGTGTGTATGTGCTAACAGGCTAACAGTTAGCTCTGTAGCAGTACAGTGTGTATGTGCTAACAGGCTAACAGTTAGCTCTGTAGCAGTACAGTGTGTATGTGCTGCTGCTGCAGGAGGTGTTCACTTAGTGATCTCTGTTTGTTTACAACAAGCACCAGACACTCTGTGCACAGTTAGCGATGTCGTTAATTCACGATCAGTATGTTTATGATCAGCAGAGACTCTGTGCATAATTAGCCATGCTGCTTTCAGCTGCTGACGTTGTGCACAGTTAGCGACGGTGAAAACCAAACGTCACCTCCAGAGTCTCTAAATCCCTCTGGGGGCTAACTGGTAGTGGAGAGACTTTAGAGAGGGCGTGGCCTGAGACTTTAGAGAGGGCGTGGCCTGAGACTTTAGAGAGGGCGTGGCCTGGGACTTTCCCGGTGGCGTTGAAACACGGCTATTCACACCTACCAATTGAACCTAAGCTGCGTTTCTTTGGACTGCGGGAGGAAGCGTGAAATAATATAGAAAATAAATAATTTTGTAACGTATCCACTTAATCTGTGTCTTGTTTTTTTCTGTTGACATTTCACCATCAAAAGGCAAAGAGGTCGAGCTTTTATTCTGAAGGACTTTCAGGTTTTAAATGTCTGCCCTTAGTTTAAATCACATCATCACCCTAAAAAATCTATCTGAATAAAGTGATTAATCGGATTCATTTGCGACGACCGCCCCAGATATCAATATCGATTGACCAATGGCACAATGCATTATTCTGTTTTTCCATTTTATTTCAAAATCCAACAAAAAAACAAAAGACAACATTTGATCGTTTAATAATTTGATTTTAAATCTCATGTCACAAGTACTGGATGTGTCTTTTCTCTGTTCTCCAGCGATCTTACAGCCTTCTTAGAGCATCTACCTTTTATATGTGAAGAACTTCTAGAACTTCTGCACTATTTTATGTTGTAGATCATCCTTTTTACTTCTGTGTTTTTTCTTTGATATGAATAGTATCGGCATTGTTGGAGTGAAATTAAGAACTCAAAACTTCGTTGCCAGCTACTGCTTCACTGGAACTGTTGTGCATACAAATAAAACTCACTTAAAAACTTTTTTTAAAGGCTGCAGTAGTTTCTTTTGGAAGGTAAATCTCTTATCTTGTCGTTTAGGTATGAGAACGTGTTGCAGAATAAAAATAAAGCTTAATCCTTATGACGTTTATGACATTTTTGCCTGATGTTAAGAAGTTCTGGTTGCATTTCTGAATACACCAATGTGTGAATTCAGATATCTGTATGGGGTTGTTTAGGCCTGAGGGTTTTTTCCAGCTGTGCAGTTTTCATGTATCAGCCTCGTTGGAGCCATAATTAATCTACCAGAGCCAAAACTGTTTCATAGATAATGACAAGGAACAAGCGTTTATTCCTGTTGTAAAACAACATTTTCAGTGACATCATGGACACTTCATGCATCTCTTGCTGTTGTCTAGATACCTAACTTCATTATGAACACATGTGGTTTGTCCACTGAAAGCCTGTGTTTGTGTTTATTGCAGCAACTTTGCCGTTAAGTGAGTCAGCATGTGAAACTTCTCTGTCTGAGGTCATGCTTTATCTTGACCCAGCAGCTCAGCTGGTGGTGCTGCTGCTGTTTGTATTCAAGGAGGGATTTTATGGATTCCCACCTGTTTGTTTGCTGAAGCTATGACTCATTTGCATCCGTGTCATATAGTTAAAGATTTTGTTGGCCATCTTGTTGTAATTTGTTGTGATACACCATGGAATAACAATGCAGTCACCTCTCATCTTCTCAGCTTACTGGCTTTATTGCCTTAGTTTATGAAAATTTAAATGGAAAACTCTTGTGCGTTTAATGAATGTTAAAGAACTTTGAGCAGGGGAACTTACAGTCTGTATCAGCCAGAGGTACTGCAGGTTGGGATTAAAATGACACTGGTCTCTGTTGAGAAATGCATTGAGGAAAACTTTAAAATGAAATGATCTGATCCTCATCTATTTCTCTGCTCCGATGGTTTGATGGGAATGATGAGCAGGAGACGTCCCAGTTCTCACTTTAACTTCATTTTATTACAATACGTCAAGAAATGTGCAGTTACAGAGTCTCTGGGTTCAATCTACACGTCCCTAAAAACCAACATGGTCTCACAGGAATCCGTGGAATAGCCACGGATTTGCTTAACTCTAAATCCGTGGAATAGCCACGGAATCACTCAAATGTCCGTGAAACTGACACGGATTTGGCTACAATGCAAGTTAATGCCAGTCATATCCCGTGGCTATTCCAACATACAAAGTGATTATGTACATTCACTGAGTGAAGATTTAGAAAATAAAACATATATTTCTCGCTAGAAATGTGATCAAAATCCATTTTTATGCAGAAACAAAGTCAAAATATTGATTTTTCACTAAAAATGAGAGAACTGTCCGCCATGTTTTTTGTTCTGACCGCCGGGACCTTGAAAGTCATGTGACTTGGAACAAACCAATAGGAACAAATATCCATGGAATAGCCACGGGATGTAGAAAAACAGAGACAGAATAACAGATTATTTCTAACATTTCCCCTCAAAAACGTCTGTATCAGGCATTTGTACAGGCAGCAAAATACGACTCAGATTGACATTTTAGACTATCTGCTGTCATCTTTCAGACGTATTACTGACTGATGGCGATGTGGAGTGTAAATGATGGATGTCAAAGGTAACTTACGTTTTACTTAATTTACGTTGTTTACTTAACTTCCATTAGTCAGTCCAGATAATGAGAGGAATGTGTAATGCTAAAGGAAGGTTTATTGACTGAGTGCAGCCTGGAGGTGGATGTGGAGGAGAAACCCAGCTAGTGGAGGTGATGGAGATACCAGGAGATACCAGGAGATCACATGACCAGCAGCTGGAGATCCTGCTGACCAGAGAATCAGGTTAGAAGATAATCAGATACATGAGGAGCCCTCAGACATGAAACTACTGGAGCAGACTCAACCATCTGACTGGATGAGTGAAGAGTCAGGGTTGAGTTACTGAGAGGTGATGATTTGATGGTAACCAGGTGTGTGGCCACCTGGCAGGTGATGGGCTGATTCATGGTGAGCAGGTGCCAGGTTCACTACAGCAGGAGTTCTCAACCTTTTTGAGTGGTGACCCCCAATTTAATTTAATGTTGTCCGTGTCCATGTTGACCCCCGCTCACTGAACACAATCTCACAGTCCAGATCATACAAACTCAGTTGATACGACAAATTTTGGACTAATAATGAAGCAGACAACAACTAAAAAAAGGACATACGGACCCGGGGGAGGGGGGTAATATTTTGAGAAAAAAGTTTACGAGATTAAAGTGGCAATTCTATGAGAAAAAATGCGCAGATTTATGAGATTTAAAGTGGTGAATCTGCGAGAAAAAAAGTTGTTTTTTTCACTAAATCTGCGACTTTTTTCGTGCAGATTTGCCACTTTAAATCTCTTAAATTTAAAGTGTTACCAAATATAGTTCTTCTCCCGATAAAGGTTTAAACTAATTTGAAGTATTTGTGATTATGTTTTCTGCTCTTTACATCATTCAGCATGTAATGATAGCCATTAAGTGAAGTTTGCAGCCATCGACAGGACTTTGTCTGTCTCTCTTCTAAAGGCAGGGGTTTAGCAAGTATTAGCAAAGATTAGTAAAATGGAAAATAAGTCAAGTGTTCAGTTGTTCTTTCTTGATGTGGTAATGGAAACTGAAACAACAGGGAGTCAGGTCTGAAAACACACAGTGGATGAAGCAATAAACGTGTTGCCACTGGAACTAACAACAAACTATCTTTATTGTCCATCCATAGAGACAGTGCATGTAACGTTGCACTGTAAAAAAAAAAAAAAAAAAAAAATATGTTTTTTTTTTCATATATATCTTTATTGGGTTGTCAGGACATAATACATATTCAATTAGAAAGGGTACAATTAACCTTTTTCCCCCATTTTATATATACATACATATACACATATACATACACATAAAACCAAACAAATAATAATAATAACTAGAAAATTTCCTCTGGGGAAATTCTGAAAGGGCCACGGGGGCTACTGCCGGTGTGTGTACACTATGATGAGATTCTTCAGAGATTTTTAACTATGCCCTTTAACCTCAAAATGTGTGTGTGTGTGTGTGTGTGTGTGTGTGTAGCGAAAATCGCATAAAGTTACCTGTGTGTGTGTGTGTGTGTGTGTGTATCTGTAACTGTAATCACATCAAAGATCAAAGCAATCAATAGAATTAACTGACACCTGTTAATGAAAGAGTGACAGCAGCCAGAGGTGGACAGACTGGAATTTCTGTCCTCGAACAGAAAGCATTTTTGGCAAAACCATAATACCTATCATTGATCCGACTTCACTTTGAGCGTCCTGAGTTCTTCCTGAACGTCTACATATGGTTTTTTAAAAGAAAAATGAAAAAATAGCTTTGTTAGAGCGATCTAAAAAAAATGTTCCATCTCCCTTTTTTAGAAATCTCCCTGCATTTTTAATATGGAGCCAATGAGGCTGTTGGTGGTGTTGGTGGATCATCTGTGCGTCCTACGCCCAAACTATAACTCTGACAGCTTTACCAGAGGATTGTGAGGGAGAAGACTAATTTTCCTACGTTTCTATGTATAAATTATTTCTGTAGAGTGGAATTTGCGGCCTGGAGCGCAGTTTTAAAATTAATTTTTTGACAGTTTTTTCTCTCCCTCTACACTCTGGCGATGATGTCACACACTGTGACACGAACATTCCGTGCAATACACACCCATTATAATCTCAGAATTTCTCCAAAAATGATCATGGTCATTGAACAGGGATTGATAAAAAACTATATGACCTATCGAAACGTGGATTAATACACCGATACACAAGACTTGTGTCTACTGTTTAAAGTTTAAATGGAGTCTCTAGGTGAAATTATGCCGGAGAAGTAGACGTCTGAAAATCTTCAATTAATGTTCTTTTTTGCTTATTTCCTTTTGGCCGTCCCATTCATTTCAATGCAAAATTTTGGGCAACTCGAGAGTTGCAGGACTAGTAGCGGGACGAAATTGCGTCCGCAAGAGGAATAAGAAGAAATTCACAGTATAACAGTAGTGCTCGGGGCTTTGCCCCGAGGCCCTTATTACTGGCCATTTAAAAGTTATATCAATGTATCTTAATTAGAACCATCTATGTTAATCATACAACTGGTGTTTTTACGGTAAAAAAAAAACGGCAGCTGTGGTTGCCAGAACTTCACCGCAACTTTTTGTAAAATTGCGGTAAAATTATATTAGCACTGTTGATTTCATGTTTACGATTGTCATTTTATTCCATATTTTACCATATGAATAAAAAGGTTTTCCATCAAAAGAAATGCTGTTCTGCCATATAATTGACCAGAAAATGTTTGATAAATGCCTCACATGAATTGTAAACTGTAAAAAAAAATACTGTTTTGGCTGATATATACATTTACGGTGTTTCATTGTTACTGAAACTGAATTAGCTCATTTATCATTTTACGGTCTTTTACTGTCACGGTTTAGCAGTTTCTCACTTTAAAATCTACAGACATTTTTTACAGTGTATAGGGCCAACAATGGAAACAGACTGCTGTAAGAAAAATAACTAAAACTTTTATTATTTTGTTCACATCTCCACATATCAAAATGTCATGAATATACAAACTGATTCTTAGAAAAATACATTTTAAGGTTTTACTTTAACATTTGTGGCTGTAAAAGTTCAAATCTGCCAAACTAGCTCTGAAGTAGCAAGTTTCAAGATTCATAAATTACAAGCCATCCTATGGTCATTTTTTCAACATGAATAAATAAATTGGGGGGAGGGAGGAGCAGGAAACATGAGGAGGGGGCTTGCCACCCTGACCCGTGCTGTCATGTATTCTCACTGACATCATCATTGTAAAATTAGGAACCTGGTTTCATCTTTCCTGCAGATGTGGAAGCTTGAAATTGCATTCCCTGGACCTGAGCCACATTTCATCAGTGAATTTTCCCCTCGATGGATCCAAGAAGGGGGCTTGGCTACACATCGTCTTGGTAACCCCCACCCTAAAACCCCCACCCTAACTGCAGTTTTACTTCCACAAGCATTTTTTGGAGGCAGTGTTGAACCTCAGTAGGTGTGGCTGTTTTCTTCACAACAGGTTAATGGGAATAGTAAAGAGATAATATATATATATATATCTATATCTATATCTATATATACACCGCAAAACCTTTGGTTCCTCCCGTCTAGATGGTTTTTAGATTATGTATATATGTACAGGATAGATAGATGGATGGATGGATGGATGGATGGATGGATAGATAGATAGATAGATAGATAGATAGATAGATAGATAGATAGATAGATAGATAGATAGATAGATAGATAGATAGATAGATAGATAGATAGATAGATAGATAGATAGATAGATAGATAGACAGACAATAATAATAATAGTAGTATATTACAGTATACAGTAATAAAAGTAAGGGCAGCAACAGTATATAAAATAATAATAATAATAATGTATGTATGTATGTATGTATAAATATATATACTTTTTCCTCTGTTTTTAGCTGTTTTTTTCCCTTTTTATCCTTTTTATAATTAGACTGGTATGCTTTTAACCACATTGATATTTTCTCTAATGTAAAGCGCATTACAAATAAAATTTATTTTTATTATTATTATTATTATTAGAAATAGAATAGATAAGAAAGGCAGAAATGCTTATCCAAAATCAATATATTTCTCAGTTAAGACATCTTTCTTCATTTTTAATTTTGATCAACTTCTTGAAATAAGTTATCAACTTCATAAAATAATGGACATGTTACAAATTGTATTTTTTATGCTGATGTTTCATGTTTTTAAGTCATACTAACTAATCTCCTGAATCTTTTCTTAGAGTGTACCGAGGCTCGTTTACTAAACTTTTAGAATCAGTCTGACAATGGTAGTTTTAATACCTAAACTACTTCTACAGTTTAACTACATATAACTACATTATTGCCCTAAATGTCAATAATTTATATTTCCAAGTTTTACCAACTTAAATCACTGTTTTAGGCCAAAAAATACAAGTTATCTTTTTTGCAGTGAGGGTTTTTCTGCCTCTGAGAACTGTTTGTTTAACTAAAACATGAGTGTGTATGACACCTTTGGCTCTTTCTTCCTCTCATGGATTTTGTCTCCGTTGCTTCACTATCCTACACTTTTCCCGACCTGTGTTTGGCTCAGGCTATAACCAGGGTTTTCAGTGTTTCCAGTGCGGGGCTGTCTAATCCCCATGCAGAGCCGCACCTGTGGCTGATCGGATCCTTCTGGAGTACAAAGGCTCTGATTTACAGCCCCGAGGAGCTGCGGGTCCAACTGCAGCTGCAGAACGGCAGGAAAGGGAAGTTGTTCATCACGCAGTGTGCGTTTCACCAGAAATAGCCGCTGAGCTTGGAGAGCAGGCCAGACCCTTCACCTCCACCCAAAGGACAGGTGGCAAAATATCCCTTTTTGTTACAAATGACATGTAATAAACACTGCCTCTGGAATCATGTAATGGACCTTACAGCTTAGTTTTATTCATTTATTCATCAGTTTTATTCAGTTAAAAATCACTTTGGGAATTTTCTTTGCTTGGGATGTTAGATTTCTAAATTCCATTTGTCAGTTCAGTAGAATTTGTTTATCTCTGGTGGGAATGCTGCATAGATGGATGGTTTAAAAGGAGGAGGGGCCAGAGGGAAATGGATAATAAAAATTCAGGGTTAGAAAGCAGCGATGCACACTGTAAAAAATGTTTGTAGAAATTACAGTAAAACACTGTCAAATTACATCAGAAATAGGTCGTAAAATTGAACATTGTACATCACCGTAGTAGATACTTTTAATTACTGTTAATCAAAGAATAGCATAAAACTTTAAATTCTACTGTCATAAACTGTAGAAAACACACAGTAGTGCTGTAAAAATAAACAATTTTCATGTAAAATGAATGGAGAAATACCATGATGACACAATTATCCTGAAAGTAATGGGATTATTCAGTATAAATTAGTTTTTTTGCTGATATTTACATTTACATACGCTCACTGTATTTTTTACGGTGAAGTTCTGGCAACCACAGCTGCCGGTGTTTTACCGTAAATTAAACTGATTTTTTTTTTTACAGTGCAGTGATGACTCCACATGGAGGCACATGTTGGTTTATTAGATAAGTTATTGATTATCGTACAATTTTGTGAATCCTTCTCGATGCCTAAACAGAATCCTGTCCTGCAGCTAGTTTGTGTTTCTGGATGGAGAGGTGAAATGATGAATGACTTCAGTGTTTGGGCTTCGGATGGACACGGAGAGAGGATTTCTCTCCCTTTTCACAGAACAATGTGTTGACATGTTGAGCTCTTGTGCACATGTGAGTTTGGAGCGCCGGTAACAGTGGAACTAATGGATTCGGTGAAGCTCTTTCAAATAATTTCCATACAGTGTGTTGTCAAGACAGAACTCATCTCTCATGCAGGAGTGGAAGTGCGCTACATTTAGAGAGCCCAATAAATGTCACCAGTGGACCTAAATCATTAGTGAAGTTTAAAATTCTCAAGTCCACTCTCTCTTTCTTTCTTTCCTTTTTTTTTTTACCATCATCTAATGAGCACAACATACACAATAAGTTCTGCTTTTAGTCCCTCTCTGTAGCCAATATAATAGCCAAATGTTAATATTCAAAGCAGCATGAAACGGTTCTGCCCTATAAAGTCTAACTGCAGTAACTACATTGTGGTCAAAATTGAGTTATCACTAAAAATGAACTCCTTGATGTCTGTTTTATCTTGTGACAAACTTTTAGACTTCAGTTTTGCTTTATTACAGAAAAATAATTATATAAAAACTACAAAATCCAACTCAGAACCAAAGCAGAGCACAGTGAGTTCACTGTGACTGATATAGTGCAGCCTTGGATTTCTTCATTGTGTTGAATAGTGAAGACAAGAATAATAGGAATTATAAGTTTATTTGATAGGGAAGTTATTATCTAGATAGTGATTAAGTAAAAAAAAAAAAAAAAAAGTGAGATAAAATTATATTAAGACTAAAATAGTACATTTCTTTATAATATTAAGTCTAAAATATCCAAATCTAAAAAAAATTTTAAACACATTTCGATACATTTATGATAAAATCAATTTGAAAATGTTTATTCACTGAAAACAACATTGTAGTTACTGCACTGTTTATCATCACTATTAGAACCTTTTACAGCAAAACCAGAATGCAGTAATGACATTTTGGGGGTCAAAGGTCAAATAAATGGTCAAGCCTTTTATAAGGTGCAGTCTGTTGATTGAAGAGTCCTGATTGGCTGACTCGCAGGAATCTCCGCCGCACCAATCACAGACGAGTAGAGGCAACCAGGAAGTAGGCGGTCTCACAGCTCCAGGAGGGCCAATCAACTTCGGGGAACCCCACAGCTGGATTTACATAAATAGCAGAGTAATGTGGAGAAACAAGACAATAAATGAAGAACGGCAGCCAGCCGTAACAGTAATGACAAATGATTATGACATTGTTTAAATATGAATGTGTTTTCACAATATACTCCTGAAAAATACAAAATACTGAGGTGAACTGCGGTCAAGCCAGCCGTCACTTGTTTTCGTGATGCATGATTTACTAGACATTACGGTTCCAATGTGGTACAACGGCCTTCAAAATTAAAGCAGTTTTCCAGTTAAACTGTATTTCCATCTAATTTCAAATTGCAATTAAACCAATCATCATCAGAGACTCTGTGGACATCCTCAGGGTGTCCCTCAGTTGATTTCAACACATTCTGAGGTATTATTTCAAAGACAAATATAATGATAACAACAAAAATAGCTCATAAGAGTTTAATTTAAGAACTACTATTTTCCATGGTTTTCTTGATATATCAAGAAGAAAAGGAAGACCCTGCTACAGTGTAGAGGGCCTCGTCCATGTGTGGAAGGGTTTTTTTTTGTCACCTTGTTAAAGGGTCAGAAATCGACACAAAACCGCCAATCCTCTTTCAGCTTTTTGGGGACCATGACGACTGGGGAGGCCCAGGAGCTGGTGGAGGGCTTGTAGAACCTGATTATGTAATAAATTCCCGATAATGTAATAAAAATCTGCACTTGAGTCCATTGAAAATGTAATAAAACCTGATAATGTAATAACTTCCCGATAATGTAATAAAGTGCATTTCCCAATAATGTAATACACTTTACAACATAGGAAACATGACTTAATAAACCTAGTGGAAGCATCATCCCTCACAGTTCACACAGCTAGCTATGTGAACTGCAGATAATAAAGAATTAAATCCCTTTCAGTTGTGGGCTTTGTATATTTGCTATCCTCCTTTTAATAATAAAAAAGCATAAAGTGTCACAATATGTTTATGATTTATAAAGAAGCATTAAGAGGGTTACAGTCTTGAAATGATATTACTTTAAAGATACATTCATTCCTTCATAATCTTAATCTTGTTTGTCACGTTCATGAAGATGCCCTCTGTGCAGTCCCATAGGACCCAATGATAATGCACACCAGTTTAATCCACAGTGGCTTTCTGCAGACTGAATCAGTGACATGAGGCTAAAGGAGGCCATGCTGTTACCTCAGGCCTTGAACCTTGGCACAGCGAGCTCAGCCACAGCTGTCTTGGACTCGGCTCTGTTGTGTGCGTACCCATTTGCACATGCACGCTTTGGAGTTTTATTTGCAGATCCCTGAGCATCACAGCTATGTTCCCTGAGCCAGACCACCTGCAACAATTAAAAATGCCTCTGAAGCTTGTTGGCTCAGCGGGGCTCTGCTCAACACTGCATTATATTATAAAGAGAAGTTGTTTTGCAAATGGCTGCAAAGGGGATCTGGTTTCACCCCCCCGGCCCACTGAGCCATCATTCCCCCACAGTGGTCCCACTCTGATCACGTGGACTCAACCATAGAATAAAACACAGATACAGCAGCAGTAAACACATGCTTTCCTCCATCGGCTTGAAAATGAGAAGAGTTCTTCATGAAACATGACTTCACTTTAATGGATTGAAGTTGTTCCATGTAGTTGGTTTGGTTCAGAGTCAGTAATCACAGGAGGGGAAAAAATGACATTTGATAAAATGAAATGAAATTCATAATGAAGGAGAGACTTTTGTAAATTTTGACCAAGTTGATTTCTTTTAGCATTGAGTTACATTTAGGCATGAATGCGATGTAGTTATGAAGGTGAAGCAGAACGTTCAGGGTGGGACCGTCATGTCTGTGGCAATAAAATGAGCAATGTCTCTACTTTCATCAACAGTTGCAGTCCATATGTGTGTGTGTGTGTGTGTGTGTGTGTGTGTGTGTGTAGACTGGGTCACATGACGTATCCACAGTGCACTTGGTGGGATTCGGTGCTTTGTGGTTCTTGGTGGCACCAGATCCATCAAAAGCTGTTCTGAGTGGTCGCTAAGTCTAGAAAAGTGCTCTACAAATGCAGTCCAGTTACAATTAATTCTGGAAAATTTAGCCACGTGTTAGCCTGGCTAACACCAGACTAATCTCTAATGAGATCTGGTCTGGCAACCAGCCGTTCATTTCTCCGTAGAGGAGGTGTGGTTTACGATCCTCCGGAGCCGTTTATTGGACGCTTAGAATGTCTATCAAAGCGTCTGTAGGTAGCTCTTAGCCAATCAGATCAGTTATACCAGATGACGTAGTAGAGCAACAGAGATGGATGTTTGTTGTGTGTGTGTCTGTGAGAGAGTGTTGCTGCTGCTTTGCTTCTCCAGTTCTCGCTTTCTGCAAGATTATTTATTTTCACGCTTTATTCCCCCTCATGTCATTCAGCCACACATCCACTGATTTTATGGGCAATAAACAAGCTGCTGCGGGTCTCTGGGGGCTCCGCTGTCCGCGGTAGCGGGGCTCATAGCGCCGCTAGCGGCTAATAGCCGCTAATAGCCGCTAGCAGCGCTAATAGCCACGCTACCGTAACGCCGGTGATCTGGCTACGAGCCGGGGGGCAGCGGAGCCCCCAGAGACCTTTCGCCTTTCAACTTTGGCTCTAAACTATTTAAAACACCATCTACAGCTAAAGAGAGTTTCGCGTCTGCAGCAGCCATGTTGGATCCGTAAGAAAACTACAAGATTCCAAGTGCCGAGTAGTACGTGTCATCGTCTTGCCGTCCCTCCCCGCTCTGTGATTGGATCCTAAAACAGGGCTAAGAAACCTCTCTGGTTGCCAGACTGGATGGAGGTTAGAAATTAAATTTGAGCGTGCAAGGCAGTCTGGGCCCCCGTGGATGATGGGACATTTAGTTACTAAAAACCAACGGATGGAAGCGTCCATAAGAGCATGGTTGTGTTGCTAGGCAACAAGGAATTCACATATCACCATAGCAGCACATCCAGCCTCAAGTATCACCTCAATGCTAAACATATAGCAGCTAGCGGCTAGTGTGCTAGCTAGCGTGCAGCTAGCGGCTAGCGTGCTAGCTAGCGTGGATTGTGTTTTACTTCAAAAACCAAAGTATTCTAGTTTACAGAAGGTCTACCTACCTAGAGGCTACCTGGATTTATGAAATGTACTATATTTATAAATATGCTATTGATACACTTAATGGCAACAATGTCACTGGTTTGTTGGACTTGAACAAAAATAAACAATAATTTTGTTGCTTAAGCTTATGTATTCAGTCATTATTCAATGGTATACTAAAAATCCATATGAAAAAAATGACTTCTCACTGTTCTCAGGTCAGATATTTATATGCGATTAAAATGCGATTAATCAATTACAAAGCCTCTAAGTCCCGGCCCTAATAATAATATAATTTTTCTTTTTAAAATCTTATTCATGAATGAAATAGCATCACAAACTACATGCAAACATCTCTTGCCTTATATGAATCATGTAATATTATTGAGAGAAGACTCAGAGAGCAGAAACAGACAGCCTTCAGTAAGGAATCAGCCTTTGTCATCTAAGCCTATCCCCATCTGCCTCAACTTAGGACAATTTCTCTAATTGTGCTAAATTGAGCTGCTGTCAGTGATTAAAGTTACTCAGAGGAGGAACAAATCTCTATGCCCATGTCAATTATTAGCTCATTGATTACACTAATGCAGGAAATTGCCCTTTGGAATCCAATGTTAGCTCAGACACCTGGCTCACACCGTGGAGCACAGGAGCCGGAGCCCAGAGCAGCAGACCGGCCTCGTCTGGGAAATGAAATGTGACAGTAACAGCGAGCGTTGCTACTCGTTCTATACGCAGTAATGTGATACTGCTGAGGAACCACAGCTCATCACGCTGTGGACGCTGTCCCTCTGTTCATTCACTCTGTCACAGTGTGATTGTTGAGAGACGCAACAATCAGTACGTCACAAGCATGGTGAATGTGGTGCAGTTAGTCATGGGTTGATTATTAATTCAAGTTTTCATTATTCCCTACATGTATCTCTACACTGCAAAAAAGCCAACTTGTATTTTTTGGCCTAAAACAGTGATTTAAGTTGGTAAAACTTGGAAATATAAATGATTGACATTTAGGGCAATAATGTAAGTTAGCACAACAAAGGAAGCCAGTTGTCTGCTCAAAAACAAGTTGGTGAGTTGTTGTTACTTATATCTTTAAGTTGGGGTTCACAACAAGGGACAATAGTTCTGATAACTCTTATTTCTTTGTTGTGAAATGCGGGAAAGTGGTGAAATTCGGTCATTAGGCTAACTGACGCTAGCTGCTTGTTACACCTACAAGAGTAGCCATTAGCGTATCAATGCTAACTCAAAATTGTGGTCGCAACATTAGCTGACATTTCATAGCGGCGTTACAATCGTGCCAATTCAGCACATTGCAGAAGTTAGCAGAAGTAAGGATTAAAAGTTATTACAATGTTAAATTATAAGTTAGTACAACTTACAGTTGAGTTGACAAAAATCAGAATTCAGAGTTGAGCAAACTCAAAAACAAAACTTAAAATATTTTGTTTAATTGTCCAACTTAAAATTTTATCGAAGTTTGTTGCCTTGAAATTTTGAGTTCACCCTACTTTTCTTTTTTTGCAGTGTATGTGTTTATGGATAGCATGTTTTTTTTTCTTTTTATTGGTGAAATGACGTAACAAACAAGGTGACATGAGGGACAAATACACTACACCATGTGGACCGCACGTAGAGACAGTAGACATACATAAGAAAAACATAAATGTACAACGATTTGCACAGAATCATCACAGGTGTTTGTATGTGTGTGTATGTGGATGAGGGGCACACTGCAAAAAAAGAAAAGTTGGGTGAACTCAAAGTTTCAAGGCAACAAACTTCGATAAAATTTTAAGTTGGACAATTAAACTAAATATTTTAAGTTTTGTTTTTGAGTTTGCTCAACTCTGAATTCAGATTTTTGAACTTATAATTTCACATTGTAATAACTTTTAATCCTTACTTCTGCTAACTTCTGCAATGTGCTGAATTGGCACGATTGTAACGCCGCTATGAAATGTCAGCTAATGTTGTGACCACAATTTTGAGTTAGCATTGATACGCTAATGGCTACTCTTGTAGCTGTAACAAGCAGCGCCGCTAGCCTCAGTTAGCCGCTAGCATCAGTTAGCCACTAGCATCAGTTAGCCGCTAGCATCAGTTAGCCGCTAGCATCAGTTAGCCGATAGCATCAGTTAGCCGCTAGCATCAGTCAGATGATCAGCCGCTAGCTTTCACTAATGAATTTCACCGCTTTCCTGCATTTCCCAACAAAGAAATAAGAGTTATCAGAACTATTGTCCCTTGTTGTGAACCCCAACTTAAAGATATAAGTAACAACAACTCACCAACTTGTTTTTGAGCAGACAACTGGCTTCCTTTGTTGTGCTAACTTACATTATTGCCCTAAATGTCAATCATTTATATTTCCAAGTTTTACCAACTTAAATCACTGTTTTAGGCCAAAAAATACAAGTTGGTTTTTTTTGCAGTGTAGTTCCACTGCTTGCTGCAACTCTGGCTTCAGAAGAATCTATAATCTACTATGGAAGTTGGAAAGGGTGAGCTGCAAGTTGCCACTGCCAGGCAGAGGGGAAAAAAATGTTTTTGAAATTTTTGAACTAATACTAATGGTAGAACATAAGAATGAAGAGTGATGTGTTTCTGCTGCTGATACATACATGATAACTGCTCTGCACTCTCCCCATAGATGCCGAACTGCAGCCCATAAACTGGAGAATCCTGAAGAGACCACTTGGGGTCTTTCTGACCTCAGAACAGCAGCTGAATGTGATCCATGTGTTCTGACATATGCTGAACAATGAATAACATGTTGCTCAATAGCAGCATTGCTCCAAAAAACAGTAGTAAAGGGTGTGACAGACATTCCTCAAAAAATTTGCTGGACAGGACTGGACAGTGAAAAATATTTCCATGTTTCTCTTTTCCCAGCAGAAAAAAGGCATTATAGATTGTTCCACAAAAAAGTCAGAGAGGAAAATGTGAATCATGTGTCAGGCCTCGGTGTTCTCCACAGCTTTCCCATGTCAGAATAATATAACATTTACAAGGCTTAGGAAGTTATAGCCCAGAACACATTTCATGGAAGAGCATGATAAAATGTGATGGAGGCGAGGGAGATCATCAGCTGAACAGCACTCCAATAAAGTGTGTGTGTGTGTGTGTGTGTGTGTGTGTGTGTGTGTGTGTGTTACTTCTGAAATGTTATTGGTTATTAGGGCCCCGGGGCAATCGCACCGAGCACTATTGTTATACTGTGGATTTTTTCTTCTTCCTCTTCCGGACACAATTTCGTCCTGCTACAAATTATATGTCAAAATGTGCGGTTTGATCGGGATCGGTGTGCTGTTACTTTTCTATACAGAATACAAATTTTGCATTGAAGTGAATGGGACGGCTGAAAAGACTGAGCGAAAAAGAACAATAATTGGATATTTTCAAACGTCTACTTCTCCAGCATAATTTCACCTAGAGACTCCATTTAAACTTTAAACAGTAGACACAAGTCAAGTCAAGAATCAAGTCAAGTATAGTTTATTTATCCCAACTTGGGCAATGTGGTTGCAGTCTAGGTGTATAAAAGACATAACAAAAAATTATATCACAAATCACAGCCTCATTATATATATATATATATATATAACAAAAATAATTGTGCAACAGAAGGCAATTCCAGGTGAAGTGTCAACCACATAGGTCCCCAACATCAACATCAACAACATTATCATCATCATCACCATCAACATCACCAACATCACCATCATCACCATCATCGTTCACCCAGGTTCAGTTCCTTAATGGAAGTGGGGATGAATGAATATCTGCGCACACCAGATGGTAGCCAGACAGACTCAGAGCTGAGAGTAATATATTTTTCCTTTTTTTCCTTCGGTTTATCCAACATCCAAAGTTTACTGAGTGTCGAGCCGGTGACACTTGCTCAAGCACATTTAGGATTACCATAATAACTGAGCGGATTACGCTATCGGAAAATTTTCAATGTTTTCTGAAAGCTGAGAAGTTGCTCTTTACAGCCAACATGGTTCATTACGGTAATTTCACTCGCTCTTCTCCCGGAAGCCACAAGGCATGATAACCTTGGTCTACACTATATATCAAAGTAGATAACTGTCCCTGGCATGCAGCAGATCTCCAGGAGCTAATGACATGATATGTGGTTCCTCTGGTTGCTTCATAGCGCTGCATGCATCCCTTCCCTCATCCTGTCCCACTGTGTGTGACACAGCGAAAAGCAGTGTTAACAATGGGAGAGGGTTTCAGATCCAGTGATGGAGTGTGGGTGGAGGCTCTCCTGGACCCAGTAGTCTTCTGCAGGGATGCGTTGCTGCTCTGGAATGTGTTCAGCATGATTATGGTCCTCCTGCGCTGCTGCATAAACCAAGAATGTCTCTGAGCATACTAGGAACCACCTGTCATCACTATCAGACTGCTAATGTTAGCTGCTACTCATTCCTCTGACAATACAAGTAAACTGAACCTCACACACAATTAAATATTAAAAAATATTAATTATACCTTAAAAAGGGCTTTTCAAAACAAGTTACAAAGTGCTTTACATATGATTTAAAAAAAAGATCATAACACATAGTTAACGAAATGACACGAACACAAAATAACATAATAAAACTAGAAAATTTCCTCTCGGGAAAGGGCCACGGGGGCTACTGCCGGTGTGTGTACACTATGATGAGACTTTCAGAGATTTCAAATTATGCCCTTTAACCTCAAAATGTGTGTGTGTGTGTGTGTGTGTGTGTTTGAAGCATGTGTGTGCATGTGTGAGGAGTGTGTGCGCTTACGTGCATGTGTGTGTGTGTGTGTGTGTGTGTGTATCTGTAACTGTAATCACATCAAAGATCAAAGCAATCAACAGAATTAACTGACACCTGCTAATGTCCCGGAAGAGTGACAGCAGCCAGAGGTGGACAGACTGGAATTTCTGGCCTCGAACAGAAAGCATTTTTGGCAAAACCATAATACCTATCATTGATCCGACTTCACTTTGAGCGTCCTGAGTTCTTCCTGAACGTCTACATATGTTTTTTGTGAAGAAAAATGAAGAAATATCTTTGTTAGAGCGATCTAAAAAACTGTTAAATATGCTTCTCTACAGAAATCTTCCTGCGTTTTTAATATGGGAGCCAATGAGGCTGTTGGTGGTGTTGGTGGTGCATCTGTGCGTCCTACGCCCAAACTATAACTCTGACAGCTTTACCAGAGGATTGTGTTTCTATGTATAAATTATTTCTGTAGAGTGGAAATTGTGGCCTGGAGCTCAGTTTAAAATTTATTTTTTGACAGTTTTTTCTCTCCCTCTACACTCTGGTGATGATGTCACACACTGTGACACAAACATTCCGTGCAATACACACCCATTATAATCTCAGAATTTCTCAAAAGTGTGTGAAATGTGATTGTATGCAGCCAGGCGGCATCACTTAAAGCCATAAGAGCATCTTTGGGCATGCAGAAGTTTTCACGCCACACATTTTCATCAGCTACTCCTTCCACAAAGTTCTCCTCCATCACTAGATCTCCCAGGTCTCGTTCACAGCCGTCTGGCTCCTCCCACCAATCGCTGCATCCAGAATGTGATGGAGGTAATTCCAGATCCTTCTCTGTTCACTAATACTATCTGTACATATCCTGGACATTTGGTGGAAAGACTCCTGTAAGTTTATTAGAGCTGCCAGAGCAGCTTGAAGGTCCCACCATGGAAATAATCCCACGTTTCTTTATTTCCTGTCAGCAGATCAGATCAGAGTTTTGTGTCTTGTCAGTGTAGACGACACGCTACGGAGGAGAGGATTACACTTTTACACTTTGGAGGGTGGTTTCAGATTTTTGTGTTTTTAAGCCCCCAAAACGCCGTCACCGTCTAAACGAAAGGCACTTCACATAAAATATTTTACCCGCAAGCGTCCTGGTGTAAACGGAGCCTTAGACTCATCTGTCCAAATGTGATGTGAAACTACCTCCCAAAGGTGGTTTCAATCCGGTTTGCAAAAAATCGGATTTCATGTGATTTGTGACTGTTCAGACTTCAAAAGAGCCATCCAGTTCCAATCTGGATGATGGGCTAAAAATCTGATTTTGGCTGTTAGTCTGACTGACTGTAACACTGTAACCGATATACTAAAATACTGAACCATGTGACGTTCCAAATGCATCCTTCAGCCACGGGATCCCGCCGTCTGACCAAGAATAAACACACACTGCCCTATACTGTACTCCTCTGTGTGTGTGTGTGTGTGTGTGTGTGTGTGTGTGTGTGAGCGCACCTGCACATCGCCCTAAATTTGTCCAAATCAAAAGCAGCTCCAACCACAACCACAAATAGTTCCACTGTGAGTCAACAGTGTTTTGGTTGAACAGCCACCCTCTGTGGTTTCAGACCATCATAAAATTATACATTCCTTTATAGTCCACTGGCTCTCACCCAGAGGCAAGTGTTAAAACGCATCAAGTATATTGTCACAAGGTGAGGAGTATTACATGCTTTTAGTGAGGAAAACTAACACAATGATGAGTAGAACAGAGAGAGAGAGAGAGAGAGAGAGAGAGAGAGAGAGAGAGAGAGAGAAGAGAAAGAGAGATGGAGCTGTGTTGTTCTGTGTTCAGCTCTAATCACGTCCTGCTGTTTGTGCTCCGCTCAGACTAACTAGGACCCCAAACAACAAATAAGATTAGCAGAGATAAAACTTAATTAATGCCCCTGGCTACACTGAGTCACTGCAACAGTAAAAACTTTTATTACACAGAAGAGATTGAAATATTCACTGTGCTCCTCACTAACTGAACTCATCGGCTAGTTTACGGATGGTTAAAATGTTAAAATGCTGTCCAGAGTGATAAGGTCAGGATAGAAATGGACATTCCTCAGAACAAACCCCAGGGACGGTTAAAGGGGAGGTGCTGCTGGGAAGACCTCATACTCCTTCTCAAAGTCATAATTAAATAAAGTCCTAACACACAGACAAGAAACACATAACCATGAAATTCAGTGTGACTCATAATAATTCCTGAGGATGTCATTCATTATATCTCCATCACATAAATCCACTTAGAAATAACAAAAAGGACATTTCAGAACTTGCCTGAAAATCAACACATTTCAAAGTTTTCTTCAGTATTAAAGTTATCCATGAGTTCACTGCAAACAGGCTGCTGACCAGGGACGTCCTGATGCTCTCGGGCGAGGCCTCTGAACCCAGTCTATAATAGGGCATGATATTTCACTGACGTTTGTTTCCAGCCATCACATTTATCAACAGCCAACCATTCTTACGCTGTGATTGGAGAGATGAGAACGTTTAACCCTCAACCCTTAATAGGACACTCACAATTTCAATCCTAGAGAATATTGGAGGATGTTACATACTGCCAGAATATGTAAAAAAAAACATACGGAAATAACGTTTTGAGAAAAAAGTTTACAAGATTAAAGTGGCAAATCTACAAGAAAATTTTTTTGCAGATTTATGAGATTTAAAGTGGTGAATCTGGGAGAAAAAAGTTGCTTTTTTCCCACTTTTTTCTCGTAAATCTGCGACTTTTTTTCTTGTAGATTTGCCACTTTAATCTAGTAAATTTGCAACTTTTTTCTCGAAATATTACCTGAAGTTACCAAATATAGTTCTTTGCCCGATAAAGGGTCAATAAATCACACTGATGTCTTTTTTATGTTAAGAAAATAAAAGTTGTGAGACTTTTGGCAACAAAAGTAAACGGAGTGCACTTGTCCGTAATCATAGCTACTCAGAGTGTTTTATACTACAGATCCTCATTCACCGACTCATACACAGAATAGTTTACATACATATTCACAAGTTACATGTTTGTGCTTCTGATAGTTTCCTGTTTAGGAAGTTAAATGTCTCTGTGGCCACTAGGGGGAGCAGCTCAACCTGACACTGAAGATCCACTGATCGCTGGAAAGAAAAACGAAATACTCAGAGGAGAAGCAAGAAAAGAAAAAGAAGAAGCAGTTTACATGTGAATGCTGCAGGTAAGTAGTTAGTGGTCCTGGACTTGAAATTTGTGTTCACTGATTTGTGTTGCAGGTGTTTTTTACAGACCTGCAGGATGTGTCATGAGCCTGTAACAATACAAAATCATTGATTGTTTAGACATATCGTCTATCTAACTAAAATGTTTGCAAAAATTTGTATCATTAAAAAATAAAAACAAATCTGAGAAGTGCTGGCATCCACTTCCTGCTGAGTGTTTGGAGGACATATGATATTATTATTAATTATTAACAGCTGGTCAGTGTATGGAAGTGATTTGTAAACATAATTTTAGAGTGTGTGTGTGTGTGTGTGTGTGTGTGTGTGTGTGTGTCCCTTACACTGTGAATCAGTGATTTATTGCTGAGAAAAGGAGTTTTCAGTCTCTGGTGGATTGTTATGGTTGCACATATAAACTGTGCAATATCATATTATATTATTTTCATTGTGTTATACATATAAGTGAGCCATGTTATATATATTTATATATATATGTCGTAGTATCTGCCCCTCATCCACACACACACACACACACACACACACACACACACACACACACACCTGTGATGCGTCTGTGCAAATCGTTTATTTATTTCTGTTTTTCTTTGTTGTTGTCTGTCTGTATGTCTGCTGTCTCTACCTGTGCTCCTCATGTTGTAGTGTATTTGTCTCTCATGTCACCTTGTTTGTTACGTCATTTCACCAATAAAAAAAATAAAAAAATAAAAAAATAAATAAATGAACTGTGCAGGTTGTGGAACACTGGAATAAGGAGCTGCTGCGTTGAACTTTTTTGCTGAATTTTTATGAACTTGTTTCAACAAATGGACTATTGGAACTACCTGGAATATTTTTTGTCTTATTTTTTAAATTCTATGGACAATCTGAATGTTGTCACAAAGAACTGTTGAGTGTTTGTTGCATTGTATAAATGTGAGAATTGTTCTTTATTGGTTAATTAGAGTGTTGAAGCATTACACTGATTGATGTTTCACCCACCATATGGCTGAAATGATGATGATGATGATGATGATGTCATGATGATGTCAGTGGAGGGTGGTAGCGTTACATGTAGATGTCACCTGAGCACCGGCAGGTGTGTTTTGGCTAGAGCAGTAGTTCTCAACCTTTTTGAGTCACGACCCCAAATTTAACATGCATGTTGACCACGACCCCCACTCACTGAACACAATCTCACACACACAGTTCAGATCACCCAAAAAAAGACACAAAATGACCAAAAAAGACACAAAATGACCACAAAATGACCAAAAAAGACACAAAATGACCAAAAAAGACACAAAATGACTACAAAATGATCAAAAAAGACACAAAATGACCAAAAAAGACACAAATTGACCACAAAATGATCAAAAAAAGACACAAAATGACCAAAAAAGACACAAAATGACCAAAAAAGACACAAAATGACCAAAAAAGACACAAAAAGACTAAAACACATGAACACTTTAACACAGTGGAGACAGAGCTGACTTCCTAAATGATTTGGCGACCCCCAGAAATCATCTCACGACCCCAATTGGGGTCCCGACCCCAAGGTTGAGAATAGCTGGGCTAGAGAGCGGAAGGGCAGCAATTTACAACCACATTTTGAGACAAAGTGGGTTTTTTCTGTTTAAAGATGAGTTTTATTTATTTTTTCTGTTACTATTAATCAATGAAAGAACAAATTATTGTGACACAAAGAAAGACTCACTGAGCGCTCCGACACATCCACTTCCTGTCATCTTCAGTCACATGATGCAGAATCAGTTAGTTTCCTTCATCACACACACAGACAGAGGTGATCCATCAGTCAGCTGATCAGCTTCACACTCTGATCCTCAGAGCATCCAGTAGATTAGTTAAACAGAGAGTTGTCCAGCAGAGGGCAGGTTGTGTTCATGAACTGAGGTTATAACTGCTCAGCTGCTGAACATGAAGCTGTGATCACACTCAGCTTCCTGCACACATTACTAAAGCTCTACTAGTTTTGGCATACCATCAGTGGAAATATCTCATAGTTATAATTTTTATTTTTTACTATTTATTTTTACTCTGTGTTTATCTTATTATTATATTCTACTTTTATAATCTTCATTTGTTTTACGCTGCAACACCTGAGTTTTCCACCTGGGGATCACTAAAGGAGTATATTAATATTAATATTAATATCTTAAAGGCATGACAACATTTACAGTTTATAAATGAAATGTGACTTTCCTCAGATGCTTCATGATGAATAACGGCTCATAACTGACATTTACTAACAGGTTTCCAGCAGAAGCGTTGTGTTGTTGTGTGTTCTGCAGCCTGAAACTCCTCGTTTAGTGAGTTCAATTCTACTAACATTACATTTAATGACAAGATCAGATTTTAAAACATCCTCGGGGATGAATATGATTTTTTCTTCTGGCTGACCTGAGGGCCACATACCGTCTCAGCACAGAGTCAGTGGCTGCTACGCTTTATTCATGGACGCCGTTTATTCTGGTCAGTTTGTGTCTTTTTTTGGTCATTTTGTGTCTTTTTGGTCAATTTGTGTCATTTTGTGGTCAATTTGAGTCCTTTTTTGTTTTTTGCTGAATTTTATGTAACTTTTTTGGTCATTTTGGTCAGAGAGATGTTTTAGTTGTTGTCTGCTTCATTATTTGTCCAAAATTCGTTGTATCAACTGAGTTTGTCTGATCTGAACTGTGCGTGTGAGATTGTGTTCAGTGAGTGGGGGTCATGTTAAATTGGGGGTCGCCACTCAGAAAGGTTGAGAACTACTGGCTTCGGGCCCCGTGGCCACTAGGGGGCCCCCAAGAGCAATTAACAAAAAATATGTATGTATTTTGTTTAATATTTTTCATGTATGAGTGAAGCTTTCTATATGATCAAATATATATTATTGTACAAAAACACAATTTTATGTCAACAGATTGCTGCTGATGATTCTTACTGCCTCTAGTTAATGTCAAAGCTCCGCTGC
This sequence comes from Centropristis striata, assembly GCF_030273125.1. Lineage (NCBI taxonomy): Eukaryota > Metazoa > Chordata > Actinopteri > Perciformes > Serranidae > Centropristis > Centropristis striata. Next base: position 35,914,440 of record NC_081532.1, on the reverse strand, counting down.
AAGAGGAGAAAAAACGCCAGATAAAGGTGTTTGCACGTTTTTTTAAGTCAAAAATAATAAACCAGATGACACTTTTACAGTAAATACAATGTTTACCATTTGGATTGTCATGTGAATCAACCCTAGCTCACTCTGCTAGCTGAATGTTCTACATTTTGAGATTAAAAACCATATGCAACACCCTGGACATCATTTATTCTTATTATTGGTATTATTTGTATTTTTATTGCATTGGTATTATTTATGTAATTAACTGGGCCACCCCCATAAATGTGTGAAGACATATCAGGCTGACAAATGATAATGTAAACAACACTGCTAGAGCCGCAATGACTTTTTAGTAGGTCTGTGAATGATCAACTATCAATATTATTGGCAGAAATAGAGGGCCCCAAAACTGAATCTTGCTTGGGGCCACATGGAGGCTCTGAGCAGGAGTTACCTGTAGTTACAGGTGTAGTTACCTGTAGTTACAGGTGTAGTTACCTGTAGTTACAGGTGTAGTTACCTGTAGTTAGTTACAGGTGTAGTTACCTGTAGTTACAGGTGTAGTTACCTGTAGTTACAGGTGTAGTTACCTGTAGTTACAGCTGTAGTTACCTGTAGTTACAGGTGTAGTTACCTGTAGTTACAGGTGTAGTTACCTGCCTCGAGCCTCTTCATACAGTCTTCACAGCTACACGTCAGACAGTTGTTGACTCATGTTTGATTGTTTAAAATGAATGAATACTTTACACACCGCTCACACACACACACACACACACACACACACACACACACACACACACACAGCAGTGTCAGTGGGCTGAGTGACTCCTGCAGGAGTCCCTCTGGTTTAACTGTAACATAGTTAGTGTAAAGCAGTGGTTCCCAACATTTTTCTTGAGGGACCCATATTTTTATCATTGTGAACTGTGGCGACCCCCCACTGTGTTATTATGGGTCAGTGGTCCAGTCTAAACTGGTTAGCCACCTGGTCCACATAGTACCTCAGCCACTTTAATGCAGCAGGTTGAATCAGTGTTTCCACAGTGTTGTGAGGCTTTTGGTTTCTGCAATAAGAAGAGAGCACTCAGAAGACCAGCCGTTGCTGCTGCTGGTCGCTGCCAGCTTCATTCAAACTGTCCAGAATGTTTTGGGGCCTGTTCCTGACAACGAGTTCCCTTTTTTCTGAGGAAAATGTTTTGGGGTTCCCCACCGCCTCGGGATGTTTAGTTGTCAAAGTCAAATGTATTTATAAAGCGCATTTACAGACGGCTTTACAGACGAAGCACCAAAGTGCTTCACATAAAAGTGCAAAAAGTGCAATAAAATACAGAATTGACAAAGGTAAAAAAGAGACTAAACTAAACAAAACAAAACAAAACAAAACAAAACTTTAATTGTAGGCAAGATGTCTGGTGTTGGGAATCACTGCTGTAAAGTATTGGACACTATTATAAAATACTCTCCGCTCTGTCATATTGTTCATCAGCTGTTGGAGCCTCACACCCTCAACTCATTTACTGTATTCATGGACGCCGTTTATTCCAACAGTCCAAAACTTTACGCACCGCTCCATGCGTCCGGCCCCACACACACACACACACACACACACACACACACACACACAGCGCTGTAGTGTCAGTGGGCTGGCTGAGTGACGCGCCTGCAGGAGTCCCGGTCTGTAATAAAGAGGCTGCAGCGCTCCGCGCCTCCAGACTGTTACCGAGCTGCTACCGGAGCTGTTACCGAGCTGCTACCGGAGCTGTTACCGAGCTGCTACCGGAGCTCAGACCGGAGGAGAGCCGCATCAGCGGAGGATCATGCTGCCGCTGAGCTGTCCGCCCCGACACACACACTGAGCTCCGCGCTGCACACGGACCTTTAAACAAGCTTCTTATTGGTGAGTTTCAGAAGGACAGTGACTGTGTGTGTGTGTGTGTGTGTGTGTGTGTGTGTGTGTGGCTTTCATTCGTTTAGTGGAACATGTTCAGGATGGTTGATGGTTGATGGTTGTTCAACAGGTGCGTGTTTAAACTCTTATTTAGTCTCTTTATCTCTTATGACTCTTATCTCCATCCTACAGTATTGTAGTGGAGGCTGTTGGAAACTATTACAATGCGTTGTAAAGTATTTTACACTATTAAAAAGTTTTGTACAGTGTTAGAAAATATTGTACATCATATTAACTGTACTATAGTGTAGTGTAAAGTTTTGTACAGTGTTATAAAATATTGTACATGATCTTTTATGGTATTATAGTGTATTGTAAAGCATTGCACAGTTTTTAAAGTGATTAATTTGTAGCAGCAGAATATTTTTTTGCTCCGCTGTCAGTGACTGAAGACTTATTCACCTTAACTCCAGCTGTTCATGATAATCATCTGCATGTGCTTCTTATAAATATTAATTCTGATATATAGTTTGTGAGCTGGATGAGTTGTGTGGATCAGTGCTGCTGCTCGGCTCAGACTCATGAGTCCAGGTGTGACGCTCAAATATTGCAAATTTGACTCTTAAAGAATTATGAGTTGAAGGTTTCTGTCCGTTTTAAATGATGTATAAATGCATGCAGGTCATTTGAACTCATTTGTTGGCTATAGTAGATGATTTAACTCATGCAAATGTATCACATTTATTTAAAATACAATGAAGTGCAGTAAAAACATTTTTGAACATGAGAATGATATAACGCATGAGGTCAAAGAGTTAATTTCATCCAGTCAACATGTGTTAACCCTTTAACCCTTTCTGTATCCATCTAGTAATTGTAAAACCTTTTAAAAAAAATTACAAACCACATTCTCTTACAGTGGTAAAAAATATTAGTATGCCAGCATTTGTAATTTTGTTAAAAATGGAATTAGTTGTGATAGTCATGATTTTCACATATTTATTCTATATACTTAATGAATTATTTCAGCATATTCATGATGAAATAACATTAAATGTTTCATATTTACATCAAATGAATGATCAGAAGTTATGATTTCAAAGCACATAGTTCATTATAACGACATCAGCTTCATACCGATCTACTCTATCGATACTGAACGTTTATGTCTGTTTTAAATTATGTAAAGATGCAGTTCATTTGAACTCATTTACAGGCTATAGTAGATGATTTAATTCAGGCTAATGTATCATATTTTTTTAAGATTCAGCTGTCAGATAAATGTAGTGCAGTAAAAAAAAAAAAAAACACTTCATTTTTTGAACATGAGAATTATATAACGCAGGTCAAACATGTTAATTTAATCCAGTCACCATGTGTTCAGCAGTCAGAACCTGTTTCAGTCAAATCTACATTTTAAAAAGAATCACCAACAGGCTGCTGCTCCAGAACTGAAAAACTAAACTAAAGTTGATGTTCTGAACCCTCGTTAGTTTGTTAGTCCTCCTGTCTACTGTACACCTGTACTCCTCAGGGCCAAAGGACCATGACACAAGGCTGTTTTCAGGACAAAAAATCATTACCAACTTTTTTTTTTTTCACCTTTTAAGGCCTCTCATGACCAAAAAATGTATATATCATTTTCATAGTTTTTTTCTCCATTATAATTGCTCAATTTTAGTCAAATATACAAAATTAGGCCTCATTTCAAGATAAATAAAAGTAAAAAAAACTGAATATTTTCCTAAAAGGAGCCACACCCAGTGATCCGTCTTCTTCTTATTATAAAGGTAGAAACAGGATCATTAGGTGAAGAGACATCATGTTGAATGACACGAGTCGTTAATAATGCTGTTAAACCAGGACAGACAGAATAGTGAAACACGTATTAACTCCTCACCTCTCCGTTCCTACTGACGCTGTCAGGACCGTCTCTTACTCTAGTTACTAGTTTGTGTTTTAAGATGATTTTTAAGATGATCTTCTCAACAAACACAGAGCTTCTAAACCTTTTTATAAAGACCCTAAACCTTTCTATAAAGACTGTTGGAGTCTCAGATCTGCCTGACAGAAAGAAAGACGTGATCCGTTCCACGCAGACTGACTAATGCTGCTGATTCTGTTTTCTGACTCACGAGTCAAATCCAGAAACACCAGATACATTATTAATAAGCAGTACTAATCAGTATAGTGTGGATTGAGTATATGTTTTTATTTATTTTACCTTTATTTTACCAGGAAGTCTCTTCAGATTGCTTTCTCTCTTTTTCTGAGGAACACCTGGCCCAGACTGGCTGACAGTTACAGTTAAAATGACTAAACATGGAATATGCAGTACAGTGCACCAGTAACATGGACATGGTTTCTAGTTATTGGAGTGGTCAAATTCTTTTTATTTAAATTATATATTATAGATAGATAGATAGATAGATAGATAGATAGATAGATAGATAGATATTTTTTTCCCCATAGATTTATTTTTTTGCTACAGCCATAATTTATTTGCAATTATTAATTCATTTATTTATAGGATGTATTTATTTATTTTATTGGCATTGGCAGCTCAGGTAAAACAATTGCACTTTTCAGTAACATGGACATGGTTTAGCTAGTTATTGAAGTGGTCGAATTTTTTGATTCATATTATATTATATTATATTATATTATATATATATATATATGGGGGTTTTTTTTTTTTGTTTTCCCCATACATTTATTTTTTTGCTACAGCCATAACTTATTTGCAATTATTAATTCATTTATTTATAGGGTGCATTTATTTATTTTATTGGCATGGAAGTCAAATTTCAACACAGTCACATATTTCTGTGTGTAGTCGAGGTGAGAAGCCTCTGAGGGCCACATGTCTGTGTGTGTGTCTGTGTGTGTGTGTGGCTGTGTGTGTGTGTGTGTGTGTGTGTGTGTGTGTGTGTGTGTGTGTGTGTGTGTGTGTGTGGAGGCCCCTGGTATGCAGACATCAAAGGGTTAAAGGTGAGGAGGAGCTCAGCAGCACTTCTCTCCTCTAATCACCTCCTAACTATAAGTCAATTACTTCTGCGTGGTGATCAGAAGGAGCAGGCGGCGGGGGGCGTTTGAGCTCCGCTGCTCCTCATTAACCACTCTGCTGCTCCTCATTAACCACTCTGCTGCTCCTCATTAACCACTCTGCTGCTCCTCATTAACCACTCTGCTGCTCCTCGCTGCTCCTCGTTACTCTGCTGCTCCTCGTTACTCTGCTGCTCCTCATTAACCACTCTGCTGCTCCTCCTTGCTCTGCTGCTCCTCCTTACTCTGCTGCTCCTCATTGCTCTGCTGCTCCTCGTTACTCTGCTGCTCCTCATTAACCACTCTGCTGCTCCTCGCTGCTCCTCGTTACTCTGCTGCTCCTCGTTACTCTGCTGCTCCTCATTAACCACTCTGCTGCTCCTCCTTGCTCTGCTGCTCCTCCTTACTCTGCTGCTCCTCATTGCTCTGCTGCTCCTCGTTACTCTGCTGCTCCTCATTAACCACTCTGCTGCTCCTCGCTGCTCCTCGTTACTCTGCTGCTCCTCGTTACTCTGCTGCTCCTCATTAACCACTCTGCTGCTCCTCCTTGCTCTGCTGCTCCTCCTTACTCTGCTGCTCCTCATTGCTCTGCTGCTCCTCGTTACTCTGCTGCTCCTCATTAACCACTCTGCTGCTCCTCGTTGCTCTGCTGCTCCTCGTTACTCTGCTGCTCCTCGTTACTCTGCTGCTCCTCGTTACTCTGCTGCTCCTCGTTGCTCTGCTGCTCCTCATTAACCACTCTGCTGCTCCTCCTTACTCTGCTGCTCCTCGTTACTCTGCTGCTCCTCGTTGCTCTGCTGCTCCTCGTTACTCTGCTGCTCCTCGTTACTCTGCTGCTCCTCGTTGCTCTGCTGCTCCTCATTAACCACTCTGCTGCTCCTCCTTACTCTGCTGCTCCTCGTTACTCTGCTGCTCCTCGTTACTCTGCTGCTCCTCGTTGCTCTGCTGCTCCTCATTAACCACTCTGCTGCTCCTCCTTACTCTGCTGCTCCTCGTTACTCTGCTGCTCCTCCTTACTCTGCTGCTCCTCGTTGCTCTGCTGCTCCTCGTTGCTCTGCTGCTCCTCGTTGCTCCGCTGCTCCTCGTTGGAGCAGCTTCAAGCTTCTCTTTTTATTATTCAGAACATTTTTTCTAATCTGTGATCAGTGGATGAAGCTGCAGAATGTCCCCACTACGCTGCCTGGACCAGAACACTCCTCCACCTCCCCTGCACGACTATAAAATATCTGACAGAATGACTTTATTATATTTATATAAATGTTTGTGAAAGTTATTTCTGGATTTAAATACGACGCATTCTTCTTTATCGTTAGGCAGCAGACACGTCTTCTTTTTCTGAAATGATGAGTGAATGCATGATGGGAAACAGAAATGAATAATCATCATTATGATTAATATTCTTGATATCATTATCAATCTAATATTAATGGTCATTCTTGAAGTTTTTCTAAAAAAAAAGAATATAATAAAATGAAAAATACCTTTTTATTATTAGTTTTTATTTATTTATTTATTTTTTATAATTCTCTTTTTATTTAGAAAGGCAATTTTCAGTTGGGAACAACAAAGGAAAGAAAAAAAAAAAAAAAAAACTGAACCGAGGAGCAATCAAAACATCACATAAAAATAAATATATATTTTAAAAAAGCACAAAGCACAAATATATTCAAATGAAATCAGATCTGATTGGTTTTTACATACTCAGTCCATTTGGTCCAGATCTAAACTTTTCTTTTTAAACTTTGAGGGAAAACGATATCTTCTCCATAACATAAATCTCAAAGACAACTTCAATCCACTATTTATTTATTTATTAAATTATTTATTTATTTATTTATTTATATAGCACCTTTCAAACCCAGGGTTCCAAGCTGCTTTATAAAATACAGTATAATTGAGTCAATACAACAGTTCAAACAAAAATAAGAGAACATCATCAAAACAGTGAACAAGCATTAAATACAATTGTAGATAAAAAAAATAAAAACAAAAATCTAAATATGTGTAAAAACATTAGAATTATTGCACAAATGCCAGTCTACACATGTGGGTTTTTAATTTTATCTTTTTAAAATGATACACAGACTCAGCTGTTAGATACTGAGGAACACATACATTTATGAAAACAGTGACGGTTTTCCCAAAAGTTCATAATAATAAAAACTGTTTCCAGCAGCTGCACCATCCCATAATATGACACTGTGGGTCACTATTATTATTATTATTATTATTATTATAAATACATTTAAAAATACATGAACGTTACTATCAAAAGTAAAGTCGACCTTTTCAAAAAGTGTCCATGTCACAGTGTTATTGTGTGATTAGATGAAGTCATCAGTATTTCTGTCTCACATATTCTAGTTTGAGTTTGAGTTTATTTATTTAAAACAGGGACAATACATATTAATGAACATATACATGTAAATATGCAAGATTATAGCCAACAGCTAATTTCCATCTTTAGTCCCTTTGGCAGGTTGATGTCAATACCATAATAATAACAATAAAATCAATAAAACATCAATAACAACAAGTTGGCACCTTCATGGTGAGGAGTCAGATTTTGAGAAGAGATATATATATATATATATATATATATACATATATATTTATCTGTAGTTTTCTGTTTTTTTACTTCACCACATGCACGGTTGTCCATAAAATTGGAATAAAATATTTTTTAAGCTCTTTCCATGAAATGATTGTGACAATGTGATTTATTCTTGACAGATAAAGTGTATATCTTCTCAAAACTTCCAAATATTGAACCATTTTTAAGCAGTGAGAACCTGTTTTCAGTCAAAATCAATATTACAAAAAAACATGGAGCACACTGCTGCTGGCCCAGACATGAAAAACTAAACTAGACTTGATTCTGTTAAAAGGAGCCGCCCGTGTTCTTATTATTGCAAAGGTACAAATAGGACAGTTTGAGAGTCTCACAGAGTTTTGAATGACATGCAATAATAATAACATTGATGTTAAACCTGGATAGAATACTGAAACAAGTATTAACACCTTTTACAACCTTCCAAACACTGAATAATGAAGATTCCAACTTTATGGTAAACAATCTGAACCTTCAGTCTGTCTGCATCAGGAAGCAGTGGGAGAATAAGTCAAACAATGTTTATCTTACCAAAGTAAAAGAACATTTTCTTCAAGTTGAAAAAGCCATTGTGCAACAGTGTTCTGCTATAATATATAACATTATTGGAGAGCTGTCTTATATACACTACTGGTCAAAAGTTTTAGAACACACCAACTTTTCCAGAATTTAATTGAAAATGATGCAGTTTAATGTCTCAGTGTACTCTGAAATTAATGCACATTTGCAACATTTAAAATTCTTTATTGAGCATGATAGTGTTTTGAAAGTAAAAAAAAAAGATTCAAAATCACATTTTATGTTGGACTAAGGGACTAAAAAAAGACACAAAATGACTAAAAAAAGACACAAAAAAGACACAAAATGACCAAAAGAAGACACAAAATGACACAAAATGACTAAAAAAAGACACAAAATGACTTACAAAGACATGAAAAGAGTTCAAAAATGGACAAAATAGCCCAAGACTCCATAGAGTTAAGTTGTTAACCCATTTCTTGTTCCCTGAAAAAGGCCTACTTGTATAATTCTGAAATGTACATTATTTTTCAGTTTTGGTTAAGCTTACCTTTTTTTATTTACCTCTGGCAGTTCACCACTTACCTTTGGACCCTTTCAAGCTGTTCATTTGACTTGAACTGCTTGAATTTCAATAAAAAACTGGAAAAATTGGGGTGTTCTAAAACTTTTGACCGGTAGTGTACTTTCAGTGGAATGTGTTTTCTAAAATGTAATGGAGTAAAAGTATCCACTCATTTAAAATGGAATGGAAAGTAATCCAAATTGTACTTCAGCACAGGAATAATGTGTTTTTCTTCTGAGACTAAAGTCATGGTGAGGTGAGCAGTGAGCTGTGGCTCCTGTCCATCAGTCTGACTCACACAAAGATACATTATTGTCTATTGTTATCAAACCTGATTCAACAGCTCTCAGCTATTCCTGTGGCTCAACGCTGTCATTGTGTTTATCTGCTGGTGAACAGCCCCGGGCAGGAAACACACTCATCACACACAGAGGGTGTGTGTGTGTGTGTGTGTGTGTGTGTGTGTGTGTGTGTGTGTGTGTGTTCATGCTGCCAGTTGATTAGTGTTTAGTGTCATGGCTTGTTACCTGATTGATTTACTGTCTTCACTGGTAGAATGAGTGTATTTGAAATTACAATTGAAATGCAAGAATAATAATAATAATAATAATAATAACTAGAAAATTTCCTCTGGGGAAATTCTGAAAGGGCCACGGGGGCTACTGCCGGTGTGTGTACACTATGATGAGATTCTTCAGAGATTTCAGAGAACAATTAATACTAGTGATGTTATGATACTATATAATATACAAGGAGCACACCTACAACAAGCATTCCTCTTCAAGTATTAATTTATACAGCAACCTATGACCTTTAACCTCAAAATGTGTGTGTGTGTGAAACATTTGTATCTGGAGGAGCGTGCGCGATTACGCGAGCATATGTGTGTGTGTGTGTGTGTGTGTGTGTATCTGTAACTGTAATCACATCAAAGCATCAAAGCGTTGGGGTCGACCAATCAGAGCAGAGCAATCAACAGAATTAACAGCTGAGGAATCTTCTGGCAGAGTGACAGCAGCCAGAGGTGGACAGAGTGAAATTTCTGGCCTCGAACAGAAAGCATTTTTGGCAAAACCAAAATACCTATCATTGATCCGACTTCACTTTGAGCGTCCTGAGTTCTTCCTGAACGTCTACATATGTTTTTTTTAAAGAAAAATGAAAAAATAGCTTTGTTAGAGCGATCTAAAAAAACAGTTAAATGTCAGACAGCTCAGAAATCTTCCTGTGTTTTTAATATGGGAGCCAATGAGGCTGTTGGTGGTGTTGGTGGATCATCTGTGCGTCCTACGCCCAAACTATAACTCTGACAGCTTTACCAGAGGATTGTGAGGGAGAAGACTAATTTTCCTACGTTTCTATGTATAAATTATTTCTGTAGAGTGGAATTTGCGGCCTGGAGCGCAGTTTTCAAATTTATTTTTTGACAGTTTTTTCTCTCCCTCTACACTCTGGTGATGATGTCACACACTGTGACACGAACATTCCGTGCAATACACACCCATTATAATCTCAGAATTTCTCCAAAAATGATCATGGTCATTGAACAGGGATTGATAAAAAACTATATGACCTATCGAAACGTGGATTAATACACCGATACACAAGACTTGTGTCTACTGTTTAAAGTTTAAATGGAGTCTCTAGGTGAAATTATGCCGGAGAAGTAGACGTTTAAAAATCTCCAATTATTGTTCTTTTTCGCTCATTTTTTTCTGGCCGTCCCATTCACTTCAATGCAAAATTTTGGGCAGTTTTTCGCGACTTACGTTGCGAAAAATTCGTATTCTGTAGAGAAAAGTAATAGCACACCGATCCCGATCAAACCGCACGTTTGGCCCCGAGCACTGGTCCCTACAGATATTGCTGTATGGGACCAGTGCTGGGGAGATTGCCCTGAGGCCCTAATAATAATAATAATAATACATTTTATTTGTAATGCACTTTACATTACAGGAAATCTCAAAGTGCTACAGGTTAAAAGCATAACAGTCTAATTATAAAAAGGATAAAAAAGGAAAAAAAACAGCTAAAAACAGAAAACATACATACATAATCTAAAAACCATCTAGATGTTTTTTTAGATAAGACAAACCAATAAACTCAAAATGATGACAAGAATAACAACAGCAGGTCAGAGAGCTATTGGTATATTCTCTTTCATTATTGCAGTAGGCGGCTTTCACTTGTTTTTTTTGCTTCCTGAGTAAATGTGCATAAAACTTTACTGTATTTTATTTAACTGTATTTATATGTATGTGATTTTACTATGACATACAATATTATTATATTGTAATATAATATATTACAGTATAATGTAATATAATATATTACAATATAATAATATTAATATATTATATGAATCTTTATGAGGTCATAGAGCAGCCACCAACCCTCTCAGGCTACATATAGCCGCCTCCACCAGCTCCGTACTGAACATCTTTACTAACCCTTTAATCTGAATAAAGCTGGGCTGATGTTCCCTTTTATAGTTATATATATATATATATATATATATATATATATATATATATATATTATATATATAGTTAGAGTGTACAGGTGCAGACTGTCAGCTGAGGAAACTGAGGGAGAAGAGTTGTTGTTGTTGCTTTACAGTCAAAGAAGATGAGAAGACTGATCTGAAGTCCAACTGACCACTGTGGCCCCTTACAGAGACTTTTCATCTTTATATGGGTGTGTGTGTGTGTGTGTGTGTGTGTGTCATGCTGGCTGTCCCTTTAACACACATGTTGATTTGGCTCTATTATTAACTTCACTGCCAGCTTAACAAAACCACGTTCTGAACTTGTCCAGAGCAGCGAGGTGACTGTGGCTCATGTCGAAGTATCCTGTGTGAGAATGAATTCCTGCTGGTGGCAGGTGGCAGCGTTTAGGCTCGCCTAGTGTGAGCAGGTAAATGAGTGCAGTCTGTAGTGTAAAGTGCTTTGAATAAAATCAAATCAACTTTATTTATAGAGCCCTTTAGAGAGCGTTAGCTGATACAGAGTGCTGCACATGGCAGGACAGACTATAAAAACAGAGAACAAGCAGAAACAACTCAAACAGAGAGGGTCTCATGCTGGTAACAACCAGACAATAAAAGTGGGTTTAAAAATTAATCTCAATTTAAAAAAAACCCACAAAGAAGAAATAAAAATAAATAAAACAGAGCAAAGGCTCATGTTGAGTTAAACGCCAGTGAATAAAGATGGGTTTTAAGATTCCTTTTGAGGAGGCCGGCCTGATGTGCAAAGGTCAAATGTTCCAGAGGCTGGGAGCAGAGACAGAGAGTCGCAAAGTGACTAGAAAAGCGCTTTATAAGAGCAGCTCCATTTATTATATATTATATGTCTCAAACCACCTGGTCATCTTACTGGGGATTTCCACCGGGCGCGTTACAGCAGCAGCACGTCAGCTTAGCGAGCCGGCCGTATACACGCGAGATAACGAGATCACGCGATAATCCTGACCATACGGGAGACCGCAAGATCCCGTGATAAACTCTAAACTCTAATACAGTCTATGGATAAACTGTGTGTATAAAGTAAACAACAACAACAACAACCAACTTACTTTGCTTCTCTGACGTGAAAGATCTGTTGATCTGACCATCTATCCTTATAAAAACAATATGTTATGTCATAAATGATTGTATGATGTTCCACTTCAACAATCAGTCTCTTGTCGTCCTCTGAGACCCTTTGATTGATGGATTGATTGATTGATTGATTGATTGCTGATCTGGTGCCCCGGTCATAACATAACGTTGATGTGAAGTAGTTTTAGGCTGCATGAACTGCGTATTGTGTTTTATTTTGAAAGGGGCGGAAGTGTTTTACGCTGATTCTGAGTCTGACTTCCTGTCTGGTGATCTGCTCTGTTGAGATTCACGCGGTTTGGCAGCGTCTCGCGGAGAAATAGAAGTCCTACCTAATGCTCGCGTAGAGACGCTGCTGTAACGTTACGCTACGCGCCCGGTGGAAACGCTCTCATTGATTAGAGTGTTACCTATTTGCAACGTCATACACAACGCTGACATGACGCTGCAGCACCCGGTGGAAATCAGGTTTTAGAAATAAATCATTATGACTTGGCCCAAAAGTTGCATATGTTCACCTGCTGATGTTGTGTCTCCAGCAGACGGCCCGTTGGATCAGCAGCAGCGATGGGCAGTAAGACCCTCCCAGCCCCGGTGCCGCTCCACCCGTCCCTCCAGCTGGCCAACTACTCCCTCCTGCAGAGCTCCACAGGCCTCCAGCTGCCTGCAGAACACTTCCACAGCATCTACAGCTTCAGTGCCTTACACGCCATCCACCTGCACCAGTGGACGCTGGGCTACCCGCCGCTGGCGCTGCCCCGCTGCACCCTCAACAAGCTGCCGGCGCCGTTCTCCTCCATGGCCTCCATCCCAATGTTCCCCCACCTCCTGCAGGCCAAGCAGGACTCCGCCGGGCTGCAGAGCTCCAAGAACAAGCCCCGCTTTGACTTTGCCAACCTGGCAGCAGCAGCCACGCAGGAGGACCACCTGAAGGCCGAAGACCTGAGCATGACGGGCGCCGCCGCCTCCGCCGCCGCCGCTCAGGCGTCCTCCCACCACGCCGCCGCCGCCGGCCTCGGCTGCCTGCTGGACGTCACCAAACTCTCCTCGCCGGAGCGCAAGTCCAGCCGGGGCAGACTGCCCTCCAAGACCAAGAAAGAGTTCGTCTGCAAGTTCTGCGGCCGCCATTTTACCAAGTCGTACAACCTTCTGATCCACGAGAGGACGCACACGGACGAGAGGCCGTACACCTGCGATATCTGCCACAAAGCCTTCAGGAGACAGGACCACCTCCGGGACCACCGGTCAGTCTTTCTATCAGTCTTTATACAACTACAACTATCTCTGGGCTGTTAGCAACATTTGTATATTTACTACCTGTCACCTCTCATCAGTCACATTCCTTCAGATTTAAAGCACGTTGAAATCAAATTTCCAGAAAACCCAGTTGGGTTTCCACCGAGCTCATTATAGTTAATGAAAACTAACAAAATAACGAAGACTAGAACTGAAAAAACATTTTCGTTAACTGAATTAGAAATAAAAACAAAAACGAGAGTTTTTAAAAAAAAGATTATTAACTGAAACTGTATTTTGTGGTTACAAAACTAACTAAATTATACTGAAAATGTCCTTCGTTTTCATCTTTGTCAACTTTTTTCATATGTAAACCTTTTTGGTTGATATGAAATCTATTTCATCTATCTGGTTTTATGACTTAATAAACTTATTGGGGCTGAGATGGATCAGACAAAGGAAATAAAGGAAACATTTATTGTGACCTTATTGAATCTGGACCCAACAAATACCCCATTACAAAACAACTACAACTAATAAAAACTAAACTACAACTAAGCATTTTCATATTGTCAATAGCTTTAAATGATTTATTGACCCAGAAAATGTAGATTTTGACACCCAGATTGACCTTCTGAGTGGCTTAGAAGATAAAGTATTTCTCATAGACTTTATATGGGTGCCATCTCCGATCCATAATCTTGATGAAGTGGCTCCTACCAAAAATTGAAACTTATAGTGATAGAGAGCATGTGGATAAAATGTGGTGCTTTTGTCCAGCGTGTCTCTTTATTTGGCTCAGCCTCCTGACTATCTGAGCTGTGGCAGGAAACACACAGAGCTTCAAAGAAGAAGGGAGGAGTCAGCACAGTGACCAAAACACAGTTTAATGGATTTTAAATGCATCCTCAGTGTGTCTTGTGTTTTGACACGTGTGATTAGATGACATGTGGTCAGAGATTCTCAGTCAAATGTTTGAATGTGTCCAATAGCAGCTGAGTGAGACCTGGTTTCTACTGGCTGGGGGTCTGGGGAAAACACTGCACTTCCTGAATTCTAGTGATATTTTTGGAAAGGAAATCACAAAATCCAGGCAGCACATGATAAGTAAGAGTCTAAAATATAAAGAAATATAATTCAGTAAGGCTCTCAGACAGCTTTAACCCTCTGGAGTCACTAAAAGCTCCACATCATGACTTCTTCATCATCCAGACTAGAAAACAAAGCAGCGTGGAGCCCTACTGTACATTTACCTCTAAAGTTCTGGCTGTAAACTCCATGAGGCCAGTTTCAGTTTGATGATGATATACCAAGTAAAACTGGAGACAAGCTCCATGTGAAAAAAATGACTTCTCACTGTTCTCAGGTCAAAAATGTATATGCGATTAAAATGCGATTAATTTCGATTAATTAATTACAAAGCCTTTAATCAAGTCCTGGCCCTAAAAAAACCTGATTCAAAATCACATTTTATGTTGTTTTTTCTTTGTTTCTTTTGGGTTCAAACTGTTGATCCAGTAAGTCAGGAGGAAAAATTTGAGTGATTCCGTGGCTATTTCACGGATTTTGAGTCAAGCAAATCCGTGGCTATTTCACGGATCCCTGTGAGACCAGGTTGCATTATTGAGTCCATTTGAAGTGAACCATACAATAGGAGCCAGTAAAACCATTGGCACATAGCAGCTGATGTGTTGATCTCTGAAGCTTTGTGATGTAATCCAGCTGGGAGACACACAGCTCCCACTGGGTTCACTTTTAACACACACATCTTTTTAAATGTGCTGGTTTGTTGTTAGAGTTGTGATTCATGTCCAGTGTAATCTAATATGTGACCACCTCATGCCTCCATGGTTGAAAAAAGTGCTAAAGTGCCTCTAGAGTGGTGAAAATGAGAGGAAGTGCCTTATTGGCTGCTCTTTACAAATGCAAAAAATGATTGGGTGCCCTCTAGAGCAGTAGTTCTCAACCTTTCTGAGTCGCGACCCCCAATTTAACATGCATGTTGTCCGTGACCCCCGCTCACTGAACACAATCTCACACACACCGTTCAGATCACCCAAAAAAGAAACAAAATGACCAAAAGAAGGAAACAAAATGACCAGAAAAGACACAAAATGACAAACAAAATGATCAAAAAAGACACAAAATGACAAACAAAATGACCAAAAAAGACACAAAATGAGATTTAAAGATGTTTCTTTCCAAGATTTAAATCTTGGTAAGAAACACATCATTTGCAGTGCACTCTGCTTGGGCCAGTTCATCGCTGCTTGCAGCTTTAATTTATCTTGTCTAACAGAAAGGGCTCCAGGATGGAGCTTTGGGGAACTCCGCACATTATTTTGTCTGCCTAGATGTGTTGTTACCTGTAGACAAAAAGTAAATAGTTAATAATGTGCCAGTTTTCCGGTCAGTCTAGTAATATGCTGTGGTCAACCATGGTCAAATTCAACACTGAGATTGAGTAATACTAGGACTGCCTCACAGCGAGAAGGTCGTGGGTTCGATCCCCGCCATGGACGGGGAAAATAAATAGGTTACAAAAATCGTGGGATAAAAAAAAGAAAAAAAATCTGTCTATGCAGCAAGATCATTTCCCTCAGATTTACTGTTTTTATCTTGTTTTTAGACTAAACACCTGTTTTGCAGTGAGCCTGTTCTATGATATATCAGAATTGAGAGTTGATGAAGCTCTGCAGCACTAACTGTCTGCTCTGCTCTGTCCACCCTGCAGGTACATTCATTCCAAAGAGAAACCCTTCAAATGTCAGGAGTGTGGGAAGGGCTTCTGTCAGTCCAGGACTCTGGCTGTCCACAAAACATTACACATGCAGGTGAAGGACCTGAAGCCAGCCAAGATCAAGTGATGACTGGCAGCAGGAAGGACGGGACACTGGAACCAGACGACCAAACACAAAGAACAACCAAAGACTTCTTCATCTCAGCTGTTGGAGCAGAAACTCCACAAGGAACTCATATTTCACCAGCCACTTATTAAAGGAATCATGCAGAAATACATGTATGCTTAGTTATCAGAGCAGTGATGTGTGAAATGTAAAATGAAATCTTGAAGCGGCTCAGAAGTTTATAACCAAAGACAGAAAAGGGACACGACTCCTATGCAATCTTTTTTTACAACTGAGAATGATCAAAGCCATGTTAACACGTTTTCCTCCTTTTCAATATCACATCCTAATGTTATTTTTGTACAGATGCATTATATCAAAATGTATTTTTGCACTTTAATCTGATTGATTATTGACATATATCACTGGATTTCTTAAACGTATTTTCAAAATGAATAATCATTTCTAAATAAACTATTTTTACTTGAAGTTATTGCTTGTGTGTGAGTCTGTCTCAGTGAAAAGTTGTTATATATATATATATATATATATTTATATTTATATTTATATATATATATATATATATATATATACATACATATATATATATAAGAGTTTATGAATAAAATGATAAAACACTAAATGAGGGAAATGATCTTGCTGCATGGATTTCACTTGACAAGATTTCTTAAATTAAGATTAAGATAAATAATTATTTGTTTCTTACCAAGATACAAAAAAACTTTAGATTTAGAAGTGTTAGATAATTTAACTTGTTTTAAGAGTTAATTTCATATTTTAAGCGTTCAACATGCTTTTTTCTAGATTTAATAATCTTAATTTAATAAATCTTGTCAAGGTAAATTATCAGTCCATGCAGCAAGATCATTTCCCTCAGATTTACTGTTTTTATCTTGTTTTTAGACTAAACACCTTTTTTGCAGTATACTGCTACTATTATTATTACTCCATATGGTTTGGTTCTTTATCAATACTTTTATCAGGGTTTTTTCATCTTTAATAATTCCTTTTTCTAAATAATAATGTTTACAACAGAAAATAATATCTCTCTAGAAACAAATATAAAACATATTGTTGACATCAACATATTGAGTGGCATCAGTCCTGTATTGATAAAGTATTTGCTTCATAATTCTGTGTGTCCCCTGAAACAGGAACTGTTTTATAAGTGACAGTAAACTGAACTAGTTGGAGGTTATCAATACTACGTTCTTTAATTATTGCATACAGCTTATTTATTTACAAACAGAAGTGATCTGCGGCTGCATGCAACTATTTAGTTATTAGCACTAATCCCTACTAACTGTCATGTCTGCTGATCATCTCATGATAAGAGATGCTGAGATCCTTTTTGTTCACCAGCTAACAGCACTAATTACACACAGGAAACTAAAACGATGTCACTTTTATGCCATTTTTATGTTAAATCAGATCATTTTACCGGGGGTTTGGTTCATAACAATATCCTGCAGCCCTGTTCAATTTTCACATACTTAAATGAGGTAATACGCATACCTGGTGCAAAATTAGCGCCTTTTCTATGCAAATGAGCCTCATTGTAAAGAAAAAAAAGTCCACTCACAAACACCGTTGCTAATAGCCTCATGCACTTGGAGTGAAATTAGTAGAGCCCGAACACTGACTCAGTCTGACTCAGTCAATGAGGGACCTATGATTATTTTTCTCCTTTTTCTTTTTAAGGCCCTTTAAACAAGGTTTTATGTTTGGAGGAACGCAGGCAGAGAAGTGCCACTAATGACCTGCTCTGTAACCATCTAAGAGCAGGTTTGTTTTTCTGTTAGTCTTTATATTGTTTTTGAGGAATAACTTGCATATTATACCTTTAAAGCACTTGTCATGGCGCATTTACAGTATTTGTGGAAATGAGAGCAAATGGTGTGTATGTGTGTTGTGTGTGTTGTGTGTGTGTGTGTATGTGTGTGTGTGTGTGTGTGTGTGTTGGCATATTTAGTGTGTCATGCAGGAAGACGTCTGCTGGTCCAGGGGAAGGAGGAGAGCTGAGCGGATGGTCGGCCTGTTGCTCCGTTTTTCTAGAAGCCAGGAACTCATCAGTCTGTCATCAACTCACACACACACACACACACACACACACACACACACACACACACACACAGCTGGGCAGCTTGAGACGGCCGGGGATGGTGTACGTGACATCAGGCTGGTGGGTTTGTGGTGAGAGGTCACTACATCATCACAGACCTTGACTACAGCAGAGAGACAAAGATACTGCAGGACAAACATGTTGGTTTCATGTTGATGCCAGGGGAAAAAAAGAACAAAAATTAATTCAATTCAATTCAATTCAACTTTATTTATAGAGCGCATTTCATGCACAAGGCAGACTCAATGTGCTTCACAATGTATATACATAATTACAGTTAAAAAAACAACAACAAAACACAGAAAAAACAAACAAAAATCGATTACAAATGAATTGAAGAGTTATTCCATATTCACCACATATACACTGACTTACTCACACATGTGCTCCCACTCCCACAACCACACAGTTCAACCAAATGCTGTAGAGAAAAGATAGGTTTTTAATCTGTTTTTAAAATTGGCTACTGATGTGGCAAGTTTAATTTTAAGTGTATTTTTCTTAAAAATAGCAAAATGATCTGCCAATGGAACAAGAAAATTTGGCTTCCCAAGACTTTCCAAAACAAGTAGAAATATCTAATGTCAACGAACCCAAAAATACCTTAGAAATAGTGTATTCTAACTAACAAAAAGTTATTTGTTTAAATATCAAGTGTCACTTTACAGCTCTGTACCAATGTACTAGTTAATAACAATACACACTAATATTGTTTCATTGATAATAAAACAGTTGATTCCATCTGGCTGCTTGTTTTAATATGTGAAGAGGTAACATTATGTCAAAGTTATGATTTCTGAGTGATGCTTGAAATAAGAAATTATTACTCTGAAATAGCAGTTTTATACTTTTGTAACTGTTGATATTCTAGTTTCCAGCATGTATTTACTCAGTTTAGGTCATAAAATCTCAGTAACAAGCTGAAATATCTTATTTAGATAATTAAGGACCGAAACACTTAAAACAAGTGGAACAGTGGAACATAAAAGATGCTGACTAAGAAGAAAAATAACAAAAAAAATAAGCATTTATCCCCTTGATCTAAGATATTTAATCTGACTTAGATTTCAGTTTTTGCAGTGCAGGTACAGTCACTTTATGCTACATATTGTTATTTGGGTAAACAATTATTTTATCACAATGTTTAAACTTTGGCTTTTCAGTTCCAATCATGCTTTATGCAGTGTAAACAATATTACAATGGGTGATTTGGATAAAGGATTTACATTAGTCGTTAGGGCCGGTATGGAAAGGAGGGAGAGTGATTTCAGTGAACACATGCTGTGACTTCTGTTGTTAGCAACACAGCACATGTGGAAAAAGTCTCAATATCCTTCAACCCGAGCAGTAGTAGTAGTAGTAGTAGTAGTAGTAGTAGTAGTAGTAGTAGTAGTAGTGTACAAAGTGTCATGTGGACTGAGATTACTTCTCACTGTTCTCAGGTCAAATATTTATATGCGATTAAAATGTGATTAATTTCGATGAATTAATTACAAAGCCTCTAATTAATTAGATTCATTTTTGAATCGAGTCCTGGCCCTAGTTTTGATATTTCAATGAGAGAACTAGCAAAGCAAAGCAAAGCTTTAGCCAGGACAGTGGCACCATGAGACAATGCTTCTAGTCTAATCAAAGCTTTGAGAGTTTGGGTATTAAACACAAACACCAACAGAGACAACCTGCAGTGTAGCAGTGTCTGGACCATTGTGGGGATTTATTTTATATATTATATAGATAGATAGATAGATAGATGGATGGATTGATGGATGGGTGGGTGGATGGATGGATGGATGGATGGATGGATGGATGGATGGATGGATGGATGGATGGATGGATGGATAGATAGATAGATAGATAGATAGATAGATAGATAGATAGATAGATAGATAGATAGATAGATAGATAGATAGATAGATAGATAGATAGATAGATAGATATACTTTATTTATCCCAAGCTGGGAAATGACAGTGTAGCAGCAGCATTACACACAGAGACAATAACAACACAATTAAATAAAAAGAACAACCTAGGCATACTTCAAGCAATAAAATATAAAAATACAATAAAATACAATAAAATGTAATGTAAAAATAAAAATAAAGTGTCCAAAGAAGGAGTATGTATTAAGGAGTAGAATAGAATTCCAGTGCAGAATAAATATGAATATTCAGTATAAAAATGTTGGTGCTATGAAACAAATAAGGTACAGTGAACAGTGTGCATAAAAAACATAAAGTATTAGGAATGAAACAATGTAAAGTAAGACAACACTCTATGAGTCAGAACTTTCTCTGGCCTTGGCGTTACCTCGTGTCCTCGGGGCCATGGGGAAATGTCCTTCACTGCTACTGTCTGAACTGAATGATCTAGGAAGGGCTGGTGAGGGCATGAAGGGGGAAGGTGATGCTTCACACAGTAGACGTTGCTGTTGGTAACTGACACGTTTATGGTTTCCGACTGGCAGGGTGAGTCGGAGGGTGGCAGGATGGACGCCCGGTGAACTGGCAGAGACTGGAGGCCTGTTCCCCCCCAGGCTTCCTCCACCCAGGGAGGAAGAGCCTCCTGCCCCTCCTCTTTAACAATTATAGAGCAGGATCAGGAAGGTGAAAGCAGGTCTTGATGAAAATCACTTCCACGTGGTTAATGACCTCTTCACCTCGATACAGCAGGGTTAGAACAGACAGAATGTCACAGCTGCCACTGCAACACTCAGTGGATAGGTCAGAATGATAATGGTGGTGCAGCCTGCACAAGCATTACATGGAGCACATTGGTTGCTAAGGGTTTAGCATGTCAACAGAGACGGAGCGCCATGCGTCATACTCTGAAGGCCACGCCCACTGGAGGGACATGCAACCATGGGCTGAAAGCTAACAAACTGCTTGTTTTTTGTTAAAACTATTAGATTAAAGCACATTATATGATTTTTTAGCACACTTTATCTAACAGAAAATAGAATTTGGCTATTTTAGAATTTATTTTTAAGATTTTATGACTTGTTTTTAAAGCCCTGAATGGTCAGACTCCTGCCAATATCCATGAGATGTTTTACCCTCCAAGCCTGAACGCTGCCTGAGATCCTGGACCAGCTCTGCTTCTGGTCCCGAGGTCCCGTCTCATTACAGACGGTGACCCGACCTTCGCTGCTCCACAGCTGATGAACTGTGGAAGAAGATCAGTGGCTTCTTTTAAATCTCTTCTCAAGACTCACTTTTATCGATTGGCCTTCTCTCTTCATTTCCTTTTATTATCCTTGTATGGTTACCTTGTTGAGAATGGTGGTTTTAAATTTTAGTTTTTGAAACAATTTTTTCGGCAGTAAATTGTATTTGATATGTTTTATTTCTGTTGTACAGCTCCTTGTAACTCGTTTTTGAAAGGTGTTATATATAAATAAAGTTATTATTATTATTAGCTTGTTCACATAAAGCTATCGTTAGCTTGCTAAGGTAGTTAGCTCTCTGAGGAATGAAAAGGTTGGATTGGTGCATCCCTGGTTTATACAGTGCAACCTGTTTGAATTTATTGACTTGTAAATCTCAACTTAATCCAACATTGCTAAATTTTAATTAGAAGCAAACAGCTGGTCCAACCATCTCCAACTGACCTTTTTTTTTTTTTTGTGAAGACATGTCCTCCTGATTGAAAACAACGTTGTATAATTTGTGTATGTATGACATGTTGGTAAGGGATTTGGGTTAGGGAGAAAAAAAATGCCAGCTGAACTGCTTTGCCCTTTAATGTGAAGTTCAGAGTTCATAAACTCTCTAAATAGTCTCTGAAATGGCTTTGTAATTGAGGTGATTCCAGACCAGTAAAGACCTAGACATCATCTCTGCTATGTAATTATTAGAATAAATCACTTTCAATGTAAAGGCAGTTGGGTTAAACACTGGAATTGAATGTAATGGCCTCTTTAAGCAGACTCAGGACTTGGGAATGTTGTGCACAGGATGAAGAGAGGAAAACCCAGATGGAATAAGTAGACATGAGTAGAACACAAATACTGAACAGCCTGTTGTTGTTTTACCTTCTAACCTTGGAAATAATTCAGAATCATTTCGCTATCCACATGGAACCATTAGTGTTTTCTTCAGTGGGCCACACCATAAAGTGTGTTACAATAAAGATCAAGAGAACCCTCACTACAGGAAATGGTAAAGTGCCCAGTGTTCTGGTTGCTCAAGCCATATTTTTAAAGCTCATAAATTGATCTCAAATTTAACGCTCCACATCAGGTTCTGATCCGCTTGCTGCTCCACCATAATCCACACCTCCATAGCAAGTATCGTCATGTCTTATACTCTTATTTAGCCCATCAAATATACATTTATTACAGTTAAAGTCTTGTTGGGATATACTCAAATGCAACAAGGCCTGAAGTAATTTGTAGATCATTTTTATTATGCCTTAGGCTCCAAAAATGTGAGTTGCTGCCAGTTTATGTCATGCTAAAGTCAAGAACTGTGCAGCAGGAACTCCCTGCAGCTATTTGTTGTTCATGTTCACATTGTAGTAAGATAGTTAGTTGTAGATAAAGGTTAGTGATCACATACAAGTCAATGGCATCATGTGTTATGTGTTATACAATGTGCTCTGTCTCAGCGCCACATAAAGTTGACCTTGCTGCATGTTGATAGTTCAGTCAGACAACTCACATGATGCAATGTTTATTTATTTATGTTTATTGCAACAGCAGAACATTTTAGATTTGGTGTCTAGGCTCCGACCACATCACTCCTCAGTCAGTCACCAAGGTTTTAATACTTTGGGATTTTTCATTAGTTTAAGTTTTAATTTCGATGTGAATTTTTGTTTTGGGGCGGCTGTGGCTCAGTTGGTAGAGCGGTTGCCCACTGATCGGAGGGTTGGTGGTTCGATCCCTGACCATGGCAGCCTACGTGTTGAAGTATCCTTGAGCAAGATACTGAACCCCAAATAGCTCCTGATGCTGCGTTCATCGGTGTGTGAATGAATTCCCAATGGTGGCAGGTGGCACCGTTTAGGGTAGCCTCTGCCACCAGGATGAATGTGTGAGTGAATGGGTGAATGAGCGCAGTCTGTAGAAAAGTGCAGGCCCATTTACCATTTTCAAATTAGTTTTAATTCGTTTTTAGAATGAGTTTGCTAGTTATTATAGTTTAGTTTTTATTAGTTTTAGTTTTTTTGTAATGGGCTATGTGTTGGGTGCGAGAGGTCATAATAAATATTTCCTTTATTTCCTTTGGTTTATCCATTTTAGTCCCAATAAGGTTATTAACTCTTACAGTTCCAGGTGTTTTGAATTTTGTAAAGTTCCATGAAATGGAAATACTCTGACAGCTGACAAACTTAGTACGGCTTAACAACTGTCTCAAGCTAAACAACAGACTGTGCTGCTTTCAGGAAGTGGCTACAATCACTGACTGAGAATCACAACAGAAACACGTTTTCAATGTAGGAGAAGATAAAAGATGGGCCCAGAAATGTCCCAGTTCATGTAACCATACCAGTTTACAGTAATGTCATTTAATGACCTAATACCATTCTGCTATTTCATGGTCTTAGTGTGGACAGTGATTTTGAGTTTAGCTGTATTTTTCCAGGTAAAGCAAGCTGCTGGTGGTAAAACTTTTCTTTTAATGATTCATATTTCCAATTGTTCTGCTTTGGAATAAAACAAACAGTAAATGGAAAACTGATCTTTGCCCAAACAGAAGAAATGTTTGAATCTTTAGCTGTTTAAATGCAAGTCACACAACAGAGGCAACACCCAAATGATTCAATGGCACAGTGCATTCAGTGTTGACTCACTAAACACTTGCTCTTAAATTAAATGTGGTCAATTACGAGGGAAAATACAGCAGAGCTGGACTCTGGCCGGACCTCTAGAGATCCAGTCAATCTGCTTTACTCATTCTCATTCCCTCCGACTAACTATCACTGCTTATACTAGTTCAGAGAAGGAAGAACAACATAAAGTTATTCCAATGTTGCTAATGTTACAATGTTGTCAAACGGTATGGCACGGGCAACAGGCTCTGTTGTTGGGGTTTGTTCAGATTGTTTGTTTGTTCTTCTTCCTTTTTAAGATTATGGACGTCACTGTGGGGACCTTCAATGCAGCAGAGCCTTCCCAAGATCTGTGCTTCTGTGCCAAAGTTATTATAGTTAATGAAAACTAATGGAAACTAGAATTGAAAAAACGTTTTCTTAAACTGTAATAAAAATTTCGATGTGCTTTCACTGTGTCGAGTGAAAGGCTTCAATTCTACCATTAGCCGTGTTTCCACTAGGGGGGAAAGTGGCCACCAGGAAAGTCTCAGGCCACGCCCTCTCTAAAGTCTCTCCACTACCAGTTAGCCCCCAGAGGGATTTAGAGACTCTGGAGGTGACGTTTGGTTTTCACCGTCGCTAACTGTGCACAACGTCAGCAGCTGAAAGCAGCATGGCTAATTATGCACAGAGTCTCCGCTGATCATAAACATAGTGATTGTGAATTAACCGGCATCACTAATTGTGCACAGAGTGTCTGGTGCTTGTTGTAAACAAACAGAGATCGCTAAGTGAACACCTCCTGCAGCAGCAGCACATACACACTGTACTGCTACAGAGCTAACTGTTAGCCTGTTAGCACATACACACTGTACTGCTACAGAGCTAACTGTTAGCCTGTTAGCACATACACACTGTACTGCTACAGAGCTAACTGTTAGCCTGTTAGCACATACACACTGTACTGCTACAGAGCTAACTGTTAGCCTGTTAGCACATACACACTGTACTGCTACAAAGCTAACTGTTAGCCTGTTAGCACATACACACTGTACTGCTACAGAGCTAACTGTTAGCCTGTTAGCACATACACACTGTACTGCTACAGAGCTAACTGTTAGCCTGTTAGCACATACACACTGTACTGCTACAGAGCTAACTGTTAGCCTGTTAGCACATACACACTGTACTGCTACAGAGCTAACTGTTAGCCTGTTAGCACATACACACTGTACTGCTACAAAGCTAACTGTTAGCCTGTTAGCACATACACACTGTACTGCTATAGAGCTAACTGTTAGCCTGTTAGCACATACACACTGTACTGCTACACAGCTAACTGTTAGCCTGTTAGCACATACACACTGTACTGCTACACAGCTAACTGTTAGCCTGTTAGCACATACACACTGTACTGCTACACAGCTAACTGTTAGCCTGTTAGCACATACACACTGTACTGCTACACAGCTAACTGCCGGAGACTCTTCTGAACAAGCCGGCCTCGGGCTGTACTTGTAGCAGGCTGAGGTGTATTGAACAATACTTTGGTTGTAAACATAATTAAACAGACATCATTAAAGCTGCATAACATTACCAGTAGGTGCATACTGCCACCATTAAAGCAAATATAAAACATTTAATTTGAAAAGCGCCTTTTACTAATGTCCATGCTGACCTTGATACAGAAGGTTTAAAAGTTATCTGCCTGCTGCATTTTGATCAGCACAGAGAACTATGAACAATGTGTATTGGCTTTAAAGTTTTTTGGTGTTTTGGTTTATAAGGCAAATAAAGCAGAGTTGGAGCAGCAGCCAGAACTGCCGAGCCGTCCTCTAAACTGTTAGTTTATCAGCCTGGTGTGAGCTGGCTCAGGAGAGGTGAAGGTCTTGGTCTGACAGGGTTCATGGTGGACATTCCTACATTATGATGCTTCATTGAGCAGGCCTCTTGTTATATGGTACTTGGCAAGTCCCTGTTTTTGTAAGTAATTAATTATTTCTCTCACTGTCTCCAAAGTCTCCTTCAAATATTTTTCATATTAGGCACAGATGGACAAAAATCAAGCTAAATACAGATTCAGGCTTATCCAAGTCCTTATTAGTTCCCAAAGCTGCAGCTCCAGAAGTCTTATCAGCAGTGTTCACACATCTGTACAGTTTCCCCTTGTTTCTCTGCTCTGAGACAGATGTTTGGCTGAAACATGATTTCTTACAAGGAATAACTTTAAGTTCTGTCCAATAGCTCAAACTACTGCAAGGCAAAAGTCCAAACTGATGGTGTTCAGTGAGGATCCCAGAGCCGATTACCTGTTGTAAGGCTTATGAACTTATAATAATTGTATGTTTTATAGCAATTATTTTCATGGCCGTAAGCGATTATGTGTGTAGAGATATAACCAGCAATGTAAAGTTAGGTGCATAGACTGTATATAAATAATGGACGTAGTCACCGTGACGTCACCAGTTGGTTTGTGTCCCGTTTGAAGCCTCGAGTTCAGCGTTATACTCGTCTCCATCTTGTTTGTGATACAGGAAGCATGACCATATCTGGACTGTGGAGGAGGAGAGGGATCTGATCACTGACTACAGCCTCTCTACACCTCAACCTGACTGAGAGAAGCTGCTGCTAATTCATGTTAGCATTAGCTGGAGCATTAACTGGGATGTTAGTTTTGGCTAGCAAAAAACAAAAACTAAATGTTTGTTACTGACCTCAGAAAACTGAGCAGCGACTCCTTGGAGTGTCTGTTAGTCCAACCAAACACTGAACAAGACATTTACTGAACAAAACGTTCAAATAAACTGTCATTAAGTGAAAATACAGTGAAAGGGTCAAAGTTATGAGACCGAACCACTAAACGTCCTTTTTTATATCTATATAACGTTATATATAACTTTATTGACACGTTGCCATCAACACCAAATTCCAAAAATGTGCTGCATACCAATTGGAATAGTTTTAATTGAAGACAGATTCTTTCAGAAACTCCAAATACTTACTGTTCATAACATCAATATTTCTCAAACATGTGTTTTTATTTTTAAGGTATTTAAATCATGAAAACTTTCCAAAGCACTTTAAGACTTATTTTAAATTTAATTCTCAGATTCACTCTTATTCAACGCGTCAATCTTTAGATCTTCATCCTCCAAGATTTCTGACATGCAGAGGTCAATTTATTGTTCAACTTAGGGAATAAATTATGGATAAAAACCTTTTCCCATCTGGCAAAGGGCTCCATCTCTACAAAATCTTTCAGAAGATGTCTAAAAAAGCCCATTTAACTGCTGTTTTAAAATTCTAATTCACACACAAATACCCTTTATAACATGTTCATTGTTGTTTTGAATTGTTTTTGTTATTGTCATTATAACGTGTTGATGTTATATATGTGTTTTTTCTATTATCAGATTATTACTTTCTAATAACTATGATATTTTAGGTGGAGGCTTTAAATAAGCCCATCTGGGTTTTCTGCCTCTCCCTGCACTTTACATTATATGTTATCTTTGTCACTTTATGTAATTCTAACTGTGCAAATCAAATAAACCTAAACCTAATTCTCTGTGGTCATCTTAGATGACTCTGTGGGTGTTTCAGTCTTTATTTCACATGTAACCTTCATCCAAGCCACACAGCTAACCACAATGTCAGCAGACCCTAATCATCAGCAGCAGCTGTGAGGAATATCGTCACTGCTGTCAATCAGAGACCAAACGCTCCATTAATCACTGGAGAGCCCAGATCTGCCCTCTAATAATATACATCCAGTGTGTGACGGGTTTCAAATAGGAAATTATTACACTATAATTTTAATGAAACATAAAAAAAACATCCTACTAGTTGCATGCCTGGTTTTCATTGCGGAACAAAGCAGGAGTGGATGTTTATAATGCATCATTTGATGTGTGCGGCCCATTATTCTGGCACGCCATATTGGACAAATCTCCAGCCAATTTAAATCCAGTGCCAACACTGTGTGCCTTTATGTAGTGGAGCTGTTAATGTTGCATGGACATGTAGAGTGTTGTGTGTTATCTGCCTTTTTACTTAACATAACCCCAAGTCTACAAGTCCATCCCAATAGTCAGGCGGCTTAGCACCAGATTTAAGAATAAAGGGGACATGCCGGACAAAAGCACCACATTTTTTCCACATGCTCTCTATCACTATAGGTTTCAATTTTTGGTAGGAGCCACTTCATCAAGATCGTGGATCGGAGATGGCAGCCATATAAAGTCTATGAGAACCAATACATCTTCCAAGCCACTTGGGAGGTCAATCTTGGTGTCAAAATCTACATTTTCTGTTGGGAAAAATGTATATAAAAGATCTGACAAGAGATGAAAGCATCACCTTGATTTTTTGAGCAGTGTACATCGCAGCTAAGCCGCACTCTCCCGTGAACATAGAGTCCAAACATTTTCAAGTTAGGATTACATGCTGCAGTACTTGAAGCGAGTTGCCTACCAGTCTAAAAATGAAGATATCTATTTGATCAAATAATCATCTAGTGATATTCTCAATAGCTTTAAATGATTCTTTGACCCAGAAAATGTAGATTTTGACACCAAGATTAACCTTCTAAGTGACTGGGAAGATATATTGGTTCTCATAGACTTAATATGGCTGCCATCTCCGATCCACAATCTTGATGAAGTGGCTCCTACCAAAAATTGAAATTTATGGTGATAGAGAGCATGTGGAAAAAATGTGGTACTTTTGTCAGATGTGTCCCCTTTATTTGGCTAAGCCAATGTAAGTCAATGTAACATATTCTGGAGCTCTGCACAATCAACTAATATCGATGTAAAAGTCTTGTTATATGGCTTCAGAAAATAGACAGCAACCACACGCTTTTGGAAGTTCTGTGGGTTTAACCTATAAGAACCCACGGTGACACGCGTGTAACAAACACTTTAAGTGTTCTATAATCTCCCATATTCAGCTTTATGCTTCACATTAACTCATTAAGTCCCTAAGCAAGACTGTTTGACCGTGACAAGAAGTGACTTCTCCAGAATGTGGCTGTGACTGGAAACAGAAATGTGAAAAAGTGGCTAATTTCAAAAAGCTTATTTTTTGTAACTAGGCTAAGTTTAAACCCATTTCAGAATTCTAATCCGTTAATGTCCTGTATTGCATTTAACCAGTTTTGACCATATTTCCTAAACATAGTAATATAAAACTAGTAACAAAAATATTGCTGTGACGTATAGGACACATCAGACTTTTAACCTAAAAATCCCAAACCTGATGTGACGTATTTGTCACAATAACAAAAATGGTAATAGGCCACGCAATTATTTTCACTATTTAAATTATTGTTCAATTTAAAGTACATTTGACCAAATATAAACAAAAAATAATCCTATCCTATCCTGTCACAATTTTGATATGCGTTGCGGAGATGCAAAGCTAAAGGCAAATTTGTATTTCTGTCAGCAGAAAAGCTGTCCAGTTTATTTATTTTAAAGTTCCATAAATGCCCAATGTAACATATATGTCACATCACAGATCTTTGACATTTATGGGTAGTATTTAAAAAAACAAACCAAAAAACCATCAGAAATGTGCTCTACGTGGTCCACCTGGTCTGTGGTATATCCCCATAATTTTCCTTCAAGGATAAATTAGTCTGGGTTCTACGGGGTTAAACGTTTGGCCGTGCAACATGAAACATTAATAGACCCACAAGGTCTAAAAAAGGTTAGGGTTGTGAGTATTTCCTGGGAATCAGCTCAGAGTAATCTCTGAATGCCATGTATTGTTTGATCCTGACGTTATATCTGAACTGTGGAAGTGCCAGCCTACCAATTACAGCAGTAAGTATTTGAGCCTTGCAAAAAATGAGAGTGTTGCTTCAGACTACCTGGAGTGCAGGACAGGTTGGCATGTTGGAAGGGGTTGATTCAGGAATGTTTGGCTAATCAGGGCTGATATTTATAGCCGGCTAATTAAATCAACTGCAGGGTGCAGCCACCAGCCAAAGAAGAAACAGGCTCTCAGAAGTCTTAGTTCAATGTAAAACCAGCTTAGACAACAGTGTTAAAATACTGAAACATGGCATTGTCTGTTATAAACAGAACACATTACGAAGTGAAAGACAACGTGATATAAAAAACATCCAAACATGGAGCTGTAAAATGACAACTACAACATTACTGAATTTCTAATTATTAACTACTAATAATACTTACTTACTACACCTGTTCCCCTTTCTCAATCTCAAGATGGAGTTAAAAAACAAACAATTAATGCAGCAAAATTAGATATTATTCATTTCCATTTATTTAATTTCCTGCTACCTACATTTCCCACAATGCCACTGCCAACCATTTGGTCAATCACTTCTAGCAATTCACACCCGCTGGAGAAATGCATTTTGTTTTTTTTTACATATGCAGGGCTGGACTGGCCATCTGGCATACCGGGCAAATGCCCGGTGGGCACCCTATCACCCAAATCACCAGAACTGCCTTTTCCACCTAAAGAATATTTTCTGTCTATGACTAGACTACTGTAACAGCATATTGTTTAGCACTCCACAAGCAAGTTTTTATGATGAAATAATTGCTCCTCTCCACATTAGTGGTATTTCATTTTCTTTAAGAGTCCAGTTAAAAGGAGGCCTGGAGTGCTGGTATCATTTCTTCTTTAAAAACCTTATACCATTCTGCAGGTTAACCAACACTCCCTGGAGGTTTATTATTTTTCAATGAATTTATCACTTTAATAATCTCGTCTCTTGTAATGTCTGCTGTTAACCTTTCATTTTGTCTAAAGCCAATTGATGGTAAATCTAATCGTTCTGAAAAAATTCTCATTTCCACTTCATTTGCAGCAGGTGGCTGCATGTATAATTTTTCCATGGAACCCCTGAAATACCCTCTCTAAATCCTCTGGTTCGTGTATTAGCTCATTGGTACATGGATCTAAAATTTTCTGTATAGTATTCAAGGCTTGCTGAGTACGGATATGTTTTTGCTAAAACTTTTGTCGCTTAGGGGCCGAGACTAGACTACAGTAACAGCATATTGTTTGGCACTCCCTCCAAA
Source organism: Centropristis striata (assembly GCF_030273125.1). Taxonomy (NCBI): domain Eukaryota; kingdom Metazoa; phylum Chordata; class Actinopteri; order Perciformes; family Serranidae; genus Centropristis; species Centropristis striata. Next base: position 35,883,182 of record NC_081532.1, on the reverse strand, counting down.
TTACTCTACTCCCTCCCTCTCTTGATGCCCTGATATGTTTTTCGCGTTTGAACAATTTCGATTGGGTAATCTTGGTCAAATTGGATTTTATTGTTGCCCACCTGAATGTCCTTCTTCTGCCAGACCTTCTGTAGGACCACCTCCTTAGTTTGGAACCTGAGGAAGTTAACCACTACTGCTTTCGGAGCACCGCCAGGACCTGGCTTTCGTGTGAGAGCTCTATGAACACGTTGGATTTGTAGATTGGTTTCTTTGTGTAGCTGCAGCCCTTTTATAAAGAGTTGGTCCAGATCCAGAGCCTGTATTGGAGCTTCCTTCTGTGTCCTCAGGCAATCCAAAAATTCTGACATTATTCCGCCGAGACCTCGCTTCGAGGTCAGTTAGTTTGTCCTTCAATTGGCGTGTCTGCTTGGTTAGTTTCGTTAGAAGGCCGTTCGTCTCTATGTTGTACTCCTCCAACTCCGCTACGCAAGCTGTGCCTTGGTTATGCTAGTCTTCTGCTCCTTAAGTTCTTTGAGATTTTCTCTAAGCTTTCGCTCTATGTCTTGTCTTAAGGTGGCGATTTCTTGTTTCATTTCACCTTTGAGTTCGTCTTTAAATGTTGTCAGCTCGTTACAGAGTAGTCACCTCCAGACTAGAGTAGAGTAACAGCATATTGTTCTGCACTCCAAACAGAGATTAGTCCCACTAAGGTGCTGTCGTCTGCAAATTTAACAGTGATGTTGTCTGGGTGGGTGCTGCCACAGTCGATGTTGAGGCTGAGGGTTTTTGAGGGATGGGGCCCGACTCTGACTCTCTGTCCACGGTTGGAGAGGAAGTCTGTAATCCAGTAGCAGGTGGTTGCTGGGAGTCCGATGTCCAGCAGTTTTTCTGTCAGTCTGTCCTGGAGTATGGTATTAAAGGCGGAGCTAAAGTCGATAAAGAGCATCCTGTAATCCTGGCATATCGTCCCTGTTGTTCCAGATGGGAGCTGGTGGTGTGGAGCACTGTGCAGATGGCATCCTCTGTCGATCTGTTCGCTCTGTATGCAAATTGAAGTGAGTCATATGTGAGTGGGAGGCAGGACGTGATGTGGCGTTGGACCAGTTTCCCGAAACACTTCGTGACCACTGGTGTCAGAGCAACTGGTCTGTCGTCGTTTAGACTGTTGATGGTGGTCTTTTTAGGCAGCGGGAAGATTGTGGCTGACTTCAGGCATGGTGGGATGAACGACTGGGACAGTGACTCATTAAAGATCCTGGTGAAGACCCTGGTCAGCTGGTCTGCGCACTCTCTGAGGACCCTCCCAGTCACTCCATCTGGACCAGCAGCCTTCCTAGGATTCACTGCCCTCAGTGTGCACCTCACCTCATGTTCCTGCACCGTGAGGCTGGAGCTGTTGCAGTTCAGTGGACAAGCTGTGGCTGCCTCGTGTCTTTTCACCTCGAAGCGTGCAAAGAAGTGGTTTAGCTCCTTCGCTAGCCTAGCGTCGCCCTCCGCCATCGTGGTGCTGCTAGACTTGAAGTGGGTGAGGTGCTGGAGTCCCTGCCACACCTGGCGCGTGTTGTTCTTGGTGAAGTGATCCTCAACCTTCCTCCTGTAAGCTGTCTTGGCCTCTCTGATGCCTCTCTTCAGGTCGGCTCTGGCTGCGCTGTACTGCACTCCATCCCCAGGCCTGAGGGCGTCATCACGCTGCCTCAGCAGTGCCTTGACCTCTTTCGTCATCCAGGGTTGCTGGTTGGAATATGCACGGAGACGTTTGTCGACACTGACGCTATCCACTCAGAAGTTAATGTATGAGAGCACGGATGAGGTGTACTCCTCTAAGTCCTGGTGTTCAAACACACTCCAATCTCTCAAAACAGTCCTGCAGCTGGTATAGTGCACCCTCTGGCCATGTTTTCACAGTTTTTGTGGTTGGGGGGCTCTCCTCCTGAGGGGGTGTATGCAGGAATCAGCAGCATGGACATATGATCTGACAGACCCAGATGTGGTAGTGGTCTTGCTCTATAGCCTTTCTGAATGTTGCTATAGACTTTGTCCAGCGTGTTTAGACCCCTTGTTGCACATTTAACATGCTGACTGAGTTTAGGGAGCACTGACTTCAATTCAGCATGGTTAAAGTCCCCTGCTATGATGTGCACTGCGTCAGGATGAGAGCTCTGCTGGCTGCTAACTGCTCTGTGTAGCACCCCCAGAGCTATGTTAGCATATTTTCTGTCTACGTCCATCACTCTTCTTCCATGCCACAGAAACACTGATCCACGCCTTTGTCACCTCCAGACTAGACTAAAGTAACAGCATATTGTTTGGCACTCCAAAGTGCCAGCTGTTGTTGGTATAGATGCACAACCCCCCTCCTCTGCTCTTACCGGAGTCGCCGTTTCTATCGTGGCGATGGACCGTCCGGCCTGGTAGCTCGATAGCTGAGTTCGCTGTGGATTGTTGTAGCCAGGTCTCTGTTATTAACAACAGTCAAGAAAACACTTGTTGGCTGTGATTTGTAGTCTCAGCTCGTCAGTCTTATTCCCAATAGATCTGGCGTTGGAAAGGAAGCGGCGGTTTAAATGGTTGTCTCTTTAGCTGCGCTAGCGGGCCCGCCCTGCAGCCTCGCTTTTGCTTCCTTTGTTTCCGGCTCCTCTTGGGCTTGCCGCCGGGGAGAACCAACCCACGGAGACCCCGGACTCCTGGAAGAAGGTCCTGGCGGCTGTATGTAGACTTCGCCCAACGTACTGTGGTGTTTTTGCAAAACAAAATGTCCAAACATACTAAACAAAACACTGAGAGTGGAGAGCCGCGAGCCCCTGCGTCTGTGCGCACCGCCATCTTGCTCTCACTGCATCTGAGGCCTCAACTCTGTCTGCACCCAGATCACCAGAACTTTTCCCACCTAAAAAATATTTTCTGACTAGACTACTGTAACAGCATATTGTTTGGCACTCCCTCCAAATGACTCATTAAACTCCAGTACATTGAGAACTCATGGCTCTGTCACCTCTGTTACCAGTACATGCTTTGTTAGAAGTGACATGCTGCTTTACTGTTTATTAAAAGGCCATTACATCAAAGTATTGGATGGAACATGAAAAGACTGAGATATTTTCTTTGTTTGGACTTTGAATATAAAGTGCTTGTGAACACATTCATTCATAGCAGAAGTTATAAGGGGTATGTTGCTGAAAACAGGCCACTTTGCAACTCCCAAAAGTCCTGAGTGCATGTTCAGCTAGTGTTGTTCTGCAGTCCACTAACAAGATCAAATTAATTCCAGGAAGTCTAATCACAGTTATAGATCAATGAGTTTGAATGCTTATCAGATGCCCAAACTCAACATGGTGGTTCATAACACTATAGGAGAGGATTTTATATCCTCAGTCTCCATAAAGTCAAGGTAACCATCAGAAAAAGATTAATACATTTTACCATTACCCTCTTTACAGTGGCTCCTGTTGCTGCTTTGGGTTCCATGACATTGTTCGCATTTGTGTAGTCTCAACCTGTAACAATTTACTAATTACTGTCTTCTGACACACAGCTGACAGAGTGGTTTAGGAGGATGCTCTATATCCTGCTGGTGTTGATTTAACACTGACTCCTCTGTGTCTCTGTATCTCACACAACACCACAGTTCTTCTTCTTGGTCAAACATGTGTTCGTTACACTGCATCAAACACTGGGATCTGAAAAAGAACATAGTCATCACACAGGATTTCTATGTTGTTGCCTGCTGGTGTGATTCATGCCTTTCTAGACAGCACATGCAAATGTTCCAGTTAAATTGTGTCAATGTATTGGGTAATGCAGGTAGAATGAATTGAAGGTAAATAGAATGACTTTTGTCCAAAGCGACTTACAATAAGTGCATTCAACCTGATGGTACTAGACATAGACCATAGGAATCAAGTAAGTACATAACTTTAAGAGCTAACTGTCATTGCTAAATGACACATGTACCATGTGAAACTTCTTTGCTGATCCATGGACACTGATGTGGCTGGCTCCAGTAGTTCAGTTATATCAAGCCTAATCCTGTTATTTTTTTGTTAGTGTTTTTGTTGACTAGCTTCTATCTCAACATGTTCAATATAATAGTATATTTCACAGGATATCATACGAACTGTGTTCAAAAGTTTTTGTAAGAGATCACAAGAGAATATATTTACTCCAGTGATTTAGCAATGCACTATAATACAGTTTAGGTATTTGAAAGAGAGAGGCAAAAACACCAAAGAAGCTGATGTTCAGATATCTTGACTTTTACTCACGTTTCAGTCATGCTCCAAAAACACTGGATCCTACATTTCCCACAATGCAACATTATCTTTTAATAATATCTTCCCTGACTGGTAAATACCCAAGTCTTGATTAGTAAACTGATTTTCATATGTGTTAGTGTAAATCAGTTCCTCCTTTAACACAGCCACAATATAACAATAAACACTGCTAATGCAAAATATTAAAAGACTCAGTCAAGATAAGAATTTAAGCCAGTGGTTAGAAGTTTAGTCTAACATCCGGGGGTTGTGGAAGCGTTGATTGAAGCGGATTCCTGTTGCTCGCTGCAGCTCTGTTGGAGGATCACAGGGATTAGTCGTGAATATACCAGGTGATGAATGCAGCACTTCTGCCCTCTGAGGCAGCGGCTGGATGTGTGTTTGTAACAGATTAATTGTCTGTCAGCACCACACACTCCTGCAGCTCTATTGTTGAAAAGGCACCTAGCTCTCTGTGAGCCATCCCATTTAAAATGTCTGTGTACATGACTAGTGTAAAATGTTGGCTAATCTGTTCAGACTCTGTGATCAGTCATACTTGCCGCTGGCTGGTTTACAGTCTGTCTCTTCTGGGTCACCTTTCCCGGTCCTGAGGCTGGATAAAGGAGGAGAGTTGGAATTGAGACAGAAGACAGTGCAAACATATTCATGGTGTTTTCTACTCACTTTCTGTCTCTCTCATAACGTTATTCCTCTCTCCTACAGCGTTCATTTCAATAACATGCACATGGTAAATTATGCAAATGTGGCTATGACATCATTTAGAAACTTCTAGCGACTTTTAGAACAGCCAATAGCTACTTTCCTTACTGAGGAGTTGGCAACACTGATTGAGGTTGTTGTTCGAAAACTAATGTAGAGGTATGAGCACTACTGTCACAAGCTTTTGCTTCACCATGCCCTCTCTGGCTTATTAGCCAATCATTTATAATGCAGAGGGGATAAAAGTAGGACATGTCCCTCCTCCTGACCTCTCGCTTCCTGCCACTTCGGCCCGCCCACTTCCACTGCCCAAGCCTCCATGGGGCCCGAAGCAAAATTCAATTTCGAGGCCCTCTATTTCTGCCAATAATATTGATTGTTGATCATTCATACACCTGTTGTTTGCATTATCATTTGTCAGCCTGATATGTCTTCACACATTTATGGGGGTGGCCCAGTTAATAACATAAATAATACCAATGCAATAATGATACAAATAATACCAATAATAAGAATAAATGATGTCCAGGGTGTCACATATGGTTTTTAATCTCAAAATGTGTCACATTCAACTAGCAGAGTGAGCTAGGGTTGATTCACACGACAATCCAAATGGTAAAGCATTGTAACTCAAATGCAATGAGTTAACTTAGATGTCCCGCATTGTGACACAAGACAGAGGGTTAAAGCAGCATTTGATCCAATGAGCGATGCAGGGGGAACTAATGGTGACAATCAGCACCAGGTCGAGGTACATTCATTGTATACAGTTAAATTCAGTTACCGCATTATTATAGCTGAATGAGTGAGCCCATATACAATATAGTAAGTTGGGGAAATAGAGAGCTGTGAAAGTCTCTTTGTGTACGAGTCCATAACAGAAGCTCAAATATCTCTGACATGTGACAATCGAAGACAGGACAAACAGGAGCAGCAACAGACAACGTCAACCAGCCAAACACATTGATGTTGCTGTATTTCCTGGCTGGTTGTTCTCAGTAACTACTGAACCATGAAAGCACTTGAATTGTAATTTTAAAAAAATGTGATTTTCAAATGAAAACTAAAAGTAATTTTATAAAATTTCAAAACTGAAAGGCTGAAATAAAGGTACACTGATGCAATGTATGATTCAACTAGCTGAAGTTATCACAGCAGAATTTTTTTGCAAGTTTTTGGAAGTGATTCTCTTGAACTACTCTTACCATCCAATCAAAGACAGGGTATATTTGCTTTGTCTCAAATGTCCGAAATGATTCCGTTGAGGAATGAACACTTGATTAATCAAAACAAAAGGCTGAAACTGAAGTTGACACTTCAGGACGTATATGGTGTGTTTCCAACATAAATGTTAGTTTGATAAATGTTATACTTCAAGAAATGAATAACAATCTGTTAATAATAGTCTCAAGTTAGCATGTAGGAACCACATGACCCAGGTAAAACATAAACAGTGTATCAGTTTGACTTAAAGCTGAGTTGCCAGGCAGAGTCAAAGTCTGACAATAGTCATTATTATAATTTGAGCTTTTTTTGTACATATCAAACCCCACAAAGGAAACATTTAGTTCTCAGTAACTTGTGACCCATGAAAACACAAAACCAAACCAAACAACCATGTGACACTCGCGCGCACACACACACACACACACACACACACACACACACACACATAATCTCACTTCACCCAAAGATTTAATATACAAGAATAGCTTCATATATACAACACAGTTCACACACTATAGCCGTGTTTCCACTAGGGGGGAAAGTGGCCACCGGGAAAGTCTCAGGCCACGCCCTCTCAACAGTCCACTCACTCTGTGTGTTTCCACTACCAGTTAGCCTCCAGAGGGATTTAGAGACTCTGGAGGTGACGTTTGGTTTTCTCCGTCACTAACTGTGCACAACGTCAGCAGCTGAAAGCAGCATGGCTAATTATGCACAGAGTCTCCGCTGATCATAAATATAGTGATTGTGAATTAACCAGCATCACTAACTGTGCACAGAGTGTCTGGTGCTTGTTGTAAACAAACAGAGATCACTAAGTGAACACCTCCTGCAGCAGCAGCACATACACACTGTACTGCTACAGAGCTAACTGTTAGCCTGTTAGCACATACACACTGTACTGCTACAGAGCTAGCTGTTAGCCTGTTAGCACATACACACTGTACTGCTGTAACTGTAGCTAACTGCCGCTAACGGCGGCTCTTCTTAACAAGTCAACGTCTGGCTCGTTCGTGGCTCGTTAAGAAGAGTAAGAAGGAGTCCCTGGATTTGTCTCCAGTCGCTTTCTTGAAAAATAGTGGCTAAGGGGGTCTGAAAAGTCGCTAAATTCAGCAACAAAGTCGCTAAGTCGGGAACACTGCTTCGCCGGCGTTTAGGGTAGTCTGTGCCACCAGTATGAATGTGTGTGAATGAGCGCAGTCTGTAGTGTAAAGAGCTTTGAGTGGTCGCAAAGTGACTAGAAAAGTGTTCTATAAGTGCAGGTCCATTTACCATTTATGTGATCTCCATCCCTAAGTCCAACCACTGAAGCCAGCCAGTGTCTGTGAGAGAGGGTTTCAACAGGGTTTATCGTTCAGAGTTTATATTATATGAGAGGGATAGATGACTTTTATTCGACTGCATTAACAGCCACTTGCCACTCCCAGAGCTGAGGCACCAAAAGCACATTTTCCTGCCGTCCACCTCAGAGATCACCACGTCCATCTCATGCACAGTGGCAGGCCATTGTTTTTTCGAAAATCAGCTGCCATGCCGGCAGTTTGTAGTCATTAGCATGTCATCTGCATATTAATTTACTTGAGGAGCCGGGGATGGGTTGGTGGCCACCAAGGTGGTTCGTGCACTGAAAAAAGAACCAACTTAATTGAATTGTTTAATTTGGTAACACCTAAATGAATTAAGTTCTTTCAAATTAATTTAATAAGTTAGATTAACACAATTGATTTTAAAATAATTTGAAAGAACTTAATTCATTTAGGTGTTACCAAATTAAACAATTCAATTAAGTTGGTTCAACTATTTTCTTTTTTCAGTGTGCATGTGTGCTAAATTCTGCGCTGATTGGGATGTATCAAGGTTTGGGAGTTTTGGGAGTTCTCCATCATTCAGTATGAAAGCTGCACAGTCTTTGATACATGAGGCGCCTGGTTATCGAAGATCATATAATCGATTGTGAAGTGGATGAATAGATTTTGGCATCTAACTCTAAAATGGCACATTTTTATTTCTCTTTTAAATGGCCGTTCCAACAACACAAGAGTAGATTTGTCAGACAATTGTTTTGTCTCGAGCCCCACAAAGTGGTGCTTTCATCCAGACACTCAGGGTGGAAGAGGGAAAGGAACATAGAAGAACATGAGGGGGCTGTTTGGCTAAGGTTTCCCAAGTTTCTCTTGGAGAGGGATCAAACCTGGAGGAGGCCTTTTATCGTCATCCTTTATCCATGCTGCTCTTGTAATGCTTCAGCTTTTAGTTAAACTACTCCTACTCTGGAGGGCGAGCACAGCACCAGGCCGGGGCTTTTCTTTTTTTACTGTCACATTTGAAGAAACAAAACTTCTCATGGAGTTATGGGAGGTGCTATGTGGGCGAGTTGTAGGGAGAGGAACTTGTCATCATGATTCCCAACATGTCTGTCCATGTACAGTAGCTTCACAGACCAAGGTTATTATAGTTAACAAAAAATCATGAAATAACGAAAACTAGAATTGAAAAAATATTTTTGTTAACTGACATAAAAATAAAAACGAGAGTTTAAAAAAACCAAAACGATAACTAACTGAAACTGTATTTTTTGGTTTCAAAACTAACTAAAAAAACTAAAATTATAGTGAAAATGTCCTTCGTTTTCGTCTTTGTCGACTTTTTTCATATGAAAAAAAAACTCCAACTCCCTAGACCTCTCTTCAGTACTTATGTCGACATCAGCAAACTTTTGTAGTTCTTCCGTTGTAGGGTTGTGAAAACCTATTTCTACCCAATATATCGAATATCACACACTGTCTAATATAATTTCTGGCGAGATCTTCGCCACTAAGTGATTATGTACATTCACTGAGTGAATATTTAGAAAATAAAACATATATTTCTCGCTAGAAATGTAATCAAAATCCATTTTTATGCAGAAACAAAGTCAAAATATCGATTTTTTTCACTAAAAATGAGAGAACTCTTAACTCTTAACTCTTAAAACAAGATAAATTATCTAACACTTCCAAATCTTTTTTATTTATCTTGATAAGAAACCAATCATTTGCAGTGTACTCTGCTTGGGCCAATTCATCGCTGCTTGCAGCTTTATCTTGTTTTAATCTAAATGTAAGAAATCTTGTCAAGTGAAATTATCTGTCCATGCAGCAAGATCATTTCCCTCAGTTTTAGAGTTTTTACCTTGTTTTTAGACACACCTTTTTTGCAGTGCACCAAGGAGTGCACCAAAACCTTAAGTATGCTTAATGTGAAACTAGTTAATAGTCACTAAGAATTAAGGAATAACTTTACACACAAACTTACTCAAGATCCTATAAAGAATGGTGCAATCTGTTGTAATGTAGTGTGTTTTAAGCTCCACACACACTGAGGTTGTAACTTTGAACTTGGCCACTGACTCCTGAAGAAAAGAGTCATATTCCATAAAGCTGGCTGGAGTCATGTTACACACCTGCCAAAGCCTTAAGCTGAAAAAACAATGTGCAGAGGTTTTAAGGTATCTGAGAAAGGCTTAAAGTGAACTTCAGGAACAAATCCTGTCGTCCAGCACAAATCTGGGTGCTCAGTCAGTCTCATCCATTTTTCTCTTTCCTTTCATGCTCTGAGTCGAGCTGCCTGTGTTTACAGTAAAACATGAAAAGAGCTCAGCATATTTTGCCGACTGCAATTGGTAGGAAGCCGTGGACAGAGTGAATAGTTGGTTTGCTCTGGTGGGGGTGGGACTCATACTGTAGATCAAAGTCTGAAGATGGAGATATATTCCCATGTCACACTGAATGGACTGTTTGCTGAGGCTACAAGTCAACAAGTATGGAGCAGGTCAGGCCTGTACAATACACTGTATGAACACAGTAGTAAATGTATAAAACTGATGGAAAATTCCACTCATACATTGCTCCGTATCAGCAGTGTGTAATGTGCAGGATTTATTTACACATGATTTATGCCCATTTATCTTTCTGCTCTATGTACATTTCCCCAACCTGCCAAGACTATTTCTACTGCAGGTTTTGATGTCTTTCCTTTCCCAGAAACACTGTCGAAACGTCCAGAAAACAGCCAAGGTCTCACTGCATCCAGCTGGGTTTTACAATGTATAATGTCAGTAACGGAGAGAGGTGAGAATATCCAAGAAAAAGAGGGCGCGGTGCCCCTCACTGTGCTGCCGTCTATCAAGGCTCCTGTTGGTGCTCATTCTGGGGTCTTTGCTGCTTCTGCAATGGATGATCCCCCGTGCCACTGCTTTTTTTTTTTTATTTAACCTTTATTTAACCAGGGAATATCCCATTGAGATTAAGAACCTCTTTTTTCAAGGGAGCCCTGGCCAAGAGGCAGCAAACACAAAATACAGTTACATAGTAAAAGTTTAAAGTCAGTTAGTTTCCAGTCTTTCTGCAGCATATTCCAGCTTAACCCTCTATGGTACGCATTATGATCCAACGTCGTACCATAGAGGGTTAAGGTGCAGAGAAAACAAATGCCCTTTGACCTAACTCCGTAGAGCAGAAGGGACAGAAAGCAACAACTGATCTAGTGAACGAAGAGGATAAGATCCTGCATTTCTCACAATAATTAAGGTGCAAATGTACGAAGGCAGCAGTCCCAACATTGCCTATAAATGAAAGTATACCAATGACTAGCCCTTGGAGTGGCCAGAGCAGGCCATCCTACCCAGAGTATCATTCACAATGGTGAGTGGACATCTAACAGTTAGTAATGAAGCTCAAAGAAGCTGATAAACACTATCAATAATTCTAAGACATTGAGCAGCAGCATTCATGTACAAAAGATCTCCGTAATCCAACACAGATAAAAACGTTGCAGTGACAAGATGTTTTTTTTACATTAAAAGAAAAACACAACTTATTCCGAAAATAAAAACCCAATTTTAGCCTCAGCTTCTTCACAAGATCTTCTATATGTGGCTTGAAGGTGAGTGAGTCACCAATTAAGACTCCTACGTGTTTATACATGAACCACCTCTATTTCACTGCCCTCAATAGTGGACACTGGGGAAACCATTTTACTGTTAGAAAACAACATAAGCTTTGTTTTATCGGCATTGAGAATCAGTTTCAAGTGAATTAATGAGTTTTGTACAGCTACAAAAGCTTTCTGTAAAGATTCAACAGCCTGAACAAGAGTTGATCCACAGCAGTAAATAACTATGTCGTTAGCATAGAAATGCACATTTGCATCGGACTGCTGAATGAAGTAACAAAATAGCCTACTGAGAAAGCAAAAAAGACAAAGTACCATGTTGAATCTTAAGGCCCGATTATATATATATACATATATATATATATATATATATATATATATATATATATAGTTACTAGGATAACAGGAACCTTGGAACTTCACATAAACAGAGACTCAATTCAAATTGTGCACTGTGATCCTTTATTTAAGATATTTTTTTAATTTAAATGTGCACTTTATGGAGCTGAAAAAAGGTACTCCTGTTGTTTATACAGTATTTATGTTCACTTAAATAAATGGTTTCAATAAAGCTACATGTCATATTTGACTCTGACTGAACATTTGCTCTCAATTTAAATTTAAATTTGCGATAAAAATATCAGGATATGATTTTTGGTCCATATTGCCCAGCCCAAGTTTATCAAATAATTACCACTCTTATGTGCAATAGTAACGGTCTGTGTTAAATGGCTGCAGCTGTTGAATGTGTGATTTTCATTCATCTGGCTTTCATGCCCTTTCATCTTTACCTCCAACCACCCTTTCTTATCCCGTCTTATGTTCTGCCGTATGTGCTCATGTCTAGGGGTGGTCATCTCGTCCTGCCATCCAAACAGCTCTTGCATAGCAGCCACAGGTGGCTTCTGCTGCCCTGCAGCTCCAAACCCTCCTCAGCCAAACACAACAGCAGTCAGGCCCAAGAGGCCCATGTCAAATAGCTTCTTTAGTAAGTGCACCGAGGTCTGACGGATCATTTTCTTCTTTTCATCTGAAGCTCTTGGTGTTGGGAAGTTGACTGCCTAGTCCTACACAAGCACATTCCCGTCTCCTGCAGCTGTCATGTTGATATGTGGATACAGGAGAGCAGTGATGATTGGCCATGATAAACCATGAACATAACAGGAAAACTATAAACCTGCTCCTAAATGAGCAAAGAGGTCAAAGGTCGAGTTGGTACAGACCCCTTCCATATTTAAAGAAATCCACTCACTCTGTTACTGCAAATAACTTTCTTGTTGACATCTGCAGGACTCAAAACCACGTTTTCTTTGTCCATTGCTGCTTGATTTGACTCTTCAAGCCCCTTTTCCCTTTTCTCCTTTTTATTTTGTTAATGTCCTTTAGCATATAGAAAGGATCATTGTTTAAAACAAATATTTGAGCACAATGTAAAAAAAACAAGCATCCCATCAATTTCTTTGTTTGGATTAAAGTAACTGGGTATGTCAAAAATGTCTTTATTATGCAGATGACAAAATGTTTTTTCACCTGGCAAAGTGTTGTTAAATGACCTTCCGTGTGGTTTAAAGTGGCTGTACACAGAATTCAGATAGCATATGGATTTCCTGCACACGATACCGTGAACAGTCCTGACAGAGCCAACGGTGTAACCTGAGGGAACCGTTGGCTTGTCGTTGAGCTGTGGGTTTGTTTAAGAGCAGTGAAAAGCAGCAGCAATTGGGAAACACACAGCACCCGGACTGGCAACCACAACAATTTGTTGAACAGAGAAAGTTGCAATAAAACACACATGGAGTAAATGTTACACTTCCTTCATTATATCTTTACATAGAACATAGTGAATAGGGTGGATGATGACTGTCGATAACCTGATCTGGATGGTATCACAGAATTGTTAACTGCTTGAGAAAATTGATACTAAAAAAAAAAGAGAGGAGCCGTCGGGGGAGCCAGCCACGCCGGGTCCAGCAATCATTGAAGGGACGAATCAAGGACTCTCTGCTGACAACTTTGACACCTCATACAAGTCTCTACGAAAAACGGTTCATTAGTTATGAAAAGGGGGCGTGGCTAATAAAAAGGGCGGGACTTTCTGAAATATTGTTATGGTGAACTGTTTAATGATGGACCGTCATCATGCATGACAAGTTTGAGGCAGATTGGACAATGTATGTTCAAGTTATACAGTCTTGTGTTTTATGGGAAAAAGCCATATTTTGTCGCCATGCCACGCCCCCGTAGTGTGACGTCTGCAAGGCTTTTAATAACTTTTGATGTCAAAGGCCTTTTGATGGTACTGAATGAGTCGGAAGTCAATTAAATCCGATTAAATCTGTAGGAGGAGTTTGTTAAAGTATGTGGCGTGGAAATGGCGGAAAACGCCATTTTTATTTCAAGATGGCCGACTTCCTGTTCATTTTTGGGTATGACTTCCAGAGACGTTTTGGTGCGTCTTCCCATGATACATGGATGTACCAAATTCCGTGTCTCTACGGCAAACTTGTGTGAAGGGCTCAATTCTAGGGGCCGCTAGTAGGTCATTTAGCCACGCCCATTTCTGAAACTTATAAAATACGTAAATGTTCAACAGGATTGAATAGTGTTCCAAGTGTGGTGAGCTTTGGAATATGATAAAGCCCTCAAAAACGCGATTCATTTGCCGTTATAATAATAAATAATAATTTGGTTATAATAATAAACGGACCAATTTCAATAGGGTCCTCGCACCGTTAGTGCTCGGGCCCTAATAATACTCTCTAGAGCAGCAGTTCTCAACCTTTTTGAGTCGCGACCCCCAATTTAACATGCATGTTGTCCGCGACCCCCGCTCACTGAACAGAATCTCACACGCACAGTTCAGATCACCAAAAAAAGAAACAAAATGACCACAAAAAGACACAAAATGACTAAAAAAAGACACAAAATGACCAAAAAAAGACACAAATTGACCAAAAAAAGACACAAAATGACTAAAAAAAGAAACAAAGTTATCAAAAAAAGACACAAATTGACCACAAAATGATGAAAAAAGACACAAAATGACAAAAAAGACACAAATTGACCACAAAATGATGAAAAAAGACACAAAATGACCAAAAAAAAGACACAAAATGACAAAAAAAGACGCAAAATGACCAAAAAAGACACAAAATTACCAAAAAGACTAAAACACATGAACACTTTAACACAGTGGAGACAGAGCTGACTTCCAAAATGATTTGGCGACCCCCAGAAATCATCTCACGACCCCAACTGGGGTCCCGACCCCAAGGTTGAGAACAGCTGCTCTAGACATTGCAAATGAAGCCATAAGATGTATTAGCTCTGTTACAGCCATGCCTAACAATACACATGCTCTTCTTTTCTTTTTTTTTTTTACAACAACCATTATGATTAATTGTGTCACTGCAGGTTGCAAACCCAGTGATTTATCCAGTGTATACATTGAGTGTCAGTAGAAAGAGCAGCAGTAACACTGAGCACCTGGCAGGGAGCAAAGCAGCACAGAGATAGAATAACACATGTATGTAACAGACACGACGCAGGATGTAGAGCTCATTAGAAACGTCTCAGCATGTTGTGTGAGGGAGAAGACATGATCGATTTTACACCTTCATAAAAAAAACCACTTAAAATGGCAGACAGAATGTGAATGAACTGTCAACAAAGTATCAATAAATGGTGTGTGGATGTTTGCCATAGTATGTGATCATGTTTTCCTACGGACATAATGCACAGCACATTTCCTTAATATCCCACATTGGCATTGAGCCTTCACTGATTAGCCGAGCCAGCCCCAGGCAATGGCAATCAGCTCTGTGGATGTTGAGAAAGATAAAACATATTTTTCCTTTAAATAAAGGATCAAATATCAAAAATGACAAATAACATACCAAGCTTTTTTCTGCCTCTAAATTCCACAGTCAGACACTGTTTCCCTTCTAACAGGCTCTTCTTCATCTTAACTACATAAATGAAGTTGAGATGAGGAAACATGGCCTATGGAGCGGGATGACAATGGTGAAACTGAGTGGAGTTTGGATGTTGGTGAAAGACTTTGAACTATGCTTTCAAGCATGGGAGGGAGCCTGGTGCAAAGTACTCAGGCATAGCAGTTTGATTTCCCAAATGTTCATAATTAAACGTTTTCTATTTGAATAGCCAGCAGGGAACTCCTCGGCTTGTGTTTTTGTAGTGGCTATTGTGTTTGTGGAGCCAAATATTGGAAACTTTGATACCGAATCCCCTGGTGTATGTTACCTTTGGCAGCGGCCAAAGGATTCTGGGGATGCTTTTCCTGCGCATTACTTTGCCTCCACTGTTCACCACCCACCATCTCCTCAGGTCGTGGAGTTCCCTGCAGCCACTGCTTGCTGCGCTGAGGATGGGGAAGCACAGGGAAGACATTGTGATGCATCTCAGGGTGAAAACTTATCTCAAATGTCTCAGAGGTTTTTAGAGAAAACACTTCAGTGCAGGACTTTTTTTTATCTCCTGTTGTTGAACTCTGCTTCATCCTCTGTCTGTCGTAGCTTACAGCGCTACGTCTCAGGCTACAGGAAGCCTGCAGCCACCTCCACCATGTGTCCTCCCCTTACACCATGTATGATGCATGAACCACTCACTCCCTCCTGCCCAGAGACCAGTCAATGTTCAGACTACTGTGGAAAAGAGGACCTGGACCAGGTTCTCTGGCTGGTCTCTGCAGCACAGGATGAGTCCAGCTCAATGGGAATGTGAGCTGAGGGCTGCACAGGAGGAAAGGCAGAGTCAACAATCAGGCAGGAGAGCAAATAAGCCACAAGTACTGTTTGTTATTAAGATCTCTTTTCACGAGTGTGTGCGCTTACACAGGACCACTGATACCAAGATCATCCAGTACACCCTCCCGCCCCCCCCTTTCTCTCATCTTTTTAAGAAATGCATGGCAGAAATATGGCAACTATGACCTCCATAGGTCATAGTTGTTGAAGTTTCTACAGACACAACCCTGTCGTCTTCCTGTTGCTGTTTCATATTAACACCGTTCATTGGGGGGGGGGGGGAGGTTTTTATTTTTCAATTCTGAAGCAGGAACAGTAAATGCTAAGCAAGACTAAGTCATTAAGTTACAAACAATCTGATATTGTGTGCTATTCAGCTCATAGTCAGTGTAAGTTACACATAACTTACTGACACAAAGTAAATGGCTGTGAGCCTGAGGTTACCTTACTGGCTGGAAGCCTAAAGCCTGATTTCCACTGTGTCACAATCTTAATTTAATAAATCTTGTCAAGTGAAATTATCTGGCCATGCAGCAATATCATTTCCCTCAAATTTAGTGTTTTTATCTTGTATTTAGACACACCTTTTTTGCAGTGAGAAACACTTGGAGTAATCTTTGAAATCATGAAAGTGGAAGAGGAGATGCTCTCACTGCCTCTGTACTGTAACTACATTAACGTCACCAGATGGAGCTGTGCAATGTTACGACTTAACACATTTACATTATTAGGGCCACGGGGCAATCGCACCGAGCACTGGTCCCATACAGCAATAGCTGTAGGGACCAGTGCTCGGGGTAAGTAAAAACTCCCCAAAATTTTGCATTGAAATGAATGGGATGGCCGAAAAAAATTGGCGAAAAAGAACAATAATAGGAGATTTTTAAACGTCTACTTCTCCGGCATAATTTCACCTAGAGACTCCATTTAAACTTTAAACAGTAGACACAAGTCTTGTGTATCGGTGTATTAATCCACGTCTTCTCCCTCACAATCCTCTGGTAAAGCTGTCAGAGTTATAGTTTGGGCGTAGGACGCACAGATGATCCACCAACACCACCAACAGCCTCATTGGCTCCCATATTAAAAACACAGGAAGATTTCTGAGAAGAGAGATGTCACAGTTTTTTTTAGATTGCTCTAACAAAGCTATTTTTTCATTTTTCTTAAAAAAAAACATGTAGACGTTCAGGAAGAACTCAGGACGCTCAAAAGTGCACCAAAAACAACAAGTTGGATTGTCTGAACACCTTGTATATAGTGACAGTTTAAAAAACCCAAAGAATACTTTTATGCGAAACGAGTTGATGCTACCAAAAAAAGAGCTATTGTGCCACTAATGCTCTATCAAATGTTGAACACAGGAAGTGTGCCAGGATCTTAGTTCAAACAATGTGAGAACTGCAAGCTTACTTTCTTGTTAGACCTAAATATTGGCCAAAACAACACAAATATGAGCCAGGTGGTGATTTAATAGCTGTATCAAACATCTATGGAGGTCATAGCAATAAGCTTTACGTAAGAATTCTGTCTCTGAGGACTTTATAATGGGAGGACAGAACTCCAGCAGCCCTGTTTGTCAGCTTTCCCACATCAGGATCCCTCTCAGCTGGGAAGGCTGCTATTTGGACCAGTGAGCTGCTGGTCCAGTCTTGGACTGGGTAGAGTCAGCCCACTGGGCATTACAAAATGCACAAGAATGATATAATGGGAGTGTCATGCTAATGCACTTATTGGAATCAGGTTTCTCATGAGCTAAGTATGGACTTTTCCTCTTTCTGTTACAGTTCTAACATCTGGTTCACAGTGATGGAGGGTGAAGTTGAGGGATAAATAAGAAGCAGCAGTGTTTGTTATTATATCTAACTTTGAGCAAGTACACTGCCCTACAAAGTCTAACTGCAGTAACTACATGTTTGATGAAAATTGACTTATTATTATTATTTTTTAATTATATTTTTTTTCACACAGAATCAACACGTTACAGAGGATACGCACAAAATTCCAACCCCCACAACTCATATTCCCTCACATAGGGTAAATCAAAATAGCTCTAATAATATGCACAGAAACACAAGCTTGCCAAAGTCAAAAACGTACAGAATTACAGAAAGCGAGACACCTTCCAATCCTAAATGGGGGGGGGCTGGTCCCTTTCACACCACTCAGAAAACCAAAATAATATCCAAACCTATACCCTCAACACACAACAGACATTGTTACACAGCATAAATAAGGAACAAATAAAACATATCAGAAAAAAAAACATATGAGAAAACAAACAGATGAGAAAAACAATCAAACAAAAAAGAACAAACAAACAAAACAAACAAAAAAACCCCACAACAACACAAACGAAAATTGACTTATAACTAAAATTGAACTGTATGTCCATTTTATCTTGTGACAAAGTTTTAGATCTCAATTTTGCTTTATTTAAGATAAATAATGATATAAAAACCACAAAATCCAACTCAAAACCAAGCAGTGATTCTACTTACCACGGTCTGCTTTTATATACTAATTTAAATATAAAAATAATAGAAATTATAAGTTTATTTGAAAGGGAAATTATTATCTCGGCAGTGATGAAGTAAAAAAGTGAGATAAAATGATATTAACATTTCTTTATAATATTAAGCCTAAAATACACAAATCTTTGAATAGAGTTTTTAAACACTTTTAAATACTGATAACAAAATTAATTTGAAAATGTTCATTCACTGAAAACAAAATATAAAAACTGAAAGACAATATTGTAGTTACTCCACTCTGGTTTTGCTGTAAAAGGATCTAATAGTAATGCAAAAACAGAGTGCAGTAACTCCATTTTTGGGGGTCAAAGGTCAAATAAATCGTCATGATTTTTAGCATAAATATTACATCATCAATACATGTAGAAATAGCTGTCATATCACTTATCTACATATCATCAATTTGGCTGGCCAGTTAAAAAAAAACATTTTAAAAACTTTAACCTCAAAATGTGTGTGTGTGTGTGTGTTTGAAGCATGTGTATCTGGAGGAGTGTGCGCGCTTACGCGCGCGTGTGTGTGTATCTGTAACTGTAATCATAGCAAAGATCAAAGGACCAATCAGAGCAGAGCATTCAACAGAATTAACTGACACCAACTGTCAATGTTCCGTAATAGAGGTGGACAGACTGGAATCTCTGGCCTCGAACAGAAAGCATTTTTGGCAAAACCATAATACCTATCATTGATCCGACTTCACTTTGAGCGTCCTGAGTTCTTCCTGGACGTCTACATATGGTTTTTTTTAAGAAAAATGAAAAAATAGCTTTGTTAGAGCGATCTAAAAAAATTTTTACATCTCCCTTTTTCAGAAATCTTCCTGCGTTTTTAATATGGGAGCCAATGAGGCTGTTGGTGGTGTTGGTGGATCATCTGTGCGTCGTACACCCAAACTATAACTCTGACAGCTTTACCAGAGGATTGTGAGGGAGAAGACTAATTTTCCTACGTTTCTATGTATAAATTATTTCTGTAGAGTGGAATTTGCGGCCTGGAGCGCAGTTTAAAATTTATTTTTTGACAGTTTTTTCTCTCCCTCTACACTCTGGCGATGATGTCACACACTGTGACACGAACATTCCGTGCAATACACACCCATTATAATCTCAGAATTTCTCCAAAAATGATCATGGTCATTGAACAGGGATTGATAAAAAACTATATGACCTATCGAAACGAGGATTAATACACCGATACACAAGACTTGTGTCTACTGTTTAAAGTTTAAATGGAGTCTCTAGGTGAAATTATGCCGGAGAAGTAGACGTTTAAAAATCTCCAATTATTGTTCTTTTTCGCTCATTTTTTGTCGGCCGTCCCATTCACTTCAATGCAAAATTTTGGGCAGTTTTGGACAGATAATTTACCTTGACAAGATTTCTTAAATTAAGATTGTTAAATCTAGAAATAATCATGTCTACAGATGCATTTAGAAGGCTAAAAAAAAAAAAAGCCTAAAATGCTGGTTTTAAGATGAGTTTACTTAAAAAGTAACTTTTTACAGCCCCATAATAAGTGAATTATAGTAAACATAAGCAATTACATTTTGTTTTCTTACTTTTAGCAAAATGTTTCTTCATTTTGGTATGAAACTCTTTAAAAAAACAGAAAACAGCAGCCAGACAGGGAGGTGAAACTGGCAAAAACAAGGTGTGTGTGTGTGTGTGTGTGTGTGGTACATGTGGTAGTGCTATTAACCCTCTGGGGTCTTTTGATTTTGCCCTTCATGTACCACATAAAAAAATGTTTCCTATACTCATATTTGGTTCCATTTTTTCTTCACCTATATGATCTGACAGTTATTTTCTCACTTTAACCTACTTGATCAACATATTGAGCCCAAAAATCATGAAATCACAGTTGAAAAAAAGACTAACATACATATAGTGGATTTTAAAATAACATTTCATTTTAATTGTGTTCCCAGCAGAATATTTGTATATAGTGCTATTATTTTTTTCTTTGTTAACAAGTAGAATTAAAACAGGTGATATAGGTAACAGACTGTCCATTTCCTCATTTCTAACGTTAACAGCTGCCCACTCATAAATGAAATTAAACAAATGTGTCTAATCATAAGAACATTCTTGGTTTATGAGTAAAAGGTGGTTGTTATTAATCCCCAGGTGTTTGCTGACCACCCAGGACAGATTATATTCTGAAGAGAATATATTCCTTCTTGTGATATACTTTGAAAGCTCCATGATGGGAGATCTACTGTACGATCCACAATAACAGCTACAGCTGCCTCAGGTAAGTCATGACATGCAATGAATGTTTTAAATTAATTGTTTTGAAGGTTTGATGAATTCTAGAAAGTTAATTCCCAATGCAATAAAGTCTGATGACTGATACGAAGACATTATTGAGTCTGAAGTCCAGATCCAACATGAACAAGGAAGTCTAATCATGTTTTTCATAAACATTACAGCAGCTATAAATTATTATTATTATATTGCCATTTTTTGAGGCCATCGGTAAAACATTAACTTTAACACCGTCACTATTCCTGCTGTCCAATACAATTTACCATATAACACATTTTTATGCCAAGGTTGTTAAGATCAAATGCTTTTTATACCACAGCGTGTCTGCTCTCTATATAAAGGCAGCGGACTTCTGGTCGGTACAACAGGATCCAGAAGATCAGCTGACTTCTTACTGCAGAGCATTGACTGTCACAAGACATGTAAGTATTTTAAGAATTTCAAAAAGATTCAAAATATTAATTGATTATATTTAGTCTAAATAATAATTTTTTTGTCATTATGGTGATCCACTTTTCACCACTGATATTTTGATGTTTCATAATTATATTGGATCTCACCTTACTGTCATGCTGCTGTTAGAGAAAAATAAAAATGAGCAATTATCTGCATTATGATATTAGTAGTAAATGCTGCTTTTTAGTGTCAACTATGCAGAGCATAAAACACAGATTAAAATATGACAGGCCAATATGGGCTGAAATATGTGCCACCAGAAACTGAATTTGAATCATTTATATTTGAATTTGAATTGCTTAACTTGAATAATTGCATTAAAAAACTGAATTTGAATCACATAATTTAAATTTGTATTGTTCAATTTGAATCATTGCATTGGAAAACTGAATCTGAATTGTAGAAGCAATTGAGCGCAGAAAACGGAGGTGCTGATCGGCAGAAGAGGCGCTCTGTGTATCTGTGCTCGATTGCTCTGCCTCAACTACCAGGATGTTTTTGCAAACTGAATTTGAATTGTGAGAACTGAATGTTCAGTTACAAACTAATAAAAATTCAATTTCAAACTACAATTCAGATTCAGTTTTTCAATGCAATGATTCAAAACTGAACAATACAAATTTAATGCAATTATTAAAGTTAAGCAATTAAAATTAAAATATAAATAATTCAAATTCAATCCGTGTATCATTCGGTCTTCCCATTTTCAATTGGCAATCAAAAATCAAATAATGAAAAATGAACTGGTTATTTTGTTATTTGTTTTCTATTATAAAACAAAAAACTAAAAAATGCTTGTTTTTTCATATTTCAATATTAGGATCAGATCAAAAATACGAAATGGAAAAACGGGCACCAGGAATTAATTTGATTTTAATATTTAATTTGTCGGGTTTACGTGACCCGGAAGTTTGACTGAGTCAAGTGAGCCGTCATTCGCTTCTCCGTAGTCAAACCAGCCGTCCCTATATAATTATAATAATAATATATAATGTAGTGACCCGTATTGTGATATTTACGGTAAATTCATGTATACTGCTCAGAGTGAGCTGACATGAAGGAGAAACACTTTACTGTCATTCTTTCTCACTTTTTTTTCCAGTATAAAACTCTTAAAACCATCAGAGAGGAGATGAAGTATTAACTTTACATCAACACACCACGTGAAATAATCAAATTGCGTCAGGCCGAAAATGTATTTGTTGTGTCTACGTGCAGTTTCCAGTTTTCAGAATAAAGTTTTACACAACCAGGCCCAAATACCAGATAAATATGGAAAGCATATTAATTGCATGATATTCACAGAACTGTGCACTGTGGATTAAAAAAAAAAAAAAATAGCGCCTTTGGATATAGACTGTACAATAAAATATTACATGATATTAAGAAATTATTCAAATTAAAATGTCTGTTTCCAGTCACTAATTCAACTTCAGGTACATTCTAGAGGACCTCAGGTATTTTCTCACAAACTTACAGGACGTTTCACTGTGGAATATCAGTTACTGTACAGTTACTGTACAGTAAATATTCAAGTGCATTTTATTATGAATTAATATATTATGAATGTAATATTTTAATGTACAGTCTATAGCCAAAGGTGTTTTATTAAAAAAAAAAAAAAAATCCACAGTGAACAGTTCGGTGAATATCATGTAATTAATCTTATTTCCATATTTATCTGGTATTTGGGTTAGGCTTGGGTAACACTTTATTCTGAAAACTGAAAACCGCATGTCGACGCAACAAATACATTTTTGGCCTGACGCAATTTGATTATTTCACGTGGTCAAGTTAACACTTCATTTCCTCTCTGCTGCTAAGAGTTTTATACTGGAAAAAGAATGACAGTAAAGTGTTTATCTATGGAAGAATTATCCTATCTTTATTCAAGAGTGTAGATTTTCAGTTTGAGAGCATTATTAGGGCCTCGGGGCAATCTCCCCAGCACTGGTCCCATCCAGCAATATCTGATGGGACCAGTGCTGCACTACTGTTATACTGTGGATTTCTTCTTCTTCCTCTTCCGGACGCAATTTCGTCCCGCTACTAGTCCTGCAACTTGAAGAGTTGCAGGACAAATTATATATCAAAACGTGCGGTTTGATCGGGATCGGTGTGCTATTACTTTTCTCTACAGAACACAAATTTTTCGCGACATAAGTCGCGAAAAACTGCTCAAAATTTTTCATTGAAATGAATGGGACGGCTGACAAAAAATGAGCGAAAAAGAACAATCATTGGAGATTTTTAAACGTCTACTTCGCCGACATAATTTCACCTAGAGACTCCATTTAAACTTTAAACAGTAGACACAAGTCTTGTGTATCGGTGTATTAATTTGTGTTTCGATAGGTCATATAGTTTTTTCATCAATCCCTGTTCAATGACCATGATCATTTTTGGAGAAATTCTGAGATTATAATGGGTGTGTATTGCACGGAATGTTCGTGTCACAGTGTGTGACATCATCGCCAGAGTGTAGAGGGAGAGAAAAAACTGTCAAAAAATAAATTTTAAAACTGCGCTCCAGGCCGCAAATTCCCCTCTACAGAAATAATTTATACATAGAAACGTAGGAAAATTAGTCTTCTCCCTCACAATCCTCTGGTAAAGCTGTCAGAGTTATAGTTTGGGCGTAGGACGCACAGATGATCCACCAACACCACCAACAGCCTCATTGGCTCCCATATTAAAAACACAGGAAGATTTCTGAAAAAGGGAAAAAAAAAAATGTTTTTTTAGAGCGCTCTAACAAAGCTATTTTTTCATTTTTCTTAAAAAAAACATATGTAGACGTTCAGGAAGAACTCAGGACGCTGAAAGTGAAGTTGGATCAATGATAGGTATTATGGTTTAGCCAAAAATGCTTTCTGTTCGAGGCCAGAAATTTCAGTCTGTCCACCTCTGCTGTCACTGAGCCGGAACAGGTGTCAGTTAATTCTGTTGATTGCTTTGATCTTTGATGTGATTACAGTTACAGATACACACACACACGTGCGTAAGCACGCACACTCCTCACACATTCATACACATGCTTCAAACACACGCACGCACACACACACACACACACACACACACACACACACACACACACACACACATTTACATTTACATTTAGCAGACGCTTTTATCCAAAGCGACTTACAGGAAGAGTAAAAACAAACAAACACACACACACACACACACACTTTGAGGTTAAAGGGCATAGTTTTAAATCTCTGAAGAATCTCATCATAGTGTACACACACCGGCAGTAGCCCCCGTGGCCCTTTCAAAATTTCCCCAGAGGAAATTTTCTAGTTATTATTATTACATAGAGACGGCTGGTTTGACTACAGAGAAGCAAATGACGGCTCACTTGACCGCAGTCAATTAATTCCTGGTGCCCTTTTCTCCATTTCGTATTATTGATCTGATCCTAATATTGAAATATGAAAAAACAAGCATTTTTTTCATTTTTTGGTTTATAATAGAAAACAAATAACAAAATAACCAGTCAATTTTTTCATTATTTGATTTTGATTGCCAATTGAAAATGGAAAGAACGAATGATACACGGATTAAATTCAGTTTCTGGTGGCACATATTTCAGCCCATAGGCCAAACTCTAACACCGCTAAGATGTAAGAATGTGTTTATCAATGATGTGTTTCTTTTTTAATGCAGTTATCCACAATGGCCAAATACATCTCAGAGCTAAATGTTTCCACATGTCAAGACGAGCAGGAACAGCTCCAATCACAAGGCTTCAAGATAATTAATGCCGACCTGAACAAAGGAGTAGGAGGAAATCCTGTCTATCTTTGGTACAAGAAAGGGTCTGTGCCAATCACCAGGGTTCAGGTCACGTTCAATGATGACATGGCTCGTGGATTGGTCAATGCAGGGTACACAAAGGTCGACAAAGATCTCAACGCTGGAGCACAAGGTGATTTCATCTACCTTTGGTACTTCAGAGGGTCCGGAGAGTACCATACTCCCATAGTGGAGGTTGCTGTCACTGCAGATGCAGCCAATGAAGCTTCAAAGTTTGACTTTGGATGGCATAGAGTGGCCTGTGATCTGAACCGAGGTCTTGAAGGGAGTTGGATCCACCTCTGGCTGAGGGGAGAGAAACAAACCTACATCCATGATGTCACTGCCACCGTTTCCTACGGCTCAGATGTTGACCTCCTTAATGCGGGTTACATCCGTGTAGATGAAGATACCAACAGAGGTGCAGCAGGAGGAGCCCCTGTCTTCATCTGGTACCGTCAGACCACCAACCCCGAAGGTGCAGTCAGTGATCTGAATATCTCCACCAATACAGATGAGCTTGCAACCCTTCAAAAGCAAGATTACACATGTGTGAAGGCTAACCTCAATAAAAATACCGGTGGTTCCCTGGTCAACCTGTGGTTCAAGAAGGGAGGAAGCAAGCCCATTCAGGCCATCGCCCTGCTGCTGAACAAAGATGCTGTTAAACCCTATCAGGATGCTGGTCTCATTGTTATTGAAAGAAATCTCAACATAGGCACTAACGGTGTCCCTGAGTATGTGTGTTACTATCACTGAGAGGCTTCTTCATGGTAGCAGAGCTGAGAATCCTCAACACCCACTGAAGTGGAAAGCAAAGTTCATTTACACTCTTAAAACAAATGTGTTAATATCAACACAAATTGTGATTTTTAAACACATCACATGTCAGCAAAAAAATGATTTGCAATACATGAAATCAAAAAAAAAGTTTATTACTATTGACCAAACATTCTCTTTCGTCCGCCTTTTTTTTGTGAAAGTGACGTCAAAATCAAGCCAAGTTGGCAACTTGTGGACCAAAATTATTTCCGAGTTGTTTTTTCTGACATGTTGGGGGCGTTCATGTGAATTTTCCCAGTCAGAAGGTCATTTTTCTGATCATTCTGACTCCACATGAATGGAGCATTCATTTAGATCAAACAACACACTATTTGTTCAAAATAACACAATATGTGTCAACCAACAACACATTTGTATTAAGAGTGTAAAGTTAAAACATTTTGGTGATGGTCTCTAACTTTTTTTTAAAACTATCAATGATTTATGAGTTCTATTGTTAAACTTGCTCATATAATGACATAATAACCAACAAGTTAATAGTTAAGGTGGAAAGATGAGTTTTGGTGATGGCCTTTAAAAAAAAACATCTATATAACACAGTGTGATTCGTTACATTACAATAATACTACTGGTAATAACAGAAAGTATCAATGGTAGATGGGTTCTCATGTTAAACTTGATGTCAATGAAATCAATGAAATAATTTCAAATGTAACTTTTCCAACAATGCATGATTGGATATTAAAGTTCTGTATCACTTTATTCTGCACATTTCCTGATTTTCAATAAGACAACTTTGCATATTATGTGTGTTTCCTTTAGACTCTACACAATAGAAACGTTATTTTGAGTATTTTCATGTGTTTTCATCTTATTCTCAGCATTGCTATCATACAGATGAATCAGGGCCCATTAATCAAACTGCTAAAAGAGACATTTTAGACTCGCAGTTGTACTCAGATATTTTACTGAAAGGAATCAGAGAAATACTCTTTTTCCTATAAGTATTAGTACAAAAGTACTAACATCAAAGTATAGTGATAATATAAAGAATTTACTAAAACAGGCTGATTAAAACTGTTTGCAGACAGACAGACACATATGCAAGTACACACACAGAAACCAAACACATGATGCCCTCCAGGCTAGTGTCTGATGAGGGATGATAAGTGTCATGGAGGAAAAAGTACAATATTTGCACTGGGTATACTGGCCCAGTGAGAAGCCATGGGACCCCTAAAGGCAGGGCCACATTAACCCTTTGCTGTTCCCTGGGCAACAATATTCAAGGGCCCCATCACCGCGACCCCAGAATCACCATAATCTGCCAAAATACAGAATAAAATACAGTAATATACAGTTTATATACTCAATAAATCTATAACTAACTGTCATCAAGTGCATTTTTATGTACAGATGTTCAAACGCTCATAGAACTACAAATGCACCACAAGGCCACTCACTCACATATGATGTTATGAAAACAAAACACATCAGCATCAGTATAATCTGGCAAAATTGACCCACTACATAATAATAATAATAATAATAATAACTAGAAAATTTCCTCTGGGGAAATTCTGAAAGGGCCACGGGGGCTACTGCCGGTGTGTGTACACTATGATGAGATTCTTTAGAGATTTATAACAATTAATACTAGTGATGTTATGATACTATATAATATACAAGGAGCACACCTACAGTAAGCATTCCTCTTCAAGTATTAATTTATACAGCAACCTATGACTTTTAACCTCAAAATGTGTGTGTGTGTGTGTGAAACATTTGTAGCTGGAGGAGTGTGCGCGCTTACACGCACATATGTGTGTGTGCGCGTGTGTGCGTGTGTGCGTGCGTGTATCTTTAACTGTTATTACATTAAATGACCAGTGTGTGTGTGTGTGTGTGTGTGTGTGTGTGTGTGTGTGTGTGTGTGCGTGCGTGTATCTTTAACTGTTATTACATTAAATGACCAGTGTGTGTGTGTGTGTGTGTGTGTGTGCATGTGTGTGTGTGTGCGTGTGTGCGTGTATCTGTAACTATGATCACATCAAAGCATCAAAGCGTTGGGGTCGACCAATCAGAGCAGAGCAATCAACAGAACTAACAGCTGTGGAATCTTCTGGCACAGTGACAGCAGCCAGAGGTGGACAGAGTGAAATTTCTGGCCTCGAACAGAAAGCATTTTTGGCAAAACCATAATACCTATCATTGATCCGACTTCACTTTGAGCGTCCTGAGTTCTTCCTGAACGTCTACATATGTTTTTTTTTAAGAAAAATGAAAAAATAGCTTTGTTAGAGTGATCTAAAAAAACTGTTCCATCTCCCTTTTTCCGAAATCTCCCAGCGTTTTTAATATGGGAGCCAATGAGGCTGTTGGTGGTGTTGGTGGATCATCTGTGCGTCCTACGCCCAAACTATAACTCTGACAGCTTTACCAGAGGATTGTGAGGGAGAAGACTAATTTTCCTACGTTTCTATGTATAAATTATTTCTGTAGAGTGGAATTTGCGGCCTGGAGCGCAGTTTTCAAATTTATTTTTTGACAGTGTTTTCTCTCCCTCTACACTCTGGTGATGATGTCACACACTGTGACACGAACATTCCGTGCAATACACACCCATTATAATCTCAGAATTTCTACAAAAATGATCATGGTCATTGAACAGGGATTGATAAAAAACTATATGGCCTATCGAAACGTGGATTAATACACCAATACACAAGACTTGTGTCTACTGTTTAAAGTTTAAATGGAGACTCTAGGTGAAATTATGCCGGAGAAGTAGACCTTTAAAAATCTCCAATTATTGTTCTTTTTCGTTCATTTTTTGTCAGCCGTCCCATTCATTTCAATGCAAAATTTTGGGCAGTTTTTCGCGACTTACGTCGCGAAAAATTTGTATTCTGTAGAGAAAAGTAATAGCACACTGATCCCGATCAAACCGCATGTTTTGATATATAATTTGTCCTGCAACTCTTCAAGTTGTAGGACTAGTAGCGGGACGAAATTGCGTCCGGAAGAGGAATAAGAAGAAATCCACAGTATAACAGTAGTGCTTGGGTCTTTGCTCGGCGAAGCCCCGATACACATATTACTTATATGTGTAAAAGCTGTTTGTAATGCCATTTGTTGTATGTTTCCACCAGAAACACAGAGGTTTCCTCATCCTATCTAACAGACGCACGCCTTTCCTTCCTAGTGTTATTTACATTTAAGAGAGTTTTGATAAGAAGTCAGCAAATCAGGGAAGTCAACCATCCAAAGAAATAGACCTCCTGGAAGTTGACACTGATAACCTTGGACACAGAGTATTTGAAAAGACAATGATAAAATAGCCTTGTCAGTTGAAGATGAAGCCTTCTTTCAGATCATGGATAAAAATGTCTACATGAAGGAGGAAAACTGCTGGGTCGCTCCCTTACTGTTCCATTCCCCAAAGCACTGTCACTGTCCAAATAATAGACAGCAAGCAGCAAAACGTCTCTCTTCCCTGCACCACACACAGGAAAGAACGCCGGACATGAAAAAACATTACATCGATTTCATGCAGAAGGTCTTTGTGTCAGGCAATGCTTCCTCATTGGCAGAAAATCAGGAATGCTGGTACTTGCCAACATTTGGCGTCCAACGGCCTCAGAAATCAGATCAAATATGGGTGGTATTTGATCCCAGTGCCAAGCACGAAGGTATCTCCCTGAACGACATCCTCTTAAAAGGGCCCTACTTGACGAACAAAGGAGATGTTAGCTGAGTCAAGCACCATGCTACATAGGATAGCATCTAACAGCAGCACTGTTTTGGATGCTTTCCCGTCTAAAGATCTTGTCAAAGATCTTAAGAATCTTGACATGTCATCAGACATGCCTTCACAATGCAGTCTAGGCCTGGGAAGGGACCTACAGACAGCTTCTCCTTCTGCTGATAAGGACAAACCATTCACTAAAAGATGCATCCTTTCAACAGTTAACTGCATACATGACCTCTTAGGGTTCATTGCTCCAATCACAATACGGGGCAGGGCAATTGTGAACGACACCTCCACAAAAGAATATGAGTGGGACACTCCACTACCGGACAAAAAAAGAAGTCAGCTGGTTTCTCTGTTCACCACAGTACAGAGATTAATTTGTATCTTTTCTGATGCATCAACTATAGCTATATCAGCTATGGCTCACCTGAGGGCCATAGATACATAAGGACAAAGTCATGTTGGGTTCATCATGGAGAAGTCCAAGTTGGCTCCACGTCCTGTGCACACGATCCCTCATTTGGAGCTGTGTGCTGCTGTCTTGAAGTTTCACAATGCCAAGTACAGACAGCAGGGTCGTTCTAGGCTAAATCCATAACACTTGCAGGAACTTCTGTGTCTATGTGGCTCATAGAGTGACAAGAATCAGAAAATCTTCGAACCCAGAGCAGTGGCACTACATTAGCACCAACAAGAATCACGCAGATCACGGATCTAGGATTTGTGGATTTGATCTGGTATTTCTAACAAGACCTGAGTCAGATGAGTTTTCACAAGCAGAGATATTTGACCTTCTACATCCAGATACAGATGTAGAAGTTTACCCTAATGTTTTGAGCTACACTACGAAAGCTATACGTGGACTTCTCAGTTCTCATTGGTTTGAAAGATTCTCCACCTGGAAATCACTTACCCGTGCAACAGCCAGACTCATTCAAAAAGCCAGAACCTTCTCAAAAACTTTAGACCACAAACAGAGACAGGATGCACTCTCGCAAGCAAGACTCATTATAATAAAATGTGTACAACAAGACTTCTTAAAAGAGGAAATAAAAAACCTCTCAAAGGGTGAGGTAGTCTCAAGACACAGTTCAGTTAAGAACTTGGACCCCATCATTGATGACAGTGGTTTGCTGAGGGTTGGAGGCCGAACATCGTCAGTGGGAAGAAAAGCATCCAATCATACTTCCCAAGAGCTGGGGAAAGACTTGCCTTGGATCGTCTGTGCACTTATGTCAGACTTGATGTCTTTGGGCCTTGGACTATCTCAGCATGCAGAAGCAGAGGTGGTCATGTGGAAAACCAACGCTGGGCAGTTACGTTCACCTGGCTGACTACAAAAGCAGTGCACATCGAGGTCATAGAGACAATGTCAACCTCCAGCTTCATCAATGCTTTGAGGACTTTCACTGCTATCAGAGGGCCTATTGCTATTGGAAAGAATGATAGGGGTTGCACGCTGCATTTGGATGCCTTGTAACTGAATGAGAACAGTCGGCTCTTTCATGAAGTACTGACACTGGTGGCCGAAGTCATGGCAATCATCAATACTTCCACTGTCCTCTGATCCTGAGGTGCCAGCTATCTTTACGCCGGCGATGCTGCTCACACAGAAGATTGATCCAGAACCTGCACCTCCAGGGAACATGGATCTTAAGGATCTCTATAACAAACAACGGAACAAGACCAAAGCCTTGCTGAATCTTTCTGGAGATGGTGGAAGCAAAAATACTTGGTGACCCTGCAGCCCCACAAGAAGTGGAAATCGC
This sequence comes from Centropristis striata, assembly GCF_030273125.1. Lineage (NCBI taxonomy): Eukaryota > Metazoa > Chordata > Actinopteri > Perciformes > Serranidae > Centropristis > Centropristis striata. The sequence goes on along the minus strand of NC_081532.1, from coordinate 35,851,941 downwards.
ACAGGTCAAATCTGCAAGTTGGAGATGTGGTACTCCTCAAGGACTCCCAAGTTAAGAGCAATGAGTGGCTCATGGCTGTTACTGTGGAGACCATTCCCAGCCATTGTAGCAAGATTTGGAAAGTTAAATTAAAGATCATCAGAGAGGGTACCCCTAAGGTGGATTCAAGACCTGTTTCAGAAGTTGTAGTGCTCCTCAGTAAAGAGGATCTTCTGCCCCCACATTTTGTGGTGTGTTTGGTCAGACATGGTGGCTTAAAGTTGATGTATTTGTGTTTACCTCAGTAGGGTAGTTCTGTTTCTACTGAGCACATGTAGCAGTAGTGTCTCACTTTGAAGCCTAAAATTCTGGAAGGATCAAAGTCTGTAAATATGTGTAGCATGTTATTGTACACTGCAGGAGTCTTTGCTTGCCGTTTTTGGTTTAAGGCAAAAAGTTTAAAACCTGATGCTAATCGCGGTTAGCATTTCTCATTACCGTTATAAAGTTAGCTTAGATGCTAACGTGAGTGCATACCTCATGTTTGATTATGTCCACACTGAAAGCCCTTCAATCCACTCCAGTGTCCTGAATCCTTCCTAATGGATTAAATGTTAGCTATCCGCTAAGCTAGCCTTTGACGCAAGAGCAGAATAATGATAATTCGTCTTTTACTGTTATATTATTAATGTGCGTGTAGGTGTTCTTGTGATGTTCTAAGTAGGTTGTGAATATGTAATTATTTCATGTTTATGGATGTTTCTGAGTGAAGAGCAAAATACATTCAAAAAAGTGACATGGAATTATATAAAAATGACCGATATATTGCAAATGAGTAAACAGTTAATTCATTTATTCATTCTTCATTCATTCATTATCCTTAACCTCTTTTCCGCACTCGCAGTCGCGGGGGTCTGGAGCCGATCCCATCTGACATTGGGTGAGAGTCAGGTTCACCCTGGACAGCCCGCCAGACTATCAGAGGGCAGACACATAGAGACAGACAATCATGCTTGGGTAAACAGTTGAATAATTTAATTTCAATAAACATTGGCATATAAGAAGATCATATCGATAACAAATCATGTTCAAATAACTTGACGGTGCATCAGAACAGGGCACTCAACATTGCAAACGTAAAAAAAATCAAAGTCTCCATTACAATGCAGAATCAGATTGTCAATATAAGTACATAAACTATAAGTAATTATACATTTAAAAAACCTAAAAATCACAGCCTAAAAAGAGCATAGTGCATACACTTCAAAAAAAGAAAAGTTGGGTGAACTCAAAATTCTTCGATAAAATTTTAAGTTGGACAATTAAACTAAATATTTTAAGTTTTGTTTTTGAGTTTGCTCAACTCTGAATTTCTCTGGCACGATTGTAACGCCGCTATGAAATGTCAGCTAATGTTGTGACCACAATTTTGAGTTAGCATTGATACGCTAATGGCTACTCTTGTAGCTGTAACAAGCAGCGCCGCTAGCATCAGTTAGCCGCTAGCGAATTAGCTTTCGCTAATGACCAAATTTCCCAACAAAGAAATAAGAGTTATCAGAACTATTGTCCCTTGTTGTGAACCCCAACTTAAAGATATAAGTAACAACAACTCACCAACTTGTTTTTGAGCAGACAACTGGCTTCCTTTGTTGTGCTAACTTACATTATTGCCCTAAATGTCAATCATTTATATTTCCAAGTTTTACCAACTTAAATCACTGTTTTAGGCCAAAAAATACAAGTTGGCTTTTTTGCAGTGTAGTCTCCAACTGTGTGGTGAACAGTGGATCTAAAACTGATTTCATTGGGTACAAGAGAAGCATCAGTGTGTAGACGATGACATTTTCTCGTGGGCTTTGATAATGTTGGATCAAATAGGAGTGAAACACAGACAACAGCCCTATTGATTTTATGCAGAATTTCCAACAGATTTTGAGCTGCTGGCTTAGCTTACCATGAATTTCACACTTGAAATTGTGAACTTGAAATGGTTTTCATTCCACATCATGAAGTGTTTTGTTGTTGCTCTTGTGTTTGGGGCCATAAGAGAACATATCTTTTTGATGATGTCACTTTTCTAGTGCTCCTCAGCCCCTCTGTCCTTTAAGATAAGATAGCCATTATATCCCTTTATATGCATTTCCCTTAATACCATATTATTCTATATATGATCTGTGTCCTGTGTCTGGTTTCTTAAATTCTCTGTTTCCTATGTCTGCATCTCTTCAAGCTCTCTGTTAGCTTTATGATTTCTGATACTATCTACAGTATGTCCTGTGTCTGCTTCCCTCTGTGTCGTCTGACAGGATCTCTATATTCCCTGTTATTTGCATGTTTAAATCTAAAGCAAAAGATATCACAGACCTACAATTAAAATGTTTGAACAAGTAAGTCAGTTGTCTGCATTCCTATTTATTATAACAATATAAATCACCACCAATTAAGAAGCAGTTTCTTGATCTCCGACCTCAGGATATCTTAATGAAAATGGGTTCTAGGGATACCATAAATCTCCTTTTCAGACATGACCACTTTATGACAGTCCCACACAGTTTTAAGCAAGAACCATGCTGTTTCTGAATGTAGTATTTAATTGAATATTTTTGCACACTGGGATCCCTAAACAGTATTTTAATTAGCATGTTTCCCTAGGTATATTGACTATAAGGGAGGTTCTCAGCAGTTTACACAGAACAGAAGTTCTAGCGATCCAGTTGCCTGAAATATAGAAATCTACAAAATGCTTTGTCACCAAACCTCAGCATTGGTTTTTCTGCGGTGTTTCTGAGGGTCTTCTTCATCTTGTAGGGATAAAATTTTCAACTCAATACCGATACTCAGGAAAATATCCGATACTCTATACCATTTTCGATACCACAAGGATAAAAACAAAGACCCCAAAAATTAACAGAAATTTTTATTAACAAGCAAAATTAACAACATGTAAAAATTAACAGAACCACAGGTTTAATATGTATAATAAAAAACAGTTGTGCAAAAAGAAACTGCAACTATGATAACAAGCTTCAGGTCTGAGGTAGTGCAAAAATAAATAAATAAAATAAACAACAATTAGAACAATATTTTGAGGTTGTATGCTGTCACAATATTAGGAAAGCTTGATAAAAAAGAGGTAGAGTCTCTGTGTTTGTTGCTGTTTGGTTACTTTTCTCTGCTTCATTCTGGGACTTCAAGAGAGAAAATAACACTTTTCACTCGCCAACATTTATATAAACGTATTAACTCTATGCTTATATATACTGACACTGTGTCAATTAACGTGATATGGGCATACTACGTGCTTATAATCATTAACGTGACGGTATCGATACTTTTGAAAATGAGTATCGTATCCGGATACAACATTTTAGTATCGATACTTTTTGGAGTAAACCTATTTATTCTCCTTGGCGTTCAGTCCCAGCTAGGCAAGAATCCTTGGCTTTCTTTTTACTTTTTTACCCTTTTATTTGTCTTTTTTTTTATCTCTAACTGTGTTTTGGATTGAGCTTTTATTACTATTTTATTCTATTTTATTTTATTGTTTTACTGTTTTTAGTATTTTATTCTTTTTATTGTTTTTATTTATATCCAGTTGTGTATGATTTATTCTATTTTAATAACTGTACAGCACTTTGGTCAACTGAGGTTGTTTTTAAATGTGCTCTATAAATAAACTTTGACTTGACTTGAGTATGGATTCTTTTGACAACCCGACTATCTTCTATATTTTGGAGGGATTTGAGACCATTTCTATCAAGTCTCAGTGGGTCAAAGATGGGAACATTTAGCACCAAATATGTGGAACAAATGGTATCAACTAAAATATTTCTGCAACGACATCAGTGAGCATGGAAATGAACTTCACTACTGAAGTCATAATGTAGTAAAAACCCTCACAGCTTCACATGATGAAGACCACTTGTGGCATCTACTGTTGACCTCTTCCTCCCCCTGAAGACCCCCTGGGCCCCAACACAAAGGACAGCCAGAAGGATGAGTGAAGGTTATGAGAATGTGAGAAATCACTTAACTCTGTATGTATTTCTTTTTTTTTTTTCTTATTGGTTCCTTTCTCCGTTTCCCATCTTTTTTGGTTTAGGATTCTTCTTGGCAACAGTTTTGTAAACAATTAAAGAACTGTGTGCGTGTCTGGAGGCCATTTTCAAACCAAATGCAAATAATTGTGCAAATAAATCACACATTCAATCTAAAAATGAAAGCCCACCCATCTCTATGGGGCTTTCCAAACGTTTATATTTCACCATGTGTTTTTTTTTTCTTCTCTGCAGCTCTTCCAATTTCTGCAGATTTCGGATGTTGATAAAAACAAGCCAACCAATAAAATATTGACTTTTAATCATATGCTCAATAGATTTTATCTGACGTCTTTCTCATCATTCTGTTAGTACCCGCCAAGTAACATTATGGAAATTGATTGACTGATTTGGTTTTCTGCTTTGGCTTCATCCGTCAATAATCATAACTGTGAGACATCTGCTAATATTCCATTGAATCCAGTCCATCATCACATTCTGTTGTAGTTTTACTACAAACAAAGAACGTTAGAAGAAGTTTTGTGATGACAATGGTCCAACAGAGTAAACCTACTGCATGTAGGATCTCAGGTTATAATCTTGTATCCAATCTGCTGTAATGTGTGGAGTCTAATGAGCATTAACAGTGTTACTGTCCAACCAGGAACATGACTGTTGACATTTATTCTTCCCACCACCTGCAAGCTATTACAGCACAAACTATAAAAACAGAAAACAGAACAAACTGGGGTGGAGCATGCAGAGTCTCCTCACGACATGACATTACCCACATATTTAGCTCCCCCATGGCTAATGTTTTACTACTGCTGCTTTCCCTCCGAGTGGAGCGGAGCTGGTCTATGTCACTGAGAGGGGGGGGGGGGGTGTAGTTGTGTAAGATGTAGGCGACTTTATTCAGATGTTTTGCAGCGTGAGTAGCAGTGTAAAAACTCCTGCATTCATAAGATTGTTTCATTACAAAAAATAAAAATAAAGTTGTCATATTCTGCTGAATGAGCAATTTCAGAATAATATATCTGATACTTCATAGGCTATTCTTTTTTTAGATTATTGGATTATTTTTTTGGCATTATTTTTTTTTGCTTTATTGAAAATGATAGAAAGGGGGAGACAGAGGGGAGGACATGGGGCAAAGGGACCTCAGGGTTATATAGGGAAAAAAATTAAATAACAGATATCACCATGAAACTTTCTCAGTTGATTACTTATGTTAAGATGAGAAAAAAATGTATTGCATGTTTTTTGTATTTTAATGTTTACATATGCAAATGAGGCCATATCTCATCAAATATGCGCTCATTTGCATACAGACAGAATCAGATCGTTTGATAAAGTCATGCTCAAAATATTTATACCAAGAGTAAACATGTATACGGCAGTCTGTCGTGTAAAGCGCTTTGAGTGGTCGCAAAGCGACTAGAAAAATCGCTGTATAAGTGCAGGTCCATTTACCATTTTACCTATTCATAAAAGAGGCATCCTTAATTCCAACAACCTGTGTAAGCACAGTTTGATACATGTGGAGGTGCTTTTGTGCAAAAACGTTCTATTTTTGCGCCATTTTTCAGTATGAAAGCTGCAAAGTCTTTGATGCATGAGTGTATAAACCAGACATTTACAACAGTAAAGAGAATTTGGTGGAACACAAAAAAATACAGATGACACAATACTTCTTACAGCGCATGTTGTTGATTGTGAGCAATCACAGACGCAACATAGTGTGTGTGTGTGTGTGTGTGTGTGTGTGTGAAACAGCAGCTTTAGTTCCTTTATTATCATTTACACAGCAGGAGCATGTCTTTGTGTTTGACAGAGCAGGTGTCATGCCATCAACAATTTATTGGTTTAATAAGGACTGAGCTGGATGTCAGGTGTTGGGTGTTGGTGACAATAAGAAGGAATGTTCTGCATGGAGGAATCCTTCACAGCTTCCAGCTGCCAATTTTCAAACAATGCTTATTTGTCAAAGAGATGCTTTTGGAAAACACCTTTCATTCATTTGGCGCATTTTGGGATCACTTTCAGTTGCCAGAGTCGGACAATATGGCTTTTGTCTCACTATGTTTCTTCATCTCCCAGATACAGACAGGAGATAAGACACAGTCACACACACACACACACACACACACACACACACACACACACAGGTATGATCATGCATGTTAGAGTGTTAGACTTATGCATGAGTGCTAATCCAAGGAGAGGCAGCTGTCAATCACTGCTGCTAAAATCATTTGTAGATGAAATGTGAAGAGTTTATTAAGTGAAGTATGTGGGTAGTAATTAGTTACCACACCTTTAACCCGTTGACGCCTAAACGCCTGTAAAACCTCTGGGCGATTTTAAAATAAGCCCTTAAAACCTGAAGTTTCTCTGGAAATTCAACAGAAGTGTCAACTCTTCCACTAAATAATAGATTTTTCAGCCTCTGTAGCAGATAGAAATGAAATTCAAAAAGTATTTGAGAGCTCATACAAATACTACAAAACGACGTATCCACTTTCCAGGCTTCAATGGGTTAAACACTGATCATAATCAGAGTATTTATAATGATGTGAGTTGTGTCAAACCATATGACTTTCAACAGAAAGTTACGTCCATAGTCCGTCTTATGTTTATTATGTTTTCTTTGAAACAATGAGACGTGGACATGTTGTCAGTGTGTCCTGGTAGAAAGGTCATCTGAAAAACAATATGAGAAAGTGAAGAGTAATGAGGAAGTCATACAGTTGTGTTACAGTAAAACAGTAGACAAGGAAACTCAGGTTGAAATGTCATGAAGAGAAGATGCAGCTACTTCCTTCACAGCCTCACCAGGGAAACAATAACTCCTTTTCCATCTCGTGCAGTTTAATAACGTTCCTCCGTTCCAGGCTTCACACAAAATCTTTTGAAAAATGTGACCTTTTTACCACAGAAAAATGTCTAAATAGTGAAATACTCTTCTTCATTCACAGTCTAGTGGGATTACAGTACCTCATCTTTAATTTAGAATAAGATAAGATGGTTTAAGATATAATATAAGGCAATTTAAGATGATAATTAAAGGTAAGACACACAAGACAATTTAAGATAACATCACTTGAATAATTCTTAATACGACAATTTAGGATAAGAAAAGATAGAAAAGATAAGATAACACAATTTAAGATATGATGAAATAATGTAAGATGATGAGATAATAGAATTTAAGATAATTCAAGATAAAGATCCTTAAAATATCTGAATGTATATATAGGCTGAGATAAAACATATGTGGATGAAATAATTTTGTCAACCTTTATATATATATATATTGTGTATATGTTCATCCATGCTGAGCCTGTTGCTGTCTATCCCGCCTGGCGTCTGGCCTGCAGCAGCGCTCCTCGCTGTATCTGGGAGGACCCGACATGTTGAGTCGTGCATTTATCTGTCAGAAGAAGAAGCTGGATGAAAAACAGGTTCTGAACACTGTGGCGCTCTGTGAGTGAACACATACAGGTGTTTGTTATTTTAAGACTTACCATCGACCAACTCCCCGAATTCCTGGTTTAATCTCTCTCACTGTGTGTGTCTGTGTGTGTGTGTCTGTGTGTGTGTGTGTCTGTGTGCACGTTTACATTACAGACAGCACGTATCTTCTCATTGAGAGCCTTTTGCAGGAGCTAATGTGTGCAGGGTCCTACTGCAGGGTCCAGATGACCCGGCTCCAGGCCCAGCGGGGTCCACTAAGGTCCACAGGTGCCTCAGTAATGGAGCAGGTGGAGCAACTGCACCCCCAGTTCAGACTTGAAGGAGCATATGTGTGTTTTTGCGAACCTGGTCTCACAGAAATCCGTGGAATAGCCACGGAATCACTCAAATTTCCGTGAAACTGACACGGATTTGGCTACAATGCAAGTTAATGACATCATATCCCGTGGCTATTCCATGGATATTTGTTCCTATTGGTTTGTTCCAAGTCACGTGACTTTCAAGGTCCCGGCGGTCAGAACAAAAAACATGGCGGACAGTTCTCTCATTTTTAGTGAAAAAAAATCAATATTTTGACTTAGTTTCTGCATAAAAATGGATTTTGATCACATTTTTAGTGAGAAATATATGTTTTATTTTCTAAATATTCACTCAGTGAATGTACATAATCACTTTGTATGCTGGAATAGCCACGGGATATGACTGGCATTAACTTGCATTGTAGCCAAATCCGTGTCAGTTTCACGGAAATTTGAGTGATTCCGTGGCTATTCCACGGATTTTGAGTTAAGCGAAATCAGTGGCTATTTCACGGATTTCTGTGAGACCAGGTTGATTTTTGCATGCTCACTTTTTCATCATACAACTTTGATCTAACCTTGGATCAAAAATTGTGATATCAATCCTGCTAGCGGGCTACTCAGTGGTGTAGCGGTTAGCATGGGGGTTCAACTCCGGCTTGTTGCTCTTCTGTGTGGAGTTAGCATGTTCTCCCTGTGTCAGCGGGTTCTCACTAGGTCAGGGCCACATATAGCACCATTCACTTAACCAGATATGATGAAACTGCAATTTTAAATATGTTTACAGTGCAGTAACTTAACATATTTCATGCTCAAATGCATGTATAACAGTAGCCTCTCTAACGGCAGACTATATCGCAACGAGTCTGGCAACGAGCTATTCATTTCTCCGTAGAGGAGGCGTGGTTTACGATCCTCCAGAGCCGTTTATTGAGCGATACGAATGTCCATCATAAGCGTCTGTAGGTAGCTCTTAGCCAATCAGATCAGTTATACCAGATGACGTATGTAGAGCGACAGAAATTGATGTTTACGTAGCCAGACTAGCCCATCTCTACTTTGAGACTAAAATGCTAAATTTTGCTTCTGCAACGTTTTTCTGCAGCATGTTCTGACTCTGGCTGCTCACAGTCTACCAGCAGTGTTGGTGTGTGTGTGTGTGTGTGTGTGTGTGTCTGTGTGTGTGTCTGTGAGAGAGTGTTGCTGCTGCTTTGCTTCTCCAGTTCTCGCTTTCTGCAAGATTATTTATTTTTACGCCTTATTCCCCCTCATGTCATTCAGCCACACACATCCACTGATTTGGCCAAATCCTGTTTCTCAGCAAGGCTAAAACATCCTCTTTGGTGGTGAAACAGGAGTGTAAAGTCAAACGTTGTTCTTCTTTTAAAATCAACTTTGGCTCTAAACTATCTAGAACTGTCTACAGCTATCTAAAGAGAGCTTGGCGTCTGCTGCAGCCATGTTGGATCTGTAAGAGAACTACAAAACTATAATCTTCCGTCTGTCCAGTAGTACGCGTCATCGTCTGGCCGTCCCTCCCCGTTCTGTGATTGGATCCTAAAACAGGCTAAGAAACGGCCCTGGTTGTCAGACTGTTTGCAGGTTCGAAATGAAATCGATTGTGCAAGGCATTATGGGTATACCCAGGCTAGTATAACAGTACAAATAGGAATACAAAAGGTTTGAAGCAAATAAAAAAATAACCACTTCCTGTGATTTCTTTTTTTTCAGTGCAAGAACAGCAGACCAACATTAATTGCAAGAAGTAATTTTGTGCATTCTAACACTGCACTTTTAAGATTTCATGCTCAAATGCATGTAGTTGTATCACTCACTTCAAGTGAGGGTGCGGGCTGTGTGTGGCCCCCGGGCCTCTAGTTGCCCATCCCTGCTCTAGGTCCTCCAGCTTCCTTCCACAGTCCAAAGACATGCAGCTTAGGTTTAATTCACCTATGGCTAAGCCACACCCCCAAACGCGATGAGCCAATCACAGTGCGCATAGCTAACTCAATACACTCAGACATTCTCTGATTCCAAATCCATTGAAATGCATTGGAGTTAGTCCGTTTTCAATCGTTTTTTATGTGTTTTTTCTTGAGATTTTAAGTTTAAAATGGTCAAACGGTGTGCATGGGGTACATGCAACTCTGACACAACATCTCCTCATTAATGACTGGAGACAAATCCAGCGACTCCGTCTTGACGAGCGCCAACCGCGTTAGCGGCAGTTAGCTACAGTTAGCTCTGTAGCAGTACAGTGTGTATGTGCTAACAGGCTAACAGTTAGCTCTGTAGCAGTACAGTGTGTATGTGCTAACAGGCTAACAGTTAGCTCTGTAGCAGTACAGTGTGTATGTGCTAACAGGCTAACAGTTAGCTCTGTAGCAGTACAGTGTGTATGTGCTAACAGGCTAACAGTTAGCTCTGTAGCAGTACAGTGTGTATGTGCTAACAGGCTAACAGTTAGCTCTGTAGCAGTACAGTGTGTATGTGCTAACAGGCTAACAGTTAGCTCTGTAGCAGTACAGTGTGTATGTGCTAACAGGCTAACAGTTAGCTCTGTAGCAGTACAGTGTGTATGTGCTAACAGGCTAACAGTTAGCTCTGTAGCAGTACAGTGTGTATGTGCTGCTGCTGCAGGAGGTGTTCACTTAGCGATCTCTGTTTGTTTACAACAAGCACCGGAATGAGCATTTCATTTTTCTGTCTCCAAAAGTGATCAATTGCCTCCTGTGAAATTTCTCCGACTGTCACAGCTGCCATAGCGCCCGTCACTGAATGTTGACAGTTTGTCCGAGTGAGTGGAGGGGGCGGGGCTTAGCCATAGGTGAATTGTTGACTCTAAAACGTCCGTAGGAGTGAATGAGAGCATGAATGATTGTCTGTCTCTATGTGTCTGCTCTGATAGTCTGATGCCAGCTGGGACCGGCTCCTGTCCCATGTGAACCGGAAAATTCCAGTAAACTCAACTCCAGTACCTGCTGGGAATACTCTGTGGTCATTTGCATGTTCAGCGGTGAGATTTACACCTCATCTGATATGTTTCAGTTTGTTTTGGTTTTCCATCTCTGGTGCACAACCACTTCTCTAAACGTTGTCTCAGTGAGAGTCACAAAGGTTTTGTGTCTTCCTGCAACTTTACCACCAACCTCATGGAGAACACAAAGATATGTGATGTATTTGGGTACAACGTTTTGAACATGAGCAGAAATCTTGTTGAGAGATGTATGAGTTATTAAAGGAGTTTATCAACAAATTAAAATGAATTAATTTATAATTGAAGAGTAAATCATGCCTTTAAGTGCATTGAATCAGCAGGAATAACATAAATATTTAAAACCAAGTTAAGCACACTGAGAGCTTTTCTACTAAATATTCCATTCTTTTTATTTTTGTGAATCGTCTCCTGGTGCCTGAATGTTTTGCCCCATAAATAGATGCATAAAAGTCACACATTGATTGATTGATTGATTGATTGATTGATTGATTGATTGATTGCATTCACATTCATCAGTATATACAAAATGAAATGGGAGTGTTGCTTGTACACACTTCATTGCGTCAATTCCACCAAATTTTGCAGAGGAGAAAAAGAAACCAGGAAAAAGAAATGATTAAAGGAAAGAAAGAAGTAAGGAAAGAGGACATAGAAACAAAATTTGGTAGAAACAGGAACCAAAGAGGGAGAAAATCAATAAAAATAGACCAATAGATCAGTCACATTCTATGAGTTACAGTACATCAGTAAATTAGTCCTGATGTGAATGTCAGTAAGCTACATAAAAACCATTCCATCCCATTGTGTAAAAATAAAAACAAACACAAAAAAGAATTCCAAAAGGGCTCCATGAAGAAGGTACAAGTACAGTTTGTAAAAACAGTACTTGTATTAGTAGTAAATGTACTGTGGTGTCCAACCTGGTCTCACAGGAATCCGTGGAATAGTCACAGAATCACTCAAATTTCCGTGAAACTGACACGGATTTGGCTACAATGCAAGTTAATGCCAGTCATATCCCGTGGCTATTCCAACATACAAAGTGATTATGTACATTCACTGAGTGAATATTTATTTTATTTTATGCAGAAACTAAGTCAAAATATTGATTTTTTCACTTAAAATGAGAACTGTCCGCCATGTTTTTTAGGACCTTAAAAGTCACGTGACTTGGAACAAACCAATAGGAACAAATATCCATGGAATAGCCACGACCTGATGCCCTTGGAATGTGTGGAAAGCAGAAAAGTATTAAAATGATATACAGTATCTGTGATTCGAATATTTCACAAGGAAAGAAGTTGAATGGAGTCAGCAGTGAGTGTGTAAGGGACAACCTGCTGCTCAGAGCCACATTAGGCATGAACATTTATACAAAACAAAACGGTTATTTGTTTACGTTTTAATTTTTAGCTAACAAAGGTGTAGACCCAAGGCAATTTATATTCTTGATGGTAAAAATGTGCAGGTTATATACGGCATCAAATTGGGCCCCAGAAGTTGAAGTCGCCCTTTATTTTATTTTTATTTTACTGTTGGGCCTCTGAACTTCCACATATGTTTGTGAAATGTATTTTGCGTATGTTGCTGATGTTATTTATTTTTCCTCCTTTCCTCTCCTCACATGTGCTGTATTTCTCTCTCTTCATGTCTTCCTGTCCTGTTTCCCTCATACTGTCATACTGTTTGTTTGTGTTTTATATGTTTGGACGGCTGATGGCTTTTGTAAAACACTTTGAGTTGCATTTATATGTATGAAAAGCGCTATATAAATAAAGTTTGATTGATTGATTTTTTTTTTTTTGCTTTTCGGTCAACTTAAATGTGCATCATAGCGAACGAAAGTCTACGGCAGCTTAACCTCTACATTTTGCCAACTTCAAGTCTAGTTTTAAGTGTCCCTAGTTTCCCTTTCGATTCCAAATTCCCTGAGATATTTGTGTCAGTTCCTCATTTGCACTTAAGTTCTCAATGCTTTCTTACAAAATCATATTGATAAATGCTTATTATGACCTATATTAGTAAAGCTGGTAGGCTAATTTAGACTTAGTCGGCTGTTTTGTTGTCTTTATAAGGCTCGAAATAAGGTTTTCGGCTCCATTCTGACATTTTTCCCCTTATTCGGCCAATAGGGGCTCTTTGGCCCATCAAGGTTGCTGACCCCTGGTATGGATTCTTTTGCACACTTAAGAGTATAAAATGTATATAAAATACAATCACTGGCCACTCAATTAGCTGGCAAGATGTTCCTAATAAAGTGCTGGTGTGGTCTTCATCTGCTTCAAGGTTGGACATGTTGTGTGTTCAGACATTTATTTGAGTTCCTGTTGCTTTTCTATCATCTCTAACGAGGCATTTTGGCTCACTGGATGTTTCTCTATAAACCCTGGAATATATAGAGAATATATAAATACACTACAGGCCAAACGTTTGGAAGCAAGATCAAATTTATACAAAAAAGATCATGGTTTCATTGCTATATTTTGCTACAAAATACGTGACTATTATATAAAGACTAACTTATTAGAAATGATCAGGTCTTTGGGTTTTTATTGCTTGGACTTTGTGTTTCCTTCTTTCCTTAATGAATAAATCTAAAGTTTCTTTACTCAGCTGCTTCTTTCTATTCATTTCTGTGGTAGTTTGAGATATGAACACAGTTGAGATTTATTTTTGTATCCAAACTCTCAAAACCCAAAGAGCTAATTCAATAAGTGAATAATGCAAACTGTGATTTGTTTTTGACTTTTGAACTGAAGTTGTGACTCTTCCTAGTCTCCTCCACCCTAAAACTAAGCCCTTCTTTTCTGTTGGTAACATTTATTCACCAATGGTCTGATAACATCAATGTTTACCTAAAGGTCAATGGAGGAAAAATGGTTCAACTCAATAAAGGTAAAGTCTGATCATGTAGTAAACACATCCAGAAATCAAAAGAATCCATACTGGTTTTAAAGAACGCCACTGTGAACAGAACATTTAGGTTTGGCCTGTAGTTTATTATGTGTTATGTGCAGGAAAGCAACACATGGCGTCTGTAAAAGTTGGACATGTTGCGCTCACATTACATCGTTTATTTTGACTATTGCTATTTTTTTTGTTTTGATTATTCTCATTGGATGTATTTGTTTTTGTGTTTACTTTCTTGTGTTACTCGCACATGTTCCAAATAAAAGCTGAACTGAACTGAAAAGTTCTGCTGGCGTCCAACGAGGACTTTTTGGACACTTTTTGGATTATTGCTGAAGATGATGAAACAATGTTTATTGTTGCTGAGTGAAGAGTCATTGCGGGGGCAGAAGGTGCAGCTGCTAGAGTCAGTTAATGTTATTAACATTAATGTTTCCTCGGGAAAATAAAGAGGACAGATACGCCTTCCTCCTCCTGCAGTCTGTGGGCGTCATCCAGACGTCTCAGCATCACAAGCAAGTGCCTTCAGGTCGGCTCCCACCTGTCCCGACACTCCCTTCAGATGAAATCCACCTCTTGGCACTAATCTGTGACAGTGATATCTGCAAAAAATGGCTTTAACTGGTATTTTTCTGTTGCTAATATTCATGCTAATGCTAATAAGGCTTGTTAATCTTTCTATATATGTCTTTGCTCTCTCATTAAACTTTCCAACGTGTTCTGACATCAGCATCTTGCTTCAGCCCCCTCCTATTTTCATATCTGCAGAAATTTTGTATATGCTTGTATAAACAATAACAGTGCGTCAGCCGTGTGAAGTATTTGCCTGTGGGGCGGTTCAGCCTCCTGAACAGGCAGACAGTACAAACCTCCTTTGTTTCATGTGAAGAACAGAAGTTGTATTGTGGTTAAGCTGTTTCGCTGCAAAGGAATGTAGTGTTGAGAGAAGCCAACTAAACACACACACACACACACACACACACACACACCTGTTTTCACTGCAGATATCTGCTGTCATTATGACGGCTGATCATTTCTCTGGATTCTCAAAGATGAAGATTTATGGTTTATTTATGGCATTTAAAATGTTCCAACTGATGAAGAGAACAAGGAGTCTTTATTATTATTATTAATAAGGGAGAATCATGAACAGTCACTCTGAGTACCTTTACACAGACGTTTGGTTTCTGCAGCGTCTTCAACCACAAACGCTGTGAGAAGACAAACAGGCCGGGTTTCAACAGTTGCAGGTTTGGGAAGCGAAGGTGTCTTTCCCCAGAAAATCAAGGGAGTTTTCATTGGATTCCCTGCAGTTCGACAGAACTCACTGTGGTTTTAACCCTCTGGGCCACTTTAACTTTAACTTAACCCTTTCACACCAAGGTTACAATAGTTTGGGATTTTTCATTAGTTTTAGTTGTAATTTCGTTGTCAGTTTTTGTTTTGATTAATATACCAATAATATGAAGTTTCTCAAACAGAGGGGCAGATGGAGACAAATACTTAGAGAAGGTGGCCAATCCAACAAATTTATTTAGTGTGATTAATCATTTCTGTAAATTAGAAGGATAAATGTGGCCCAAACAATATTGCAATAACTGAGATGTGGATAAATTCAACTATAAGACAGTTTATTTAAAGCATTCTGAGATATGAAACCACACATTTTTCTGATGAAACCAATCAATTTCAATACTTTTGTTATTAAGTAAGTAAGTTAAGTTTAATATCCTCTGACAATGACCACCTCTCATCAATTAATACTCCTAAAAAATAGGTAGAAGAAACCTAACGGGTAATATCGTTATCCCCAATAGTGATCTTAGCACTGGATTTACAATATTTTTTTCTCATGTAAATATAATAAAATTGTTTGTTTTTTTTTACATTTAATGTTAACTTATTTATCTGGAACCATTCAGAAAATGTAATAATGCCAGAATTGGCGTCACTAATTAAAGAATTAAATTGACTGTGAGTCAAAATCAAATTAGTATCATCAGCAAAAAGTATTAGTAACATAGTGGAAGGAACAGTTGCAAGGTCAATAATATAAACAAAGAACAATAACGGACCAAGTATGGAACCCTGAGGGACACCATATGTTAACTGGGCTCTGGAAGAAGTACAACCATTAACATAAACAAATTGTTCTCAATTTGAAACATAATTGACAAGCCAAATATATGAATAATCATGGAAACCATAACAATGTAACTTGGAAAGTCAAATAGTGTGTTCAATCTGTCATGATATTCCTCCTTTCTAGAAGGATCTTGGATAAGTATCAATTCCATTGAAGATCGGTTGGGAGAATTTGGATATGATGGATTATTCTGAATAACAAAACTCCTTATCTGCATTGTATTGACATGTTTGAGTTTCATGTTCTACTTTCTAGACATAGTGATAGATTCAACAAATATGTCAAAATGTTTTTTAATCAAAGTTACCAAGTGTTTCTTTAAGTATCTGAGCCTTAAGGATGTAAACCCTCGTCTCCACTTATCTCCAACCATCCACCACAGAAGAAGAACGTAAATCTTCCTGAACTAAAAAAAATACTGTCAGTGGACAGAATCCAGACAACTGTTTCTTCTTAATATCACAGAAATATATTCATGGTCTCCAGAGATCATGTAAACATTCAGGACTAAGCCCGAGGCTATCCGGGGTCACTGGATAGTTTATCCTACTTACAGTAGCTATATGCACTATTGTTCAATAATAATAATAATAACAATAATAATAATGCCAAAAATCTGTACATCATTTGGGAACTACGCGTTAGTTGCTGATTGTTCTCCAACTGTCTCTATTATTCTGAGACCTGAACACAATCAATGTTGAGGATGAGTCATTTTCACTCAAAGAGGCAAAAAAGTTCACAGAAGAATACATAAAAAAATAGGTGAGTAAACCTTCAAAAAAATACATAAAATTAAGCAAAAAGGGACTGAAATTGACCACAAAATGCAAAAAGGAACCACAAAAAGACACAAATTGACCAAAAAAGACACCAAATGATCAATAAAAAGACACAAAATGACTAAAAAAAAATACAGAATAAAGTAAAAAGTTCACAGAAGAATGTTTATGTGACAAATGCTGCTACATTTGAATTCATCATATAATAATCTGAGCTGCTCCAATTACATCTGTACAACCTCTTTGTCTTTTCCTCTCTACTGTGTAAAAAGCCTGCAGTTGTTTTTCATTGATTATTTGTCATGTGACTGTCCAGTAAAATCAACCATAGCTCCAGTTGTGTTGAGGAGTGCAGAATTTATTGCTCTTTACAGCAGAAGTTCTCAACCTTTTTGGGTCGAGACCCCCAATCTAACATCATGTTGTCTCACTGAACACAATCTCACAGTTCAGATTAAACAAACTCAGCTGATACTGTGAATTTTGGACAAATAATGAAGCAGACAACAACTAAAACATCTCTCTGTCTGTGCATTTACATATTTTTTATATTTTATTGTTCCTTTTAATCTAAGTCCTTTGCTATCAGTTTAAAGGTCCATTCTGACCTCCTGAGTGTGGAACAGTCAGCTTCAAGACAAAGACTCCTTGGAAAGTAACAACTTGATACTATGGGATTTGTCAGAAAAGACACAAAATTAGCCAAAAAAGAAACAAAATGACCAAAAAAGACACAAAATTACTAAAAAAAGACACCAAATGACCCAAAAAAAAATCAAATTGACCAAAAATATACATAAAAGTACACGCGTGTCGGGGCATGCTGCCGTCGGGGTTTGTGCGTTACAGGGGCCAGGCTATACCACCCCTATGAATTTCATTGCCTTAAGTCTTATGGTCTGGGCACAGTGGCACTTATTAAATTAAACTGCCGCCAGAGCCCCACCTAGGGGCTGATCAATAAAATCTTCAAGGGTTATCTTCAGGAGGGCATTGACAATAAGTATACCAAGTTTGGTGTTAATCCGACCAACCACTGTGCTCGGGGTAGGTGTAAAACATAATACTTCCTGTTGCCATCGGGGGGCGCTATGACTGTGTGTCAATATTGACATGAGGGTGTGTTTTGGGCTAGACCCTCATCACGTGTGTGAAATTTGGGACAGATTGGACAATGTATGGTCAAGTTATCCAGTGTGGTGTTAGATGGCGAGACGCCATATTTTGCGGCCATGCCACGCCCACATAGTGTGACCGTCGGTAAAGCTTTATACAACTTTTGATCCCAAAGGCCTTGTGATGCTACTGACAAAGTTTGAAGTCAATCGGGTGAAATCTGTAGGAGGAGTTCGTTAAAGTATGCGGCATGGAAATGGGCAAAAACAACAGGAAACGCCATTTTCGATCCAAGATGGCCGACTTCCTGTACGTTTTAGGGTATGGGTTCTTGAGACTTTTTGGTGCGTCTTGCCATGATACATGTATGTACCAAATTTCGTGTCTCTACGACATTCCTGTGCGAGGGGCTGAATTTTCTTGACTTTCAAGGGGGCGCTGTTGAGTCATTTTGCCACGCCCATTCCCGCGACCACTAGAATATGTAAATTTCAGCTGAGATTTATGTATATTCCAAAAATGGGGACTTTTTGAATATGATAAAGCCTCCAAAAAGGCGATTTACTTTTGTGAAAAAAAAGAATAATAAGAATAGACGGACCAATTACAATAGGGTCCTCGCACCGTTAGTGCTCGGTCCCTAAAAATAAACTAGGACTGCGCGCAGTACTGAACGGGCCCTCGCAGTACACGCGTGTTGGGGCATGCTGCCGTCAGGGTTTGTGCGTTACAGGGGCCAGTCTATACCACCCCTATGAATTTCATTGCCTTAAGTCTTATGGTCTGGGCACAGTGGCACTTATTAAATTAAACTGCCGCCAGAGCGCCACCTAGGGGCCGATCAATAAAACCTTCAAAGGTTATCCTCAGGAGGGCATTGACAATAAGTATACCAAGTTTGGTGTTAATCCGACCAACCGATTTGGAGATATAAAATACTTCAATTTAAAGAGCGCCACCTAGTGGTCATCGGCCAAAATTTTGCAGCGAGCCTCAGGGGCTCATGGGGAAGTAGTAACCTGAGTTTCATGTCATTCAGACACACCAATGTGGAGATATGCAACACTTCGTGTTTTGTGCTGAAAATAGCGCCACCTGCAGGAAGTTGTTATTCAATAACTTGAGTATTCTTTGGGTAATCAAAATTCTTTTAATAACTTTTTGTCATGAGGGTCCATAGATGCTGTGTGCAAAGTTTGGTGCAAAACGATGAAATTGCCTAGGAGGAGTTCGAAAAAGTAGGTTTGCGACATTTGTCGAATTTGCGAAAAAAAACGGTAGGCGAAAATGGGAGTGGCCTATATCACGAGATTCAGCACAACTCAGTGAACGCGTGGATATAAGTTTTTTGAATGTGCGATGAAGTATGTGGGAGTTATTAGCCAAAACGCACTTTCCTTTATTATAGCGCCACCTAGTGGTGAAAATTCAGGATGACAATAGATTATAAAATTTTCGCCAGGTGTGACTTATATTAAAAGTTTCATGAGTTTTGGGGTATGTTCAGGCAGTGAAATATGCGATCATTTGGGTACGAGAAAAATAATAAAAAGAATAATCATTAGAAATACAATAGGGACCTCGCAGGTCGTTGCCTGCTCGGGCCCTAATAATCATTCGAAATACAATAGGGACCTCGCAGGTCGTTGCCTGCTCGGGCCCTAATTAAGCAAAAAAGGACTGAAATTGACCACAACATGCAAAAAGGAACCACAAAAAGAAACAAATTGACCAAAAAAGACACCAAATGACCAATAAAAAGACACAAAATGACCAAAAAAAAGACAGAATGATCAAAAAAGACACAAAATGACTAAAAGAAGACAAAAAATGAACAGAAAAGACATTAAATGACCAAAAAAACACATTAAATGACCAAAAAGACTAAAACACTTCCAGAATGATTTGGCGACCCCCAGAAATCATCTCACGACCCCAGTTGGGGTCGGGACCCCCAGGTTGAGAACAGCTGTCTTACAGGATCTGGTTAATGCAAGTTGTCTATTTTTATTAAATGAGAAATATAGAATAAAGTGATTTGATTAAATATATTATTAAAAAAGGGAAATGTTCAATTTGCTGACTTTTCCTGATGGAAGCATCATAAATAAACCTTTCAAGGATTGTCTGAAAATCAGATATTTATGCCTGATTTTACAGTTTCTGTCTATGATAAACTGTATTTTTGGAGATTTTCTTGAACATAAACATTCAAACTGGCCAACTGGTTTTTGGTTTTATTATTATTATCAATCAGACTCAGATTCAGATTCAGATTTGACTTTATTAATCCGACAGTGGGGAAATTTCTTTGTTACCGCTGCAATGTTTCACACAATTTTTAAGATAAAGATAAAAAATAAACAATCTAAGAAAAGACATTTAACAATATACAAATATACAATAATAATAATAATAATATACTATATACAACTTAGTGCAAATTTAAGTGGAGAAATGTGCAGAGTGCAGATTTATGCAAAAATGTTCAGGTTGTGTTGGTGTTGTGTTGGTCATTATTATTATTATTATTATTGTTTGTACTAGTAGTATACATTGGTGGGTTGTGAAATGAACTAAATGGTTTTCCTGGAGCAGTTGTGAGTTTTAATGTTTCCTGTGTGATTGTGCAGCGGCTGGTCTGTGGTCAGTTAGTGACGCATGGCTGCTGCTCACTGATCCTGATGATGCTGCAGGTTAACTCAGACATTTGATCTTGTCTCTGCTCCTCACTGTGATGAAGAGGAATATTCATCCTGTCATATCCTCAGTTCATAATTACCAGCTCACCCACTGCACATGTCACTATGATGTCACCATGATGTCATCATGATTATTGGTGTTTCCTGTTTCTAAACACACACACTACCGGTCAAAAGTTTTAGAACACACCAACTTTTCCAGAATTTAATTGAAAATGATGCAGTTTAATGTCTCAGTGTACTCTGAAATTAATGCACATTTGCAACATTTAAAATTCTTTATTGAGCATGATAGTGTTTTGAAAGTGAAAAAAAGATTCAAAATCACATTTTATGTTGGACTAAAGGACTAAAAAAAGACACAAAATGACCAAAAAAAGACACAAATTGACAAAAAAAGACACCAAAAGACACAAAATGACCAAAAAAAGACACAAAATGACAAAAAAGACACCAAAAGACACAAAATGACTAAAAAAAAGACACAAAATGACCAAAAAAAGAAAAAAAAATTACCAAAAAAAGACACAAAATGAGCAAAAAAAGACACAAAATGACTAAAAAAGACACAAAATGACCAAAAAAGACACCAAATGACTTAAAAAAAGACACAAAATGACTAAAAAAGACACAAAATGACCAAAAAAAGACACAAAATGACTTAAAAAAGACACAAAATTACTAAAAAAAGACACAAAATGACTTACAAAGACATGAAAAGAATTCAAAAATGGACAAAATAGCCCAAGACTCCATAGAGTTAAGTTGTTAACCCATTTCTTGTTCCCTGAAAAAGGCCTACTTGTATAATTCTGAAATTGACCGGTAGTGTACATCAAACTGAGAACAGTGCTGATTGAAGTGAAGAGAAAAAAACATTGTGCAATTGTGTCTGACAGAGCTAATGCTGGGAGAAATCTAAAAAGTGATTTTTAAAATAATTTAAAAATATTTCAATATTTGTAATGCTATATAAGCATCAAGATTATGAACCTTATGAATTTCCAAAAACACGGATGGATCACTGATGGGACTTGTGTTTCCTAAGTCGGTTTATCAGTTCCTGATAAGAATACGACCCGGCAGGATCAGCTGTATGTGAGCCAGCAGGGGTCACCACCAGGGTTTAATGGAGCTCAGAGCGGATTTTTGAAGAAGCTGGATCTTCACCTTATCTCTGCTCCAGCTTCAACAATCAGCTGTCAGAGCTCAACAGCATTATGAAGTGGAGCCTGGAGCAGCTACAGGGAGGAACAGGGTCCAACAGCACATTCTCACTGCTACTTTTTGTATTTCGATCATAATTCGAAATGAAATGTGGCACAATGATCATTTCTTCCTGCATGCTTATAATGAAATGTGCTGCTGTGCTGAACAGCCGAACCCCTTAACTCCACTGGATGCTAACGGCTGCAGATCCGTCGGCGGAGCCGTTACGCATCCATTATAATCACTGTGTGAGAATCCACCGACTGCAGATTCGCTGCGTAATGAGTCCGACGTCGCACGGCCACCCGACAGCCCAACACTGGAGCAGAGCTTCTGTTTTTGTCGGACGACAGAGCACGACGCATAAATTCAGCACAGAACAGATCATTCGGGACAGGAAGTCGTGCACGTATATTTTCAAAATAAAATACCTTGGGTTAGCGGCGGATCGTATTTCAGAACTTGAAGACGTGATGATGGGCGGGGACAGACCCGAAGTCAACAGGTTAGAGTTTAACACTCGTCTTTTCACCCACTGACACAGCTCATTCTGCTGCTTGTTGTAAACAAACAGAGATCGCTAAGTGAACACCTCCTGCAGCAGCAGCACATACACACTGTACTGCTACAGAGCTAACTGTTAGCCTGTTAGCACATACACACTGTACTGCTACAGAGCTAACTGTTAGCCTGTTAGCACATACACACTGTACTGCTACAGAGCTAACTGTTAGCCTGTTAGCACATACACACTGTACTGCTACAGAGCTAACTGCTAGCCTGTTAGCACATACACACTGTACTGCTACAGAGCTAACTGTTAGCCTGTTAGCACATACACACTGTACTGCTACAGAGCTAACTGTTAGCCTGTTAGCACATACACACTGTACTGCTACAGAGCTAACTGTTAGCCTGTTAGCACATACACACTGTACTGCTACAGAGCTAACTGTTAGCCTGTTAGCACATACACACTGTACTGCTACAGAGCTAACTGTTAGCCTGTTAGCACATACACACTGTACTGCTACAGAGCTAACTGTTAGCCTGCTAGCACATACACACTGTACTGCTACAGAGCTAACTGTTAGCCTGTTAGCACATACACACTGTACTGCTACAGAGCTAACTGTTAGCCTGTTAGCACATACACACTGTACTGCTACAGAGCTAACTGTTAGCCTGTTAGCACATACACACTGTACTGCTACAGAGCTAACTGTTAGCCTGTTAGCACATACACACTGTACTGCTACAGAGCTAACTGTTAGCCTGTTAGCACATACACACTGTACTGCTACAGAGCTAACTGTTAGCCTGTTAGCACATACACACTGTACTGCTACAGAGCTAACTGTTAGCCTGTTAACACATACACACTGTACTGCTACAGAGCTAACTGTTAGCCTGTTAGCACATACACACTGTACTGCTACACAGCTAACTGTAGCTAACTGCCGCTAATGAGGTAGGCCGACTTGTTGACAAGCCGGCCGACCTCGTTAGTGCTCGTTAAGGAGTCACTGGATTTGTCTCAGGTCATTAATGAGGAGATGTTGATTGTCTTCCGGTTATATCACTTGATTAGGCGTCCAGTCCAGAGAGAGTGACTGGGACAGAGCTCCTGACAACCTGAGTAAAACTGTAATAACATGAAAGCGGGGGGCATGGTGGGCAGTTGGTAGCGCTCTCGCCTCACAGCTAGAAGGTCCTGGGTTCGATTGCCGCCAGGACGCTGTGGGTGTTGGAGGCGTGATCCCACCTCCAAGTCTCCGGTGTCCGTAGCAATTTCATTTTAAAAACCATACTTCTCCTCTCCTCCTCCTCCTCTCCTTCATTCCTGTATGTGTTTGTGTTTGTAGTACAACAGTAAACAACCATCATGTCACAGTTTGAGATGATTTCTGCATTAACAGCAGATCAGAGAAGCTCTGAAGGTTTCTGTTTCTGCTCTCATCCCGACTGGTCTCACATCAGACGGTGTGTTACGGTGACGGAGACACTTGAGTTATTTGTTTCTATGAAATGGAAATTCAAGCTGACACATTTCAGGCCTACAGGAAGTTTTACACTCAGAAAGAGAAACTGGTTTGTTCATGGACTGAGTCTAGTTGATAGAGTTTAGTGAACACAGTGAGCTTGTTATGAGTGAATCTTTTATACAGACTTTGTTAACAACATTGTGTCTTAACTTTAGAGATTTCCACATAAAAGACAGAAAGAAAGACTGATATTTTTGACGATGAACCCAGTCCCACTCACTCACTGTAAACTATATGCTGCACGGTATATTTATCTGCACTCACCGTGACACGTTTGGTCCTGGGACCCATGTTGCATACCTCAGGCCCTTGTCTAAACAGGAAAAGAAGTTTGAATCAGTAGTTCTTTGTAGTGGATGAGTTTGGCGGGCGGCCAGCCAGCTCCTCTTGGTGTAACAGCTCTCAGTGAGCAGGAGGAGGAGGAGGAGGAGGAGGAGGAGGAGGAGGAGGAGGAGGAGGAGGAGGAGGAGGAGGAGGGGCTCATTCATCTGGTGGATCTGATCTAGTGACGGCTCTGTTTACATCTGCTGTTCTCTACCTGTGTTCACCTGTCACCTGGCTCTGGCTTCACTCAGTTAGACCAGTAGTTCTCAACCTTTTTGAGTCGCGACCCCCAATTTAACATGCATGTTGTCTGTGACCCCCGCTCACTGAACACAATCTCACACACACAGTTCAGATCACCCAAAAAAGAAACAAAATGACCAAAAGACACAAAATGATAAAAAAAAGACATTAAGTGACCAAAAAGACTAAAACACATGAACACTTTAACACAGTGGAGACAGAGCTGACTTCCAAAATGATTTGGCGACCCCCAGAAATCATCTCGCGACCCCAATTGGGGTGCCGACCCCAAGGTTGAGAATAGCTGGATTAGAGACCAGTGTGGAGCAGCATCGTGTTGATGTATTCCACTCAGTGTAAACATGGAGTTGGTGAAGTGTGGCAACAGGAACACAATATATGGAAACATCAAGACATAATAATAATAGAAATAATACAAATTATAAGTTTATTTGATAGGGGAATTATTATCTAGATAGTTATTAACCCTCTGGAGTCCATCTATTTCTTGAAGATACACGTTTTATTTACAGTAATGGCTTTATTTATATATATTATATCTGATTTGTAGACAAGCTGAGAAAGCCAGTTAAAGTTCATCATAGGAGTTTTCACAGTGTCACATTTATGTTTCTAGAACATTTTTAAATGTGAATTTTCTTTCTACAATGAAAACCATTACTATTTTTAATTTACATGCACATAGACTGTTTTGTTGTTTTATTATTTATTAATTTTTCTGCTGTTTTTGTGTGTATAAATGGTAAAAAAAATAAAAAATACATTTAAAAAAAGTACATTTCCACCGCATTCTGGTCATATTTATAGCGTTGACAGCTTCTGGGACAAAGGACTGTTTGTAGGTTCTTCCTGCCATCGGTAGCCTAGAACACTTCCCTGAAGGTTAAAGCTCTAATTGGCTGTACATGGGATGGGTCATTAATTATCTTCTCAGCTTTACTTCTAATTAATTCATCATAAAGAGCTCAAATGTTTCTGTGGCTTCCCTAAAATCTTAGAGGCCATGTTCACTATTCTCTGCAGTTTGTTTCTTCCTTTAATATTTAGGTTTCCGTAAACCTTCAAATCATTCACTCAGCCTTTCCAAAGTGTTAAAGATCTCCTTTGAATCTGAAATATATTACTCTTCACTAGAGAAAATAAAGACAAATTATTAGAATAAGATAAGAAAGAATCAGCAGAATCACATAATTCTCTTTTTAAGGCTTCAGTCAGAGGAAACATGAAGTTATATAAACGGTGTGCAGCAGCAGCAGGGTCAGTGAACGCAGCATATAAAGGATAATTCCTCTGGTCATGTAAACTCTGTAGATGTAGAGACGGGCCTGTTTTAGATCTGACACACAGCTTCTGGCGAGGGAGACACTTGTGGAACTTCCGGCAGTTTCCTTCTCCAAAACCTTTGTGTTTTGACAAGAAATTCTTTTTGTGAGACTGTTTGAAATGTGGGAGTGTGTCCACAGAGAGTCTGAAGGCTGAAACAGCCTCAGAGCTGCTCACACATCACCAGCTCACTGTTTCTGCTCTTCAGAGGACCTTTGTGTCCTTATAGTAGACTACACTGTAAATAAATAATCTGTTAATTACAGTAAATTACCGGCAGCTGTGGTTGCCAGAACTTCCCCGTAAAAAATACAGTGAGGGGGGTTTCTACTGTAGATTTAAATATCAGCAAAAACTAATTTAGACTGAATATTCTCGTTATTTATTTATTTATTTTTTGTAAATTTTATTTATGCAAAATTTTGGCACAAGTATATATACAGACACATACAGTACAAGAAACATAGAAAAAACCCAACAGAGAAAAAAATAAATAAAATAAAAGTAATCAAACAGATAAAACAATACAGCCAGCCACCACTTCATCATTAACGTAAAAAAAGAAAATGTGCACAAAAACATGTCGGTCCAACAAAATGCATTCTGGTTATTTTTAAGGTAATTGTGTCATTCATTCACACATCATGGCAAATCTCCATTCACTTTACATGAAAATGTTATATTTTTACGTGCATTTCCCACAGTTCATGACAGTAAAAGTAAAAATTGTGCTATTCCTTGATTTACGGTAATTAAAAGTGTCCACTACGGTGATACACTATTTTTAATTTTACGCCCCATTCCTGATGCAATTTGACAGTGTTTTACTGTAATTTCTACAAACCTTTTTTACAGTGTACTCCACTGTTTCCAAACCAAGAAACACAATAACTAAACAGTTGGTCGTGTGGTTTCTGCCTGCTGTGAGGTGACAGTTAGTCAGTGTTGCTCTGAGCTGCTGCAGGTGTTATTAAAGTCACAACATAATGAGAATCAAATCATCCACATCAGCAGGACAAAAGAGTCAAAGAGGAGGAGACACACTATCCATGACACAGGGAGGACATGCAAATAGTGAGGTGGCTAATAGGCTGATTAGAGAGCCACAGCTGAGCCCTACAGAGACTACACTGGAAAAAATGTTGGTAGAAATGACAGTAAAACGCTGTCAAAGTACATCAGGAATGGGGCGTAAAATTAAAAATAGTGTATCACCGTAGTAGACACTTTTAATTACCGTAAATCAAGGAATAGCACAATTTTACAATTTTACACACATTACAAACATAAAATACATGTAAAGTTGTCTCTGGCTCATCTCCACAAAAAGTGCACATTTCGCTTACATCAGGAAACCTGGAAATTAATTTATTACATGGGTAAATATTATGCAAACATTGAAAATGAACTTCTCTGATCTTATTTGAGATACAAAATTGGAAGGGACATGCTGCTGAAGCTGTACCTTTACAGAACAACACACTGACATCATCTTGCTATATGGCTAACATCACTCTCTGACAAGGAATGAGGTTGAGGTTCAAGGAGGACAAAAGTAGATGTGGATGTCTGGATTTGAGGAGTGAGAGAGAGAAAGAAGAGAGGAAGGAGGGAAAGAGAAAGTGAAGAAAAGAATTAGGAGTGATATAAAAGAATACGTGAAGAGGAAGAGGGATAAGAGGTGAAAATCTGTCGATAAGACAGGAGTAAAGAACGGTGGAGTGAAGGAGAGCAGAGGTCATGATGTCAGAGGTAACAGAAAAAGATATGCATTTAGTTTTTTTTGGATTGTTACGTTTATGACTATCTTCATCTTTCAGTGAATATGAGTCATGTCTTGAGGACCATAAAGCATCACTGTGGTCTGAAGGTATTTCTGAAGTGCATCTGGTCAACCTGTTCGGAAGAGTACACTGTAAAAAATGTTGTTGCTTTTACAGAAAAAAAAACTGTCAGCTGTGGTTCCCAGAATAATTCTGCAAAAAATACAGTACAAATGTAAACAACTTTACAGAACAACTTGTACATTTTACTGGTATTCAGTGTACAATGAATAATAACTGAATGTTAATTTACTGGTATTCAATGCACAATAAGCAAAATAAATTTTGCATAAATAATTAGTATAAAAGCAGCATCATCCTGTTAAATTAGCAGTAAAGGACGGTATAAACTACAACTTTAAAATGCTTTTTTTTTAAATTACTACAGTTTTAGGATGTTAAATTTACAAGTTGTTCTGTAAAGATGTTGACATATGTATTGGATTTTTTACGGGGCCAACCAAAGGTCTCATCAGCTTCTTCCTTCATGTTCACTGTGGTTTGTTGTTGTCTCAACTCATCAACGCTAGTTGGTGCTCCAGTATAATCGCTCCTCCTGAAACTCATCCAGGGAGAAACGTTCCGCGCTGCAAAAATAAGTGAGATTAAAATGCGTCGATTTTTTTAACACATTCATTTTTGTATAATTAATTAATCTTAATTAACGCGTTAAAGTCCCGGCCCTAGTTGACACATATTCCAGCCCGTACAGAGATGATAAATGTGTCCCACCAACTCCAGCAGAGGCAGATTAACAGCTCCCAGTTCTTGTGACAGCGTCAGTGATGCGTGGCACACCCTGCTCCTTGATGTGTCGGCCTCTTCAGCTCGGCTTGAGAAATCCTTTAGAGTGTCACTCTCTGAGGGCCTGGTTCCCAGTTGAGTAACTGGTGGTCATAATGGGGCGTGGCTGGGCAGGACTCACTCACTCCACTGGCTTCATGTTTGAGTTTCAGTGGCAGAAAGTCAACATGTGTGAATACGTCTCTACTGAAGCAGGACTGACACTTCATGACTGCTTTCATCTCGTTCAAAAGCAACTATTTGAATCAATCAACATTAAGTAAGACCCACTGATGTAATCCTGGTACTTTTTATCCAACGCTGCTTCTCTACAGCAGGAGTTTCCAACCTTTTTGAGTCGCGACCCCCAATTTAACATGCATGTTGTCTGACCACCGCTCACTGAACACAATCTCACACACACAGTTCAGATCACCCAAAAAAGAAACAAAATGACCAAAAAAGGAAACAAAATTACCAAAAAAGACACGAATGGACCACAAAATGATCAAAAAAGACACAAATTGAGCAAAAAAGACACAAAATGACCAGAAAAGACACAAAATGACCAAAAAAAGACACAAAATGACCAAAAGACACAAAATGACGCAAAAAGGAAACCCACAAAACCCACAAAATGACTAAAAGAAGACACAAAATGTAAAAAAAAGAAACAAAATGACCAAAAAAGACACAAATTGATCACAAAATGATCAAAAAAAGACACAAAATTACCAAAAAAAGACACAAAATTACCAAAAAAGACACAAAATGACAAAAAACCCCACAATGAACTAAAAAAGACATTAAGTGACCAAAAAGACTAAACCACATTAACACATGAACACTTTAACACAGTGGAGACAGAGCTGACTTCCAAAATGATTTGGCGACCCCCAGAAATCATCTCACGACCCCAATTGGGGTCCCGACCCCAAGGTTGAGAACTACTGCTCTAGAGCAGTAGTTCTCAACCTTTTTGAGTCGCGACCCCCAATCTAACATCATGTTGTCCGCGACCCCCACTCACTGAACACAATCTCACACACACAGTTCAGATCACACAAACTCAGTTGATAACAACTAAACATCTGACAACTAAAACATCTCTCTGTCTGTGCATTTACATATATATATTTTATATTGTATTGTTCCTTTTAATCTAAGTCCTTTGCTATCAGTCTAAAGGTCCATTCTGACCTCCTGAGTGTGTAACAGTCAGCTTCAAGCCAGAGACTCCTTGGAAAGAAACAACTTGATACTTTGGGATTTGTCAGAAAAGACACAAAATGACCCAAAAAAGAATCATTCATTCATTCATTCATTACCATTAACCGCTTATCCGCAAATTGACCACAAAATGATCAAAAAAGACACAAAATGACCAAAAAATTACATACAATTAAGCAAAAAAAGGACTGAAATTGACCACAAAATGACAAAAAATGACCACATAAAGACACAAAATGAGCAAAAAAGCTGCAAAATGACCAAAAAAAGACAAAATGACAAAAGCCAGCTCCGGACTGCTCGTATGCAAATTAAGGATGTTTTGGCGAGTGAGACCCGCCTCATTCCAGGTATTGTCCGGCTATTACCCGGTAGTGGAAACAGCCCGATAGTGAACTTCTCGTCTAAAATGTCATTATTCACAACACAATATTAACTTTAGAATGAAGGGAAATGATAGCAAGTGGCTCACCTGGTGGAGCTCAGACCACAGAGCCTCCAAGCCCCTCCCCCTGTCTGCCCCACTGACAATAAAGCCTTAAAAACCAAAAAATATCTTTAAAAAAAAAGACTTTAGGTGAAATGGTTTTGGTGATACGCCTCCATGTCTACTAAACAACAATCCTGTAATAATATATTATAATAATATTTATCAGGGCATCGTACAGCTTTATTGTGGTCAGCCTACTCAACATGAACTAAAGATGTTGAAAGAAAAATGTTACGTGTTCAGAAAGAACTCCTTTTATGGTTCTGTTGAAAGTTTGATGAACAGTATAAACGTCAGTCTGTGATCCCGTGACCACAAACTCTCAGGATCCTGTTATTAAAGCCACTTGTTGCTCTGCAGCTCTGCCTGTTGAGCTCTAAAAGCTTTTTAAATGAGCACTAAGTGATTTTATAATACACATGTTGCATGTTTTCATTTGGACTCTCTAGAAGCTGTCAGATCCAGACAGCTGCAGCGTGATGCATCACTTCTACAGGCTCTCATTCAATAAAATAAAAAACCCTCTGTCCATCTTCCTGTGAAATGTTTCTCCTCCTTCTGTGAAGGAGACCGGCTATTGTCATTTCATCTCATCTAGAGGGAGATAAGCATGTCCAGGTCCTCACAATGTGCTCTGTAAGGAGCCTGACTGCATAAAGGCTATTCCTGCTCTTTATCAGAGTTATTCCCTGAGCTGAGCCTTGTCATGAAGGGCTGTCCTCCACCAGCTCTGTCCTATGTCTCTTTTGCTCTCTCTTATGTTCTTTTGAGCAGTTTAGAAACCCAAGATACTGATCTATTCAAGGAAACATGATATGGGTACACTTATAATTTTATGATTTACTGCATTTAATCACAGAAAAGAAGACAGGCCAAGGCATGTCTTGTTGGGGCCATAAAGTAATTAAGCTTAATAGCAACTGTTAACTAGGGCTGCAACTAACGACTATTTTAATAGTCGACTAGTCACCGACTATTGAAACGATTAGTCCACTAATCGGATAATTATTAATTTTTTCTTACATTTAGCATGAAGTTGCTTTAAATATGTGGCAAATGATAATAAACACAAGAAAGATGGGTACTTAAATGAAAAATGCATCTTTTATTCAACAATTCAGCTGCTGATTCATACAAAAAATAAATAAACCTCTGTCCATTTTTTCTGGACAGGAAAATGTGTTTTATAAAACTGTATTTCTGCTCCATCAAGTGGGTGGAACTGGTTCTGGGTTCTGGATGTAGTCTGGGTTGAACTGGGCTCACCTGTTGGAACCTCATATCACAGACCAGCACCAGTACTGACCATAGACTGTGTGTGTGTGTATATATATATATATATATATATATATATATATACTGACTCAGTGAGGAGCCTGTTGCTGCTGCACATCTGCTTCTTCTGCAGAAAGGCTCCATGCTGCTCTCTGCTTCAGACTGCATGCATTTAATCTAAAATACGTCCGTCAGACATAACGTTAAAGCTCTCTTTTAAAGCGAAAAAATGCGATTATAAACGAAACGTATCGGCTGAATGTTACTTTAATCTTACCGAGGCGAGTCAGACTCCGTTTGGTTCTGACGTGTTTTCTATTTAAATGCTCGTGCATCACCGAGGTGCTGCTGTGACACACAAGGTCTGCTTTGCAAACCTTGCAAGTCATTTTTTTATTGGCCGTATTCAGGCTAAAATGCTCCCAAACTTTCTAAGTTTTGGTACGTGTAGCTGTGTTGGACGCCGCCATTTCTGTCTACGTTACTGCTCGCGCTCGGCAGAGATTGTAATGAAAAAAATTGGGGGTAGCTATTTTTGTAGTTATTTTCAGACGCATGGCCAAATAACCTCAGAGATACACTATCTGTGCAAGTGGTGCAACATTTTTAGCCATAATTACTTTGGGGATATGCAGCATATTGGGCATATGGGCAGTCCTCAGCTTAGAGGTTAGGAATCAGGCTTATAACCAGAGGTTCGCTGGTTCCAATCCCAGGATGAAAACCTGTAACTGTAATTATCAACTTTTCATGGACATTGAAAAAACTGCCCTGCTCTACGATAATCCAATGGGTTATGATTTATTCAGTAGTTCTCCCAGTGGTACATTTCTAAAGAAGCTAATAAAAATAAGTTTCTTATAAATTATAAATATGGCAACTTCAGATCAAGACACATCATGTTCAGGCTTAAAATGTAGACTTCTGGTTGGGTTACACTCACGTCTGATTCAAGCTGCATCCATTTCTGGGTTCAACTTTTCCCCGTTGCTAGAACAGCTAAAGGTACAGAAAGGTAGTTGGATGAACAAATAATCATGCAGATATATTAAAAATCTATCATTGCAGATGGGATGTGTGCCTAAGGATCTAAAAATGGCTAAAGTTCTCCCTTTTCATGAAACTGGGGAAGACCATTTAATAACTATCGAACAATTTCTATTTTACCATGTTTTTCTAAAATTTTAGAAAAACTGTTAATGTTATCTCATCTAAACAAACATTTTACATGAGCACCAATATGGTTTCTGGTAAAATCACTCTACAGATATGGCCTCTTACAGCTGGTAGAAAAAATCTATACAGCCATAAATAACAATAAATATGCTTTGGGTATTTTTTTTTAGATTTATCAAAAGCCTTTGATTCTGTTGACCACACTATTTTACTTTCCAAGTTACATTGTTATTGTTTCCATGATTATAAATTATATATTTGGCTTGTCAATTATGTTTGAAATTGAGAACTCTTCCAGAGCCCAGTTAACAAATGGTGTCCCTCAGGATCCTTCCTTGGTAGGATCCTTCCTTCGGAGTTGGGTCCTCCGGAGGCGAGGCAAGAGTCCTTCCTTTCACTGGTGTAACGCACAAATGGGACAGCCTTCGGAGTGTGCAGCTGTGCGTCATTGCGTAATTGGACGTCCTGCTTAAATTCAGCGCCGCCCTTATCAGTTTAATAAAAATCTAAATTATCCTTAACCTATATATCCTGGCATTTGTTTATCTTTATGTTTTTGCTTGACTTTAAACACACGTTTTGTAAGTTATGTGATAACATTCAGTGTAAACTGTAAATACTTATTTAAATGCATATTGCGCCGCCGGTGTCGCTGTTTCTACGCTCGCCATTTTTAAATCACCCGGTAGACCGGTGTTTGCAATGCTTTATGGGTAGTCGGAGCGCACGGAGGATACACACATGCATCCTTGAATCTGGGCAGAAGAAGAACTCTGTCCTCCTAAAATATTTTTAAATTTAGAAAAAATATAACAAAGTCAAAATTGCAAAAAGTGTCCCACATTACCCGAATTCACTATCCAGGAGTGACAGTGGCTGTTCTCACAATATTCAGGTTTCAGATAAAAAAAACTCCAACAGAAAACAAAGATGAAGGAGTGGGAATTCTAACAAGTGAATGGAAGACAGCATGAACAATAAAGACCACCTGTGTGGTGGGCAGTTAAAGAGGGAGTGCAGCTTTTCATGGACAGAGTGTGCCAGGTTCTCCAGATGTCTACCATCGCTGCTCACATTTATTGGATGAGTTGAGTGTGAAACGTATGTGAGAAACATGCTGTTAGCCAGAGGGGCTCTCTGCAGAGAACACAGATCCAACACCAGGCCTGCTTTAACATGGAGGATAGGGTTGTTATTCTTCTGATACAGTGGGAATCAAGAGATAAGGATTTTTTTTTTATAGTGCTTTTTCTTGGATGTTAAAGCTTAGCATATGATAATCCACCAAATGGTGTGTTTGCAGAGTGGGTCTACACTGTAAAAAAAGCTGTGGTTGCCAGAACTTCACCGTAAGAAATACAGTGAGCGTATGTAAATGTAAATATCAGCAAAAAAACTGTAATTTATACTGAATAATCCCATTACTTTCAGGATAATTGTGTCATCATGGTATTTCTCCATTCATTTTACATGAAAATTGTTTTTTTTTTACAGCACAACTGTGTGTTTTCTACAGTTTATGACAGTAGAATTTAAAGTTTTATGCTATTCTTTGATTGACAGTAATTAAAAGTATCTACTATGGTGATGTACAATGTTCAATTTTACAACCTATTTCTGATGTCATTTGACAGTGTTTTACTGTAATTTCTACAAACATTTTTTACAGTGTAGGTGTTAACACATATCTAATGCAGTATGAATGAACAACTGCAAGGATCTTTCTCTTTATCTCAACTTTACCGGCAATAAAACTTTATATCAAGCCTATACACCAACCAACAGCCAGACAGTGGTACACAGGTTTAATCAGCTGAAGTAAGGGTTTATGTTGATGATGATCACAGGGCATTTCATTATCATTTATTGTACAACCTACTTGAAAGTACAACTGGAACAGATGTCTGTTGAGCCATTTCTGAAGAATTCTGTATGATTACATTAACACACACACTGCAAGAAAGCCAACTTGTATTTTTTGGCCTAAAACAGTGATTTAAGTTGGTAAAACTTGGAAATATAAATTTATTAAAGTTAGCACAACAAAGGAAGCCAGTTGTCTGCTCAAAAACAAGTTGGTGAGTTGTTGTTACTTATATCTTTAAGTTGGGGTTCACAACAAGGGACAATAGTTCTGATAACTCTTATTTCTTTGTTGGGAAATGCAGGAAAGCGGTGAAATTTGGTCATTAATGATAGCTAGCGGCTAACTGATGCTAGCGGCTAACTGATGCTAGCGGCTAACTGATGTTAGCGGCTAACTGATGCTAGCGGCTACCTGATGCTAGCAGCTAACTGACGTTAGCGGCTAACTGATGCTAGCAGCGCTGCTTGTCACAGCTACAAGAGTAGCCATTAGCGTATCAATGCTAACTCAAAATTGTGGTCGCAACATTAGCTGACAAGTTATTACAATGTAAATTATAAGGACAACTTACAGTTGAGTTGACAACAATCTGAATTCAGAGTTGAGCAAACTCAAAAACAAAACTTAAAATATTTAGTTTAATTATCCAACTTAAAAATTTTTCAAAGTTTGTTGCCTTGAAATTTTGAGTTCACCCAACTTTTCTTTTTTTGCAGTGTACGAGTCATGGCTTCTACCTGTTAATCTCATAAGAACAAGGGATTCATCTTTGAACTGACTGTGTGTTTCAGTATTAAGTGATCCTTGCTGTGCGTGTGTGTGTGTGTGTGTGTGTGTGTGGTTAAGCAGCATCACAGCAGTGTGCTTAAGAAGTCTGCTGGAGTATTCCCAACACACCTGCTCTTTCATTGTGCTGGATTCTCTCCCCAAGGGTCTGTGAGCTCATTACTGCAGAAACAACTGGCTGATAAATAAAACCTCAGCAGACTTTATCAATTAAAGCGACAGCATGGATGGTAGCCGGACCTCCTTCACAGGAGCATATGTTAGAAAGGAACACAAAGACTGAGTACACTTAATCACATACATGTGCACAGTTCAGAAAGCCACGCCGTTATACGTTATACACTCCCTTAAACAGTCTGTAAATGTACACAATGACCATCACACTACAGGTGGTTACTGGTCTGGAGTGAGTCACATGACCAATGACAGAGCGAGGTGGAGGAAGGTGGTTGTGGCATGTTGGAGGTGTTTTATGTTCAGGAGGATGCCAACTCATTTGGATTTGGATATGCAGCTGCAAAATAAACACACAAAAAGTAGATTAAATGTTCTTCCACTTATCCAGGGCCTGGACTGGAGGGGAAGCAGATGAAGCAAGGTATTCCAGACTAACTGTCCCCAGCACTATTCTCCAACTGGCAGATATTACGTTGAGTCCTGTTAGGACGTAAGTGCCTTCAGGACATAAGTGCAGGGGTTTTGTTGTTTTGTTTTTTTGTTGTTGTTGTTTGTGTGCTGTGTGTAGGTGACCAGTAAAGAGCTGGGTCTTCATCTATCTATCCACCTCATTGTCCTAATTCCCTAAAGACCACCTCCTTCATCACCCGCTGTGCTGCAAAAAAAGAAAAGTTGGGTGAACTCAAAATTTCAAGGCAACAAACTTCGATAAAATTTTAAGTTGGTCAATTAAACTAAATATTTTAAGTTTTGTTTCTGAGTTTGCTCAACTCTGAATTTCTCTGGTACGATTGTAACGCCGCTATGAATGTCAGCTAATGTTGTGACCACAATTTTGAGTTAGCATTGATACGCTAATGGCTACTCTTGTAGCTGTAACAAGCAGCGCCGCTAGCATCAGTTAGCCGCTAGCATCAGTTAGCCGCTAGCATCAGTTAGCCGCTAGCTTTCGCTAATGACCGAATTTCCCAACAAAGAAATAAGAGTTATCAGAACTATTGTCCCTTGTTGTGAACCCCAACTTAAAGATATAAGTAACAACAACTCACCAACTTGTTTTTGAGCAGACAACTGGCTTCCTTTGTTGTGCTAACTTACATTATTGCCATAAATGTCAATAATTTATATTTCCAAGTTTTACCAACTTAAATCATTGTTTTAGGCCAAAAAATACAAGTTGGCTTTTTTGCAGTGTGTGCTGAGTCAGGTCCAGCCGCTGTAGATGTTCTCTTATTTTTGTTTTAGCTGTTGTATTGCCTCAATGACATTGTATTTTGTAAAGCACCTTGTAACCCTGGTTATCATCATCGTTACAGTGATACCATTGCCTGTCTTCTCATACACTTAATTGCCCTTTTGGAGCTTTAACTCCACATCAGAAGAGAAAGCGGGGATGGGAAATGAACAAGGCCACTCTGCAGTGTTTTGTAAATATCTATGAACTAAAGTAGAGCTGGAGTTTTCTGTATTAAGGAAAGAGGTGAAGGGGCAGCAGAAGCATTTGACTGCTTTCCTGATGGATCAGATGCTGATGTGTCTTTATCCCACAGAATGTCACAGACCGCCCGTTCAGCTGGCAACTCTACAATGTCCACCAGATTAGAAAGTGCATTATGAAAATCCGGGTCTTCATATTGTAGAGAAAATCCACTTTTAAGTCCGAGCTTCTCTCATCATCCATTTTGCAGATGCTCTACAGATTCTGGTGGTTGAGTTAGCTGGACTTTCCAGATGAGTTTTGGGTTTATCTGCACTCGCAGTAACAAAGCCTGTAAAACAAAGGGGGAAACATGGGGTAATTTAAAGCAGTAGTTCTCAACCTGTTTGACTGGTGCTGAGATCACAAGGTGGACAGTTCTTTTAGACAGAGGGAAGTTGTGTGGAAATGGAGCAGGCGAATGTTTTATGCCCAGTAAAATGTCTGTTTATCAGAGCCAAATCTAATACAGACCAGTCTTGTTTGATTCAATCTCTGAATTGACAGTACATTGCAGCTTTGGCAGAGAAAGATCTGTGATCTTCATAAAACAGAGACCCACTCCAAGAGAAAGAAAACACCAGAAGCAACAATGAAGATAAAGATTCTTGCAGTCTGGGATCACTGTTAGAATTAAATTCCTCAGAATCAACCCCAAACCCATGGTTGATCTGGGACTGCAGCTCCCAGGGCCGGAGCAGCTCCGCCTACTGCATTTGAATATTTGTGCATACTGGAATCCCTAAACAGGCTTTGAATGACATAAACTGGGGATCAGTGTAAAGCGGAGACTCTTGTGGATTCAATGAGTCCAGTTCTTTTCATGTGGATGATGATGTCATCAGTAGTAGCCAGTTCATTTCTTGAGTCTGGACCTCAGTGTATAAATGATCTGCTGGGACCTCTAGGATAATCAGCCTCATGAAACTTTACCACCACCAACTAGAGAC
This sequence comes from Centropristis striata, assembly GCF_030273125.1. Taxonomy (NCBI): domain Eukaryota; kingdom Metazoa; phylum Chordata; class Actinopteri; order Perciformes; family Serranidae; genus Centropristis; species Centropristis striata. Next base: position 35,814,293 of record NC_081532.1, on the reverse strand, counting down.
CTGGAGCATTCAGAGGACGTGCAGCTCTCCAGGTTTATTGACAGTAAGAGGGTTTCTCAGCAGTTTGTAGAACAGAAGTGCTCGTCATCCTATCACTGAAAATACAGAAATCTCCAAAATGACCAAAGTTTTTGAACCCAAATCACAACATGGATTCTTCTATGTTGTCCCAAAGGTCTTCATATATTGATGTTATATTCTGGAGGGTTTTTGACCATTTTTATCCATTTTGGATATTAATAATATTGCATAATACAGCATCAAATGTGTGCAACAAATGGTATCAACCCAAACATTACTGCAAGAATTTATGGGACATAGTTGAACATGGAAATTGACTTCAGATACCAATATATCAATGTTATATAAACAATGAATTCATCAGTATGTTGAGTTGACCTGCTATCTCCCCCTAAACATCCACTGAATAATAAAAAAAAAAAGGAACTTGAATGGCAAAGGAGTCCGCATTTTTTTTCTGTATTCTGGCATTCATGACACTGACCAATGAGGGTTTTGTCTTCTAAATTTGCAAAAAGTCTAAACAACATGTTTTACATAGGGCTGCATGTTGGGTTAGCACAAGGTACATTTGTTTGGACAAAGATAATGATAACAACAAAAATAGCAGTAAAACCTTCTATCAAGGTACACATATTCAACATTAATTAGTTGCATATTAGCATGCAAATAAGTAACATATTGGCTCTTAATTAGTCATTATTAAGTACAGACTGAATGAGAGGGAACCAAAGAGATCCATTTTGTTGAAAGGTTTAACCATCACTTGTTCATTGCAATAGTTATGTGCTATAACATATTAACAAAGAGGCAAGGAGGCAACTTTAGATAAGGGAACATGTGTTGGCTAATAAGTGTTCAACTACCAGTGAATTAGTAATGATCAAGATGTCACTTTAGTATGGGGAACATATTCTAACTCATAAAGACTTAATTTAGAGTTATTTAGACTCTATTAATACTTGTTTTGCTATATACACTGAAAAAAAACTTTTGTTTTACGGTAAAAAACTGTCAGCTATGGTTGCCAGAGTTTACTGTAATAACTTTTTCTAATATTAAGGTAAAAGGATAATAGCACGGTTGATTCCATGTTTAAGATTGTCATTTTATTCCATATTTTACCGTAAAATAAAAAGTTTACCATCAAAAGAAACATACAAACAAAGAAATATATATATATATATATATATATATATACATATATTATATATATATATGTATATTATGGCATGCCGTTCAAAAAAATCTGTACAAGATAAAGCAAGTGTGATGTTGGAGAAGGATGAAGACCAGCCAAAGGGTGTAACTGGTATTTTTCCGAGCATATCAGACACAGAAACAGTAAACTGTTGAATAACCAGTGGATTCTTGAGTAATTTAAAGTAGCCCTGAATATTTCAATGTGACATGCTGTAGTTTTCCACAGCTGTTAGTGTGATAATAAGCCTGCTGACTGCCACGTGTATGCAGCCGTACATCAAAGATACATTCTTCTACCATCAAAAGAGAATATATTTGCTCAACATGAAGAAAAACTGTATGTTTGATATGTATACAATACGTGACTAATAATTATTTGTTTAGGAAAGTTAGGAATGAGTATTTTAATGTTAATCATTAATGAGCTTTAGAAATGACACAATGTTCTTCCACCAGGTAAACACTTGATCACTCTTTATTCTCACATTCATTGTTGCCACAAGTGACAAATGTGTTAATGTCGTGTTCTCTCTTCAGGAGGTCAGGCTGGTATTTTACAGATGACTCATGGTCCACAGCAGCTATTCTCAACCTGGGGGTCGCGAAATGATTTCTGGGGTTTTTTGTGTCTTTTTTTGGTCATTTTGTGTCTTTTTTTGATAATTTTGTGTCTTTTTTTGTCATTTTGTGTCTTTTTTTTTGTCATTTTGTGTCTTTTTTTTGGTCATTTTGTGTCTTTTTTTGTCATTTTGTGTCTTTTTTTGGTCATTTTGTGTCTTTTTTTGGTCTTTTCGTGTCTTTTTTTGTCATTTCGTGTCTTTTTTTGATAATTTTGTGTCTTTTTTTGTAATTTTGTGTCTTTTTTTGTCATTTTGTGTCTTTTTTTTGGTCATTTTGTGTCTTTTTTTTGTCATTTTGTGTCTTTTTTTGGTCATTTCGTGTCTTTTTTTGTCATTTCGTGTCTTTTTTGTCATTTCGTGTCTTTTTTGATCATTTTGTGGTCAATTTTGTGTATTTATTTGTCATTTTATTTCCTTTTTTTGGTCAATTTGTGTCTTTTTGTGGTCATTTTTTGTCATTTTGTGGTCAATTTGAGTCCTTTTTGCTTAATTTTATGTATTTTGTGGTCAATTTGATTATTTTTTGGGTCATTTTGTGTCTTTTCTGACAAATCCCAAAGTATCAAGTTGTTACTTTCCAAGGAGTCTCTGGCTTGAAGCTGACTGTTACACACTCAGGAGGTCAGAATGGACCTTTAGACTGATAGCAAAGGACTTAGATTAAAAGGAACAATAAAATATAAAAAATTTGTCCAAAATTCACTGTATCAACTGAGTTTGTCTGATCTGAACTGTGAGATTGTGTTCTGCACAGTGGAAACCGCTTAAAGTGATCATACCTGTTGAAGTCAAATTGATCATTAGAAGTGGATTATTTTTATGACCAAATTTTGTATTTTGTAACGATTAAAGAGACTATGTATTTCATTTTTTAAAAATGACTTTAGGTTGTATACAAAAATAGAAGTACTGTGGTATTTTTTTTTTTTCCTCATATGTTGTCTTAAAAAAAATTAACACTGTAAGCAGATAAATTGTTTGCATAAGATAATAATTCAAACCACTCAAGGAATTCATCTAGATCTTGTTGATTCATATAACTGTTATCACTTTGAACCAGTTTCCACTGCATTAGGACAATTATTTTAGACGGAGACACATTCTGCTCATATTCATACCTGCATAATTTCTCCTACCAAACATGTGAACCATGTTTACATGTTTTTTTTTTCTTAAAATGTCAAAATTTTGAAAACACTACTGCACTGCAAAAAAGCCAACTTGTGTTTTTTGGCCTAAAATAGTGATTTAAGTTGGTAAAACTTGGAAATATAAATTATTGACATTTAGGTCAATAATGTAAGTTAGCACAACAAAGGAAGCCAGTTGTCTGCTCAAAAACAAGTTGGTGAGTTGTTGTTACTTATATCTTTAAGTTGGGGTTCACAACAAGGGACAATAGTTCTGATAACTCTTATTTCTTTGTTGGGAAATGCGGAAGAGCGGTGAAATTCATAAGCGAGAGCTAGCGGCTAACTGATACTAGCGGCTAATTGATGCTAGCGGCTAACTGATGCTAGCGGCTAACTGACGCTAGCGGCGCTGCTTGTTACAGCTACAAGAGTAGCCATTAGCGTATCAATGCTAACTCAAAATTGTGGTCGCAACATTAGCTGACATTTCATAGCGGCGTTACAATCGTGCCAATTCAGCACATTGCAGAAGTTAGCAGAAGTAAGGATTAAAAGTTATTACAATGTAAAATTATAAGTTAGTACAACTTACAGTTGAGTTGACAAAAATCTGAATTCAGAGTTGAGCAAACTCAAAAACAAAACTTCAAATATTTAGTTTAATTGTCCAACTTAAAATTTTATCGAAGTTTGTTGCCTTGAAATTTTGAGTTCACCCAACTTTTCTTTTTTTGCCGTGTGATTGAACCACAGCGAGAGCATCAAGTCAACATGTGTTCATGTTTCTACTCTGTTGCATCTGCAGCCAGACTAGAGAGTCATTTACATGACACACATAGCTAGCTAGAAGCTAATCAGGACCAGATGCTAACTGTCACAGGACACAGTGGCACACACACCCTGGAAACTGTTTCAGGACAACTTTGGAGTTAAGCTGTGTGTGTGTGTGTGTGTGTGTGTGTGTGTGTGTGTACACCCAATGGTTACTGATTTACTTTGAGACTTGAGACTTTTTTTGCAGATTTTTGCTGATGATAAGGGAGTTCTTATTTGTGTATCAAACAAAAATAATAATAAATCCTGATTTATGTAGCTCACACAGTCTGAATGAGTTTGATACTAAAAATCCATGTGAAAAAATTACTTCTCACTCTTCCCAGGTCAAATATTTATATGCGATTAAAATGTGATTAATTGCGATTAATTAATTACAAAGCCTCTAATTAATTAGATTAATTTTTTTAATCGAGTCCTGGCCCTAATTATTATTATTATTATTATATAGGGACGGCTGGTTTGACTATGGAGAAGAGAATGACGGCTCACTTGACCGCAGTCAAACTTCCGGGTCACGTAAACCCGACCAATTAAATATTAAAATTCAGTCCAGTTCAGTTTCCCCTCAGGTTACACTGCCACTGTTGCCATGTTAGCACTGAGCTGATGGCTGCCAACTATATACAGCCACTTACAATATTCCAAACTTGTGGTACACCTGAAAGTAAACTTGATGGATCTTGAGGAGAAGGAGCATTTGTAGTGTTTGCTCGCTGGGAGCCTCTGGAGGAGTTTAATGGTCTTATGGTGACCTCCTCGCTGGGGCAACTGTGAGCTGCAAAGCTTTGGGTTTAGACAAACATTAGACTCTGGGGAGCATTACAGCTTTGAGGGGCGCTGACAACTATGATTGGCTACATGTGGGATATTTATTTAAAATTTCACATATTGTTAATTCAGCTCTCATATGTAACAGCCAAGAAATGTTAGCCATTTGAAAAGCAACATTCTTGAGCTCAGCTTTGGCAAAGACCATCAAAATGGGGAAATTAGCCTCTGCAAAACACTGTTTAGTTGCACATGTGAGGTCACACTTGCCAAAGGACTGTTTTCTTAACAATTTCTTCACTTAGCAACGTCCCAGGCTCTGCTGCGCTTTTTCCAAACACACATATGCACACACACACAAATTGAGAGAAAGAAGCGACTCAATCAGTCATCAATCATTTTGCTCGGCAGAAAACAATTATGGGCGCTGACGGTTCAGACATGAAACAAAAGTCAGAGGAACAGATGGACTGACCACTGGCTCTCTGCATATGATTATCATACTTTAGTCAAACTTATTATATAAAGCAAAACTGGATGATCCAGAAGGATACAGGAAAAGTAAAACGTCTGCGTGTCAGTCAGTGCGTTTAGATGCACAGTTTAATCAAGCTATGCTTAAAAATCGATATTGGCGTCTAATAAGACTTCTGTCCCAGTTTACATGCAACTGAGAGAATCGGGAACATGTCCACCTCCTCGACACTGGGTGGCGATATGCATCGTTTCAGCGAGTTAATATGGCGCCTTTCTGCTCGATCTCAGTTAGACACTTTGTGCCATCGCTACTGACCGACCGGCTAATGTGCAACTGGCTAAAGTAACCGGCTAATGAATGAATGGCTAATGTGACAGGCTAATGTGACCGACTAATGAATGAATGGCTAATGAATGACCGGCTAATGTGCAACTGGCTAATGTGACCGGCTAATGAATGGCCGGCTAATGTGGCCGGCTAATGTGACGAACTAATGAATGACCGGCTAATGAATGACCGGCTAATGTGACCGACTAATGAATGACCAGCTAATGTGACGAACTAATGAATGACCGGCTAATGTGACCGGCTAATGAATGACCAGCTAATGTGACCGACTAATGAATGACCAGCTAATGTGACCGACTAATGAATGACCGGCTAATGTGACCGACTAATGAATGACCAGCTAATGTGACCGACTAATGAATGACCGGCTAATGTGACCGACTAATGAATGACCGGCTAATGTGACCGACTAATGAATGACCGGCTAATGTGACCGGCTAATGAATGACCAGCTAATGTGACCGACTAATGAATGACCAGCTAATGTGACCGACTAATGAATGACCGGCTAATGTGACCGACTAATGAATGACCGGCTAATGTGACCGACTAATGAATGACCGGCTAATGTGACCGACTAATGAATGACCGGCTAATGTGACCGACTAATGAATGACCAGCTAATGTGACCGGCTAATGTGACCGACTAATGAATGACCAGCTAATGTGACCGACTAATGAATGACCGGCTAATGTGACCGACTAATGAATGACCGGCTAATGTGACCGACTAATGAATGACCGGCTAATGTGACTGGCTAATGAATGACCAGCTAATGTGACCGGCTAATGTGACCGACTAATGAATGACCGGCTAATGTGACCGACTAATGAATGACCAGCTAATGTGACCGGCTAATGTGACCGACTAATGAATGACCAGCTAATGTGACCGACTAATGAATGACCGGCTAATGTGACCGACTAATGAATGACCGGCTAATGTGACTGGCTAATGAATGACCAGCTAATGTGACCGACTAATGAATGACCGGCTAATGTGACCGACTAATGAATGACCGGCTAATGTGACCGACTAATGAATGACCGGCTAATGTGACCGACTAATGAATGACCGGCTAATGTGACCGACTAATGAATGACCAGCTAATGTGACCGGCTAATGTGACCGACTAATGAATGACCAGCTAATGTGACCGACTAATGAATGACCGGCTAATGTGACCAGCTAATGAATGACCGGCTAATGTGACCGGCTAATGAATGACCGGCTAATGTGACCAGCTAATGAATGACCGGCTAATGTGACCGGCTAATGAACGACCAGCTAATTCGACCGCTAATGTGCGACCAGCTAATGCGACCGGCAAATGTGCGACCAGCTAATGCGACCGGTTAATGTGTGAGCAGCTAATGCGACCGGCTTTCTGGGATGTTTTTGGGTCGTACCCCAGCGTGGGGGTGGAGCATGCGCACATGCGTTGTCTTGTCATACATGATGAAAATCCTATTCCAAGCTCATTATCTGGGTGTGCTAATCGGAGTTGAAGAACTCTGACATTAGTAGGACTAACATGTTTACATGCACTTCAGTTGTCCAGTTATAGTCACATTAAGGCAATAATTTGTTTTTTTCATGTAAGCGTACTGTGTCAGCCCTGTGACAGTGAGAGACCTCGCAATGTCTCCCTGGGAATGGCTTCAGCTCCCCTGCAATCTGGTTTGGGTAAGGAGTTATGGATAATGAATGAATGAATATATATACAGTTAGTAAGAGTAATATGATTGGACAACAGAGATTCTATGAGTGCTGATAAAGACTACAAATTCACTGTGAGTTTGCTTCACCGCTGTTCTCAATCAGTAGTTACATTCATGGTTGTTAACTAAAGTCTCAAATATATTTAGTATAAAATGATAGAACTGGATGTAACCCTCTTATATGTTATATTTGCAACCTTTGTTCACATTTGCAACATTTTACAGTTTTTATAGAGCATGATAGTGTTTTAAAAGTAAAAAAAAGATTCAAAATCACATGTTATGTTGGACTAAAGGACTAAAAGAGACACAAAATGAAAAGAAAAAGACACAAATTGACAAAAAAAAGACACAAAATGACCAAAAAAGGAAACAAACAGACACAAAATGACTTAAAAAAGACACAAAATGACCAAAAAAAAGACACAAAATGACCAAAAATACACAACATGAGAAGACAGAATGATCAAAAAAAGAAACAAAAAGACACACAATGACCAAAAAAAGATACAAAATAACTAAAAAAAGACAAGGAAAATACACAAAATGACGTACAAAGACACAAAATGACACACTAAACACAAGACACAAATAAAATAGAGTCAAACTAGAATAAAAACCAGAGTTGGATGACAGGATCACACACAATCACAAGATCACATTTATGTTTTTCTTTGATTCTTTTTGGTTCAAAATGTTGATCCAGTAAGTCAGAATAAAAAAATAATAATTATGAGGTCATATAGGTGAGGTTGTGCTGGAAAAAAAATACCAACATGGCATTTAAACATTTTTTAAGTGATGTATACAGGCAGGATGACAAGGATTCAAAAATGGACAAAATAGCCCAAGACTTGATTTGATTGATTTTGACAAGACTTGTATGATACCAGTATCTTCTTCTGTAGCCTCAGAGGAAAGTCAGCAGAGCTGGCGACCATCAACAAGCTCAGAGGATAAACGTTGTTGTGCGGTGTATGGTGACCGTGGTAAAGACAACAAAGCAACACATCTGACGGTAAGCTTCTTCCAAATGCTACGAGTGTTTCCACTGCAGCAGGAGACAGTGCAGTTACTTTACCAATAGATCATCTTGAAATCCTGAGTTCCAAGTCCATTCTTGACAGCTTGTACTACTATATAACATGTGGGAACAACACAGATGAAAGGAAAACAAGATGTCATTGATGTTGCCTGCTTTTCATTAAGCATCCATTCCAAGAGCAGAAGCAAATGTTTCTAAATTACGAGCATCAGTCAAAGTGTCATGTACCCAGTTAATGTCGGGTAATGACGAGAGCTATGGACTGAGAACAGCTTTCCCTGTCCGTACAGTACAAACTGTGCTAAGTAATGGCATGTTTAGTGGAGAGAGCCCAGCCTCGCCTCACTGCCTTCACTGTGAGCTCAACGGCGGATAAAATGCCAGACAATTAGCAGAGTTGATTGCAGTCACAGAGGCTGCCAAGCAGCAATTTTCATTGTTAATAACCAAAAGAAAACATTTATGTCTGATGCTGAAAATTGTTTTGCTTTTAGAAGCAGTGGCCCTCAGCCATCCGTGGTATTTTTATTATGATTAGCCCGAAAAACATCATAGATTGGACCAGAGGTACCTAGAACTGGAGTGACACGTTTTTTCAATTAGGTGCCATTTTATGACCCCGTAGAATAATAATAACTATGAACAATCCTAACAGTAGAAAAGTATGCAGCAAAGGATAATGTGATATTCTGCCTTAGAATAGCATGTTAGATTGTGAAATGGATACATGTAAAAACAAATCCCAGTCATAAACAGAAAAACTGTTTGTTTTTTTCTGTTATTTTGACCTAACCTCAACCAGTTGGTTTAGTTGCATAACTTTAATCAGAATTGGTGTTTTAAAGCAGCTTTCACCACATGTTTCAATAAGATGCGGTTGTCACATGTCTCAGTGACAACAGGTTATTATAGTCCAAAAACTTTCATATTCAAAACAATTGTGTTTCAAAATGTAGAAATTAAACGTATGTGTTTCTGCAACCAGTCCCAGCAGTGACATTTTGGATTTATGTTAAATTTATAAATATATACACAGTGTTATTGCACATATTGACATTGAAAAATAAAAACCAAAAACATTTATCAAGCATTTTATGGGTCCAAACACTACTTTTGTTCATGTCCCACAACTGTGGTCTCAATGTTGAGATACATAAAATGAGCCAATTCAATTAAAATATGACATTTTTTTCAAATGAAATAGTTTCATATCAACATTACTCTACACCATCTACATATTATAGTTTTCAGAAATGTACAGTGCTAACACTCTTTCTGGCAACTGGGTTGAAAAAAAACAGTCACTAAAAGTTTAGGATTTAACAACAAAATAAGTAAATGAAATCCATTATTCCATTTAAATGTACAGACAATCAAACTTTAGATATAGCACATGAAGAAGACTCTGTAAAAAGACACTGTAAAAACAAACAAACAAAAAAAACAGTTGTTTTTACGGTTAAAAACCAGCAGCTGTGGTTTACGGTAGAACTTTTTTTTATATTATGGTAAAAAGATATTGGCACAGTTGATTTCACGTTTAAGATTGCCATTTTATTACATTTTTTACCGTATAAATAAAAAGTTTTTCCATCAAAAGAAACGCTGTTCTGCCACATAACTGACAACAAAATACTTTATAAATGCTGCATAAATTAAAGATTTTAGCATTAAACATTACAGTATATTTTTGTTAGAGATATGACATTTAACAGTGAGAAAAAGTACTTTTTACAAAAAATAAATGCAAAAATGACAGTATGGCTTGTATATAAATATACCATAGTATGCCATCAAAGTGGTCATGTGACCTCTGACATCATGCTATCTGAATGAAAATAGCCTGTCTTTGTTTATGTCCCTAAACAGGCTTTAAATGACATAAATAAAACTCTGGACTCTTGTGGATTCAATGAGTCCAGTTCTCTTCATGTGGGATGATGATGTCATCAGTAGGAGCCAGTTCACTGCAGTGAGGACATTTCTTCAGTCTGGACCTCAGTGTATAAAATGAGCTGCTGGGACCTCTAGGATAATCAGCCTCATGAACCTTTACAACCACCAACTAGAGACCTGGAGCATTGAGAGGACGTGCAGCTCTCCAGGTTTATTGACAGTAAGAGGGTTTCTCAGCAGTTTGTAGAACAGAAGAGCTCGTCATCCTATCACTGAAAATACAGAAATCTCCAAAATGACCAAAGTTTTTGAACCCAAATCACAACATGGATTATTCTATGTTGTCCCAAAGGTCTTCATATGTTGATGTTATATTCTGGAGGGTTTTTTTTTGACCACTTTTATCCATTTTGGATATTTATAATATTGCACAATACAGCAGCAAATGAGTGTAACAAATGGTTTCAACCCAAACATTGCTGCAACAATTTATGGGACGTAGTTGAACATGGAAACTGACTTCAGATACCAATATCAAATCAAATCAAATCAAATCAAATAGTCTTTATTGTCATTATATAGTTCATATACAACGAAATGTAAAGTGCCGCTGCATAAGGTGCATAGTTATGACAATCATAACACAAAACAACATGAGTAAAAACATTTAAAAAATACCGAGCTAAACAAGGACAAAAACAAGAACAAGGACATGTGATGTAATAAATAAGTATAAAAAATAAATAAATGGCTACTTAAAATGCTATAATTTATACATGAGGTAAATTGAGTGTTTTGCACATATCGATTGTATTACACATGTCCGTTTTATTGCACTTTTTAATTAATTTATCCTGCGTGGGTGTTGAGAGTTCTGAGTGTTAAGAGTTCTGACAGCCCAGGGAATCAATGATATGTAAATAATGAATTCATTAAGTCTTTTTTATTAAATATTTTTGACCAGATCAACTGAGTGCTGAGCTGCATCTCAAATTAATCTTCAGGTTCACAGCTTTCAGATGATGTTCACTTCTATTGTTGACCTGCTATCTCCCCCTAAACATCCACTGCCCACAACCACCAATCCTCCAAAATAAAGGACTTGGAATGTAAGAGGTTAATGCATCATATCTGTAGTTTGGGTGGTTGATTCAGGTTTCAGCTGAAAGCTGATCTGACTGATTGTCAAGAAGAGAATATGACCTTCAGCATTTTGCTCTTGGGTTCAAAATAAATGCGGTGGGAGATGAGATGTCTGAATCTCTGGCAGCTGACAGGATGAGACCCAACAACTTAAGAAGACATATTACACATTAATTCCTCCAAATGGGGAAATGACAGAAGGAAGATTAGGATTTAGAGATTCTTCGTTACATGGGTGTCCCAGTTATCATATGAGGGTTATAATAGTTATTATGAGTCCCATTTGTTGTTTTTGTGAGCTGGAGCATTAGTTCAATGCAGCTGGGAGTCTGCTGCCACCTCCTGGTTCAATAGTTCTCCAATAGAACTGTTTAATTGGCTTCCATTTGAAAAAGAGTCATACAAGAGACAGACACAGTGAGAGCAACTCAGTGGGCAAAAATGCCTTTTTATACTCGTCTGTATGAATGGAATAACCTCTGAAACTCAGAGAGAAGAGAGACATTTTTAGATGGCTGAAGATAAACAGTGCTTGTTCTAAACACCTGAGGGAACCATCACCTCCATCACCTCCATCAGGCCCCATTAACACCTGCAGAGCAAGGTTATAATAGTTTTGGATTTTTCATTAGTTTTAGTTTTAATTTTGTTGTGAATTTTTGTTTTCAAATTCAGTTAGTTTTAGTTAGTTTTTAGAGTGAGTTTTCTAGTTTTAATTTAGTTTTTATTTTTTGAAAATGCTTAGTTTTAGTTTAGTTTTTATTAGTTTTAGTGTTAGTTTTAGTTTTTTTGTAATGGGCTATGTGTTGGTGCCAGATTCAAAGAGGTCATAATAAATGTTTCCTTTATTTCCTTTGGTTTATCATCTCAGCCCCAATAAGGTTATTAACTGTTTTGTATTTTGGTTCTAGTGTAGACATCCCAGTCTCAGTAAACATATTCACCATGTGTTGCATGTTCAAATAGAAAACTGAACTATGAATGAAAAAAGTTGACAAAGACGGAAACGAAGGACATTTTCACTATAATTTTAGTTAGTTTTGTAACCACACAATACAGTTTCAGTTAGTCATCGTTTTTTTAAAAACTCTAGTTTTTATTTTTATTTCAGTTAACGAAAATGATTTTTCAATTCTAGTTTTCGTTATTTCGTTAGTTTTCGTTAACTATAAGATTACTGATTTATTTCTTTGTCAATTTTTGTTTTCAAATTCAGTTAGTTTTAATGAGTTTTTAGAGTGAGTTTGCTAGTTTTAATTACCTTAAATGGGGTCCTCATGTCTCTCTGTTTGGTCGTAGAACAACATGGATCCTCTGTGTCTTTTATTTATTTTTATTTATTTTATTACTTTTAACTACGTCTTTTTTATTTTATTTTACTATGTTTATTTGTTTGATTGTATTGTTTTATTTATGGCATCGTTTTAGATTTATACACTTATTACTTATTGCTGATTGGTATATGGAATTGTTTGTTTTATTGTTGATTTTATGTGCAGCACTTTGGAGACGTTTGTGTTGTTTAAATGTGCGAAACAAATAAAGGGGATTGGATTGGATTTCTAATGAAAAAAGTTGCAAATTTACTAGATTAAAGTGGCAAATCTACAAGAAACAAAGTTGCAGATTTAAGAGATTTAAAGTGACAAATCTGCGCGAAAAAAGTCGCAGATTTACAAGAAAAAAAGTGGAAAAAACAACAACTTTTTTCTCGTAGATTTGCCTCTTTAATCTTGTAACCTTTTTTCCCAAAATATTACCCCCCTCCCCTCCCCAGGGTCTGTATGTTGTTGTTTTTTTACACATTCTGGCTGTATGTAATATCCTCCAATGTTCTCTACGGTTGAAATTTGGAATTTGCAAGTATTTGAATGAGTGTCCTATTAAGGGTTAACAAAAATGTTTTTTCAATTCTAGTTTTTGTAATTTTGTTAATTTTTCGTGAACTATAATAATCTTGTTCCTGTCCAGACTAATTTTTCAGTGATGCACTTTATACACTGTAAAAAAATTGAAAAAAACCCTGTAGTTTATACTGAATAATCCCATTACTTTCAGGATAATTGTGTCATCATGGTATTTCTCCATTCATTTTACATGAAAATTGTTTATTTTTACAGCACAACTGTGTGTTTTCTACAGTTTATGACGGTAGAATTTAAAGTTTTATGCTATTCTTTGATTGACAGTAATTAAAAGTATCTACTACGGTGATGTACAATATTCAATTTTACGACCTATTTCTGATGTAATTTGACAGTGTTTTACTGTCATTTCTACAAACATTTTTTACAGTGTAGAACAACATGGATTACTAATGAAAAAAGTTGCAAATTTACTAGATAAAAGTGGCAAATCTACAAGAAAAAAAGTTGCAGATTTACAAGAAAAAAGTGGAAAAAAAACTTTTTTCTCACAGATTTGACACTTTAATCTTGTAACCTTTTATAACTATAATAATCTTGTTCCTTTCCAGACTAATTTTTCAGTGATGCACTTTATAGAGGCAGCTGCTTTCCCTCCATCCAGCAGTGAGAGAGAAGGAACATCAACACTGAGCCAGTATCTCCTGTCATGATAACAGAGAAGAGCTGGAGCCTAACGAGCCTTTAATAGAGTTTCTCCTCTTCCTCTTGTTTCTGCTCCAGTCAGAACTGGCTTCTATCATACCAACACTGAGAGCTTTTAAGTAAGTGGTAAAAATAATAAATAAGTCTAAAACACCAGCTGCAGGCTGCAGAATGGGTCAATATTGATTTCAAAACAAATAGTCAAATGTCAAAGGCATTACTGGTGATTGCTTCATCAGGTGGTTTAGTGTGGTGCTGATGGTTTTTATCCAGCAGGCTGATGTTCTGTAACAGTTACAGAGTTACAGAGCAGCTCTGCCAAACTGCTCAGAGCCTGAAGTCATAGCAGCTACAGTTAAAGTTAAAGTTTAGCACCATGCCAGCTGTCTCGTTGAGCACTTTAGGATCGCTCATGTAACTTAATACACTTTGCTTTCAAATCTCACGAACTGCAAAAACTAGCCTCACAGTAAAGTCTGACAAATGCAGCAAAAATGTGAACTGTTCCTTTGACCAAGATGAAAGCAAAGTGTTTCCTTTTTCCAGAAACAGATGGAAGGTTGGCATCGCTTAAAACTATCAGAACAACATTCATGTTGGAGCTGCAGAGTGTAGAGTCAGTGATGTGATCACTCTAGTCCAACTTCACCTAGCAACTCACAGCAGACAGTTTTTTTTTACATTTTTTTTTCTAATTTCCCAGATTACACACTGCAAAAAGGTGTGTCTAAAACCAGATCAAACAGTAAATCTAAAGGTCTAAAACCAGATCAAACAGTAAATCTAAAGGTCTAAAACCAGATCAAACAGTAAATCTAAAGGTCTAAAACCAGATCAAACAGTAAATCTAAAGGTCTAAAACCAGATCAAACAGTAAATCTAAAGGTCTAAAACCAGATCAAACAGTAAATCTAAAGGTCTAAAACCAGATCAAACAGTAAATCTGAGGGAAATGATCTTGCTGCATGGACAGATAATTTACCTTGACAAGATTTATTACATTAAGATTAAATCTAGAAATAAGCATGTTGAACACTTAAAATAAGAAATTTACTGTTACAAGATAAATCATGTATTAATATTAACACTTCTAAATTTAAAGGGTTTTTTTAATCTTGGTAAGAAACAAATCATTTGCAGGTCACTCTGCTCGGGTTCATCACTGCTTGCAGCTTTAATTTTATCTCCTTTGTACATTTTGTCTTTTTTGGTCATTTTGTGACCAAAAGAAGACATAAAAAAATCACAAAATTACCAAAAAAAACAAACAAACAAACAAACAGAAAATGACTACAAAAAGACACAAAAAAGACACAAAAAGACACAAAAAGACGTAAAAAGACGTAAAAAGACGTAAAAAGACGTAAAAAGACGTAAAAAGACGTAAAAAGACAAAGAAAACACACACAAAAAACACCAAAAGGACACAAGACATGAAATCACCAAAAAAAACACCAAATGACTGCAAAAATGTTTAACACTTAAAATAATAAATTAACTCTTAAAACAAGATAAAGTAAAGCTGCCAGCAGCAATGAACTGGCCCAAGCAGAGTGACCTGATGATTATTGGTTCTGTCTCAGTCTGCCCCTCCTCTACCTGCTCCAGCTTCACACCTGGTGGTGGCTCCGCCCCCTGATCACACACCTGGTGGTGGCTCCGCCCCCCTGATCACACACCTGGTGGTGGCTCCGCCCCCTGATCACACACCTGGTGGTGGCTCCGCCCCCTGATCACACACCTGGTGGTGGCTCCGCCCCCTGATCACACACCTGGTGGTGGCTCCGCCCCCCTGATCACACACCTGCTGGTGGCTCCGCCCCCTGATCACACACCTGTGTCTCATCACCTCATTGACTCTCAGTATTTAAACCCTTTGTGTCCCCAGAGCCAGACTGTCAGTGTACCATGTGTCCTACTCTCCAGCGTTTTCCTAGTGTGCTTTTTGCTAGTGATGGGTAGATGAAGCCTCATGAAGCCTCATGAAGCCTTGAAGCTTTCCAGCCAACTGGTTGGAGAAAAGGTTCATATCTTGAGGCTTCATGTGCTGCTGGTCCAAATCCTCATTGACCTTTGACCTGTCTGTGAGGGAATAATCACTGCCAACAGAAATAAAAACACCTTCATTTGATTTTGTGTGGTTCATTTATTTATCTGTTGTTTTGATTAATATGTGGGTAATGCTAATAGCAGTGTATTAGTAATTATTAATAATATATAGTAATCATTATTTACTTTACCAGCATCATTTCAGTCAATGATAAAATAAATCCAATAGGACATGAGATGTTTGTTAAAAGTGTTCCAGTGTTTTAAAGCATGGGGCAGAGACGGGACATCTTGTGCTTGTGACTTTATTGATTGCACTTTAAAAACAACAATTTCTCCACTGTGCTTGGACTCAGCTGGTTTCTTTTTTTGGAGACAATCTCTCCAGCTTTAGAAAAAACTCGTTCACATGGGACTGAGGAGGCAGGGGTGCACAACAAGGTTATTATAGTTAACGAAATAACGAAATAACGAAAACTAGAATTGAAAAAACATTTTCGTTAACTGAAATAAAAATAAAAACTAGAGTTTTTAAAAAAAACGATAACTAACTGAAACTGTATTTTGTGGTTACAAAACGAACTAAAACTAACTAAAATTAAAGTGAAAATGTCCTTAGTTTTCGTTTTTGTCAACTTTTTTCATTCATAATTCAGTGTTTCTATTTGAACATGCAACACATGGTGAATATGTTTACTGAGACTGGGATGTTTACACTAGAACCAAAATACAAAACAGTTAACCTTATTGGGGCTGAGATGATAAACCAAAAGAAATAAAGGCACATACCCATTACAAAAAAAACTAAAACTAACACTAAAACTAATAAAAACTAAGCATTTTCAAAAAATAAAAACTAAACTAAAACTAGCAAACTCACTCTAAAAACTAACTAAAACTAACTGAATTTGAAGACAAATTCACAACGAAATTAAAACTAAAACTAATGAAAAATCCAGAACTATTATAACCTTGGTGCACCAGTACCCCAGAGCTAGCCTATATAGGATTGGGTAGATTTGCCTCTGCCTCTCCCAGTACTGCAGAGGATCTCAGTCCTGGCAGTATCCGGTTCAGCCAGGTACCGTTGTGCTTCCACTGTGGCATCAGCAAAAACATTAGTCTTGAGTCTGATACCATGGCATCCAAATGGCTCCAGAGTTTGTTTCCTGGGAAGCAGAAACATGTCGTTAGCCTCATAGCATAATTGCCTAAGTCATATTTTGGCCAAATTGTGATATCTGCCTAACTTTACTCTCCTATCTGCTGCATCTTTCTGCCTTATTGCCTCTGTTCTCCCTATCAGAACACTTGTTAGAGTCCAAAATCACTTTCTGCCTTAGTCATCTCTGTGATTTAGGCATTTTTGCCGCTACATATAAACCAAACTACATTATTTATATTTAAGAGAAAACTTGCCTTAGTCAGGGCATATTCTGCCTAAGTCACTTTTATCTGTTATGAAATGTGTTTAATTTTTTATGCAAACTTGTTCACACTTCTATTTGAACTTACTGTTACAATATCAATTAAAAATACCAATGGGCTTACTAAAAATTGTGTTTTTTCTTGTTTTCCGAAAACGTTCAAATATGACTTAGGCAAATATGCTATGAGGCTAACGATATATAAATTAGGTCATAAGTACAATGTTAATTTAAACCAAAAATACTGACCAGGTCTTTCAGCTCCAGAATCCTGTGAAGTGAATGAGAACATGACCCAATAATGAGTCGTTTGATGGCTTCCTCTGTCTTCAGTGGACAGAAGAAGCCAAGAGCCTTGAACCTGGTCTAGCAGTGTTGCAGGGGACAGGATGCTGATACTCTGGACTCTATACAGCTTCTCCCTCAGGAGCCTGATCAGGTGCTCTCCTGGTTCCTGACCTGGTACAGCTGCCTGCAGTCTCCTCCTGGATCAGCTTCTCAATCATCTTCAGCAATGGGACCACTTTGGACCAAGATACCCTTTTCTCTTCCGAGAGCTCAATTGTGGCCTCAAAAAAAAGGTGACAGTACTGCCAGGCACCCACACACAATAGTGAGGTCATCTGAGGTCAGAGCTTCACACCTGGTGGTGGCTCCGCCCCCCTGATCACACACCTGGTGGTGGCTCCGCCCCCCTGATCACACACCTGGTGGTGGCTCCGCCCCCTGATCACACACCTGGTGGTGGCTCCGCCCCCCCGATCACACACCTGGTGGTGGCTCCGCCCCCCTGATCACACACCTGGTGGTGGCTCCGCCCCCTGATCACACACCTGCTGGTGGCTCTGCCCCCAGATCACACACCTGGTGGTGGCTCCGCCCCCTGATCACACACCTGTGTCTCATCACCTCATTGACTCTCAGTATTTAAACCCTTTGTGTCCCCAGTGACAGATTGTCAGTGTACCATGTGTCCTGCTCTCCAGTGTTTTCCTGGTGTGATTTTTGGTTTTGACCCTGAGCCTGTTGTTGGACTCTGCCTCCCTTTGGATTGTTTGCCTGACTGAACTCCCCTCTACCAAACCTTTACCTGTGATTAAAGACTGGTTTCCTCCTGTTTCTGCCTCCCGAGTGCTGCATTTGATCCTGTATCTGTGCTGTGTAACAGTTTCTAAAAAAAAAAAATGTATTTTTTTTGGTGATTTTGTGTCCTTTTGGTAGGTTTTTTTGTGTGTTTTTTCTTCTTTTTATGTCTTTTTGGTTATTTTTACGTCTTTTTGTTTCTTTTTTTGGTCATGTTACGTCTTTGTGTGTCTTGTGTCTTTTTTGTGTCTTTTTGTGTCTTTTTGCAGTCATTTGGTTTTTTTTTTTTTGGTGATTTCATGTCTTGTGTCCTTTCGGTGTTTTTTTGTGTATTTTTTCTTTGTCTTTTTTACGTCTTTTTACGTCTTTTTGTGTCTTTTTGTAGTCATTTTGTGTTTGTTTGTTTTTTGGTGGTAATTTTGTGTCTTTTTATGTCTTCTTTTGGTCACAAAAAAGACAAAATGTACAAAAGAGATAAAATTAAAGCTGCCAGCAGTGATGAACTGCAAATGATTTGTTTCTTACCAAGATTAAAAAAACCTTTAAATTTAGAAGTGTTACATAATTTATCTTGTAACAGTTAATTTCTTATTTTAAGTGTTCAACATGCTTATTTCTAGATTAATAATCTTAATTTAATAAATCTTGTCAAGGTAAATTATCTGTCCATGCAGCAAGATCATTTCCCTCAGACTTACTGTTTGATCTGGTTTTAGACCTTTGTTGCAGTGCACTTATTGCATTACTCATTACAAATGTTGGTGTCACTGTCAGAGACTCTGGTGCTGCCAGGTTAAACATGTAGCTGACAGACAAATAACGCCAGCTAATCTGTTTTCTCTCCCACAGTAATGTCCTCAGGATGTCAGGGACCCTGAAGGGCCCCACCTGTCCACCAGGTCACCATCAGCTCCAACAGCCATAAACACATCAGCAGCCTGACAAACTGCTGCAGATATGTGGAAGTATTAGCCACAGGAGAAATATAACACAGACGGATGAGTTGTGAGCAAAAGTAAACACTGGTTGAATGCTGATTCAGAGATCTGACAAATGTCATAAAACAAGAATTATCAACAGGCAAATACTTTAATCTTTTGAGAAGTCAAAAGTTTGATTGACTACATGAATTAATGCAATTGAGAGTTCAATACTTGTGTTAAAAAATATTTTTTGAGCATTCACTTATAATAAATCTGTAACACTTTACAATAACCATCATTTATAGATGGTAAATAGACCATTCATAAATGCTAAACAGATAGTTTATTTAAGTTTAACCATTATTTATAAACCGTATATCGGCCATTTAGAATGGTATAACAATAGCAGAACCTTTTTTCAAATCAAAGCTCCATAAAGTGCACATTTAAATAAAAATATATCTTAAATAAAAATAGCCTATGAAATAAAATAGGCCAATGTTTTTTCTGAAATAAATGTATTCCTATGAGAAAAGAATAATGAACATTACAAAATAACTAAATATGACAAATCCTAGTCAGGGCAGCAGTTATATATAAAGAAAGGGAAAAAAATAACAATCGATATTTGTGATATGGTCTAATTCCATATTACATTTAAAAATATATCAATATATCCTAGTCATTCTCTGTAAAGTCCAGCCGTTTACACACATTCTTCTGGGCTTTTTACTAGTTTAGACATTTTAAATCCTGCTTCAAATGAACATTCAGCTGTTCATTGTTTGTTTACATCCCAGTCCTTCCAACATGGCCGACATCCTGGTAACCATGGCTACAATGCGCTGTGTAAAACAATCTAAAAAGTGCCGGTCAGAGCTGCTCTGATTTTTGTTTTTTTAATAAAAGCCTCCTTCAAATAATAGCCTGTCCCTATTATTAGCCGGGTCCCAAACTGATTCTTTATTAATGGAAGCCCCGGATACTATTGGAGGAAATACGGTATATTTTATATTGATATATGGCCCAGCTCTGTGTGGAACTGAATGTATCTGAATGCTTCCAACAAACTTGTTGAATTGTCTCTGTGGGAGTTTATTTCAAGCTTACTGACTCAGCAGCTAGATGTTCAGACAACAGACAACACACTCTGACCTTCCCATTCCCTTGTTGTTCAGATGATAGCCAGTGTATAAATATGAAGGGGGAAAAGATCAGTCTCCATTTGTATATTTTAACATTTTGATTAACCCATTGACGCCTAAAACTGCCTGTAAAATCTCTGGGCGATTTTAAAATCAGCCCCTAAAACCTGAAGTTTTTTTCCTACTAAATAATAGATTTTTCAGCCTCTGTAGCAGATAGAAATGAAATTCAAAAAGTATTTGAGAGCTTATACAAATACTACAAAACGACATATCCGGTTTCCAGGCAGCTCTGCTCGTCCTGACTTACCAGTATGTGGTTTTTGAAAAATATTATATTGCATTACTTTTTGTAGAGTTAATGAAGAATAAGTATTCGGTTATAATAAGTACATTTGTTGTGTAACCAGGTTTTTTTTGGCACGTTTCTGCAAACTGCAGATGGATTTTAGCAGCTTTTAGCTCCGTCAGCAGGCTGCTGACTGGTAGAACTAAACCGTACAACCAGAAGCTAAACTCTGACCAGGAGATTGTTTGGATCACCTGGAAACGTTCCATGGACGCAGCTTTGTCGCTCTTTATACTACATCACCTGACTTCCTTTTTTAAGATTTAGGTTATAATAGTTACATTTGTTATGGAGCATGTTTATGTCCCAATGAACTCTTCATTTGACCCAAACCTCAACGGAGCTTTGTCGCTCTTTATACTAAATCACCTGATTTCTCATTTAACCCATTGACGCCTAAAACTGCCTGTAAAACCTCTGGGCGATTTTAAAATCAGCCCCTAAAACCTGAAGTTTTTCTGGAAATTCAACAGAAGTGTCAACTCTTCTACTAAATAATATATTTTTCAGCCTCTGTAGCAGATAGAAATGAAATTCATAAAGTATTTGAGAGCTTATACAAACACTACAAAACGACGTATTCTCTTTCCAGACTTCAATGGGTTAAAATGTAACAGTTAATCTCATTTTTGTCAGACATAAGTGGTGTCATCATCTGTAAAGTCCACTAGCTCACATTTTCCAACCAACAGAAAGAGGAAATGGTGACAGAGTATCTGAGAGCAGCATTGCCTCCCATCCCCATGCTGCTGGTGTTGTCTTGTGTTTTCTGTTCTGGTTTTGAGCTCTGGGGACATTCCTTGCGCTGAAGTCTTTGGTTTCAATTTCAAGCAGCTGCCCACTCCCACTTCCAGAGAACAGACTCTCCCTCCCCTGGGACATGCTGCATATTTATTCCTATGAAATCATTCCAACAGAGTAGCTTCTAAAATATGTCATTTCACATGTTCTGTTGTGTCCAGTGGGGGGATTAATCACCTCCACACACGTCATCCAGTCCATGTGCTGCCCCCTGCTGGTGCATTTAAAACTGCACATTAAAGCAAATTAAATGTTTTTAACAACTAATGCCTATTAAACAGAATACTATCATGATAGCGTCTCTATCATAGACTGTATATAAATAATGGACGTAGTCACCGTGACGTCACCAGTTGGTTTGTGGCCCGTTGGAAGCATCGAGTTCAGCGTTATACTCGTCTCCATCTTGTTTCTGATACAGGAAGCAGACCATATCTGGACTGTGGAGGAGGAGAGGGATCTGATCACTGACTACAGCCTCTCTACACCTCAACCTGACTGAGAGAAGCTGCTGCTAATTACTGTTAGCATTAACTGGAGCATTAACTGGGATGTTAGTTTTGGCAAAAAAACAAAAACAAAATGTATCTTTCTGACCTCAGTAAACTGAGCAGCGACTCCTTGGAGTGTCTGTTAGTCCAACCAAACACTGAACAAGACATTTTACTGAACAAAACGTTCAAATAAACTGTCATTAAGTGAAAATACAGTGAAAGGGTCAAAGTTATGAGACCAAAACCGCTAAACGTCCTCTTTTCTATCTTTATAACGTTATATATAACTTTATTGACACGTTGCCGTGGATACGCATTGCTCTGCTTCTCTCCTGGTGACAGCTCGCCTTGTTAGTGACCTGTCAATCAAAGGTAGCCCCGCCCCAAATCATACGATTCTTTATCTTCTATTTTCTTCTAAATGGGGCCATTATTAGAACTATTGACATCAAATTGTCTTGAAGATGTTTTACTAGTGATTGAGACCATAGTGTCCCTGAAAACATTTTCTGAGGTAATAAATCAAGTGAGAAGTTTTCAAATTTAGCACTGAAATGAATGGGCAGATTTCTTTTGCAGCCAAACTTAGCGCCCCCTGCTGGACTTTTCGGTGAATTGCAGGCTTAAGGCACTTCCTGGTTGGCCTCCATGCTCAGACCAGGAGGTTGCCGCCTGGTAAGTATACATGACAACATGAGGCATACTAGTTCAGATCCAAAAGTCACACAAACACACAAGCAAACCAAGTGAACAAGGTGGTGGTAATAATGTTGTTTAATTGTTTTAGTCAATGGAGTCTGGCGGCTTAGAAGAGTCAGCAGATCTCCATGCTGGCACATGTCATCATGGGGCAGCATCCAGTTGCTGTGTGTTTCTGGGTAAAATGTGGAGGGAAGCAATAAGGGGAAATGAGAGTTCTCCCCCTCAACTGAGCATCAGTCTGGTGTATAAATGGGGCAGTGATAGGGATGTTAGTGAGAGAGATCTCCCTTTGGACAGTCCATCAATAACAGATGAAGCAGAGCTGCTGGCAGCCTGGTGGATCAGAAGGAACGTTGGTGTCCTGCAGATACGTCTGCTTCATTCTGTAGAATGAAACAGTTTAGACTTTTCATATTAGTCAGTTTTAAATATTGTGTGCACTGCATGTGAGAAATATTTATGGCCTCACTCACTGTAGTGAAGATAAAACACTTACTCAGCTCTGACTTGGAGTCTGACAGCCTTCAGACTGGAGCAGGCTGCCCTCAGCTGTTCTAATGATAGCTAGGGCACGAATCATCCCTCTTTCTTTAACTATGGCTGGATGTTTCATTATGACAACATGTATTCATTGGTTTGGACCTGCAAATATACAATACCACACTGTTGCACTGGGTGACATTCATAGCCATGAACACACACACACACACACACACACACACACACACACACACACACACACACACACAGAACTGTAGTTTATTTTAACCCAATCCCACATACACCTAGAAACAGAAAATTGCTGGAACCTTGTAAAGAATTAAAGTATATAAGTATAAGTATACTTATGAGGTCCCACATTTTTCTTTATTTCTCTCTCTCTCTCTCTCTCTCTCTCTCTCTATGTGTGTGTGTGTGTGTGTGTGTGTGGATAGATAGATAGATAGATAGATAGATAGCTAGATAGATAGATAGATAGATAGATAGATAGATAGATAGATAGATAGATAGATAGACAGATAGATAGATTCCGTGGCTATTTCACGGATTCCTGTGAGACCAGGTTCATATGAACATGAACACAGGTTGCAATTATAACATATTACAGGTAAAATTAAGATAATCTCTCGTTCTATATTTTTATACTAAATATATTTGACATTATCTCGGGTTTTATGTTGCTTCATTTTTATGTCGTCACGTCATGAAGAAGTAATGTGCAGGTGGTTTCATGGACTCCAGAGGGTTAGGCCACAATATATACAAGACTCATCTTGGGTCCTCAGCAACACACCTGCCACACACACATTCCTGGATTTATAGATACATGTATTGTCTCCGGGTCATTTTGCCATTTCTCCGGTTGTCACGATACAACATACATACATGTAAATGTTCAAGTGTCCTGCACTCTTGTTGACTGAAAGGTGCATCAGACACTTGAAATATTTACAAAAACCATGTGATCTAAACCACAGGGTGTAATAGAATGCAAAAAAAAAATCAGAAAAGCTTCTATGTGGAGTGACAATCTGTCTCTGATCACGCCACATTCTGCCTTCAGGCCTAAAGATAAAGATGAGAGTAGTTTTGAGATCATAGCAGCAACTTTACCCTTTAATTGAGTGAGTGAACGGGACATATAGAGGTTCTTTCCTGTGTTTTACTAGTCTGTGTGTGTGTGTGTGTGTGTGTGTGTGTGTGTGTGTGTGTGGACCACAGTGGTCTAGAGGAGTTGTTGGGTATTGAAGCCTCTCCATGTGGCCTTCAGGAACAAACAGAGTGAAAACACAGCTGTGGATGTCCGGTCCTCTGCCGGGCCAGACCTCCAGACCATCCGTCTGCCTGAGGGGTCCGAACCCAGCGCTACACCCGCCTCATGCCGGTTACTTTATTTACTCTCTGGTCACATGGTCCCTGTTTGGTCACAGCGACTCTGGCAGAAGCAGTAAGCTTCACCCAGCCTCCCGTCTCTCCGTCTGCAGATGTTACGGAGGTTTATTTGTGTTTAGAGGGCCGTTGTTTTCTTCAGTTGCATCAGTAAGCTGTCGGTCCACGCTGGGGTCACATGTCTTTGTGTCAGACTGTTTCGTGCAGTTGGACAGCTGAATGTTCTGGGGAGAAGTGATCACATGCTGCAGCCCAGAGCCCAGAGGGGTCTACTGCCTGGTGTTCTGGTCCCAGATCTGATGGTGGACTAGTTACAAATAAAACCTCTTTTTCTTTTATTTTCTTTTTTTTTTGGTTTTCTTGTTTCTATGTCTGCACTCTGGATGGAGATAATGCAGTGGAAGATATTTTTTGTTTTCTTGCTTTTTTTCCCTGCTGAAAAAAGGATTATTGGGATAGTTTTTGTGTTTTGTAAATTATACTCTTTTTTTTCCCCAGAGATCCGCTAGAGCTAAAAAACCCTTTTTGGTCCTTGAATCTCATTCTGGAAACCGCCATGGAGATTATCAGCCTCTATTCAAGTCAGCCAGACCGACAAGATGTCCAAGACATATACAACAGATTAACCCAACAGTGAGAAAGCACATTTATATTGTAGATGTTTGTCGGTGTGAAGATTAACTAACCCTAACCCATTAACCCATAAGAACCCAGACCACATAGAACACATTTCTGATGTTTTAAAAAAAAAATACAACCCCACAAAGATCTGTGATGTGACATAAAAGTTACAATGGGCGTTTATGGTATTTATGTCCTGTTCCATAGCATGCAGAAGGTCCTCTGTAGGGACAGAAGAGCATCAGTCGTGGCTGGTTCTGCTCTTTCTCGTTGTCATGCTAACAGTCTTTGGCCTGTGGGTGGAGGCTGCTGCCTAGTGGGTGCTGCTGGAAGCATTAACCCTTTACAGCAGGGCTGTCAAACTCAAATACACAGTGGGCCAAAATGTAAAACTTGGACAAAGTCGCGGGCCAACATTGATATTTATTGAAAAAAATTGACCTAAACAAGTTCAAACGAAATGGAACAAGCAATATATATAATATATATAGATATAACTTAGTATCAAACATGCAAAATCGAATATCAAATAAAACAAACAAACACATCAATGGCATTCATTTCTTAAATAAAATTTAAATAAAAATCGTATGTCCCTTTATTTTATATGCAGCCTTCTTTAAATTTAAATTTAACAGTAATCTTTTTCCACAGGCTAAAAATAAATGTAAGAATAAAATAACAATAATAAACCAAATGACTAATAATAATATCCTTCAATGAATGTGCAGCCATTCAAGCCTTGGACTAGCAAGAAAAAGTGCATAAAGACACTTTAACTGTTGCTCAGTTTGCTCCACACTGATCTACTGTGTTCAAGCCACAACACCAGCAGAGCATTCTGGGATTTGTAGTATTATTTGTGCTGTATAATACCGGCGGGCCAGCTCTGGTTGGCATTTGGTATTTCCTCGCGGGCCAAATATAATTATACTGCGGGCCAAATTTGGCCCACGGGCCAGAGTTTGACACCTCTGCTTTATGGTAACTGGGACATTCTGCAGTGCTCTATGTGAAGCAGGTTGCTGCTGTGTTTTCAGACACTTCTGTATGACTGTAAGGAAAGATCTTTTTTGTCAACCAATGAAGAAATCCGAAGAGAAAGGCTGTTCTTTGTTGTTTAGGCCTCATCTTTGCCGTGTTGAGATGAAGCTTGGGTATACTGCATGACAGCTGCCAACCGTGACTGTCCACGACTCCAAAACTTAGCCATACACACCTGAAAACTGGTTATTGTAAAGTGCTACCAACTCTATTTTTAAAAATGCTTTGCCCTGGTTATCGGGAACTTGGCTGAAAAAATATAAAATAAAAGAGAAGCACTGGTCTAGATCCTCCGCTGGCTGAGCTGTTAAACAAGACGGGTCACATTTGTACATCATCAAAGACAGAGGGACAGTGGAGCTTCACCGACTAGACACAGAGAGTGATGTCTAACAGAGACCCCCCCCCACCCCCCCCCCGTCCCACAGTGGGACATCATGTCACTTCCTCCTGGGAGCTTCAAGTCAGAGGATCTTCATAAGTTGTTCCACCTGCTCCTCCTCTGGAGGCCTGCTGGAGCAAACTGACAGGAGTCAAAGCCTCCATGTTGATTCAGCTTCCTCTCAACCAAAGCATCCCCCGAGGATCAGATCCTGTGTGGGACGGGGGGGGGGGGGGGGGGGGCCTTGAGCAATCCTTTTAACCCTTTGATGCACAACATGGGTCTAAAACAGGGGTGGAAATTCATTTTCCCAAGGGGCCACATGACCAATACCACGAAGGTTGCGGGAGCCGGACCAAAACTCAGAACTAAATTCTGCTTAATATTAATTTAATGACTTTATAAAATACAGTAAATTGCACTCCAGGCCGCAAATTCCACTCTACAGAAATAATTTATACATAGAAACGTAGGAAAATTAGTCTTCTCCCTCACAATCCTCTGGTAAAGCTGTCAGAGTTATAGTTTGGGCGTAGGACGCACAGATGATCCACCAACACCACCAACAGCCTCATTGGCTCCCATATTAAAAACACAGGGAGATTTCTGAAAAAGGGAGATGGAACAGTTTTTTCAGATCGCTCTAACAAAGCTATTTTTTCATTTTTCTTAAAAAGAACAACATATGTAGACGTTCAGGAAGAACTCAGGACGCTCAAAGTGAAGTCGGATCAATGATAGGTATTATGGTTTTGCCAAAAATGCTTTCTGTTCGAGGCCAGAAATTCCAGTCTGTCCACCTCTGCTGTCACTGTGCCGGAACAGGTGTCAGTTAATTCTGTTGATTGCCTTTGATCTTTGATGTGATTACAGTTACAGATACACACACATGCGCTTAAGCGCACACACTCCTCACACATGCATACACATGCTTCAAACACACACGTGCACACACACACACACACACACACACATTTTGAGGTTAAAGGGCATAGTTTGAAATCTCTGAAGAATCTCATCATAGTGTACACACACCGGCAGTAGCCCCCGTGGCCCTTTCAGAATTTCCCCAGAGGAAATTTTCTAGTTTTTTAATAAAATACCTCTTTGTGTCACTACTCTTCTAATGCACAACATGGGTTAAAAAATGACCCATATCCATTTTTCAGCTAAGTAGCTTGCTGAGCTAACTACTTAGCTAACTTATTGGCTAAGTAGTTAGCTTAGCAAGCTACGTAGCCAAGTAATTAGCTATGTAATAATCCAAAAACTTTTTTTCTTCATAAAGTATGAGAGGCAAAATGGAAATAATGATCTGTTGTTATCAAAAACAAGATATTTAAAGAATACTTGGGATATTCAATCATAAAATAAGTTGGTATCAAAAGATAGAGCACAGAAACACACAGCAATCATTAAATAACATGAATGGAATGATTGAGGGTCATTTTTGACCCATGTTGTGCTTCAAAGGCTTAAGTTCATACACTGCAAAAAAAGAAAAGTTGGGTGAACTCAAAATTTCAAGGCAACAAACTTCGATAAAATTTTAAGTTGGACAATTAAACTAAATATTTTAAGTTTTGTTTTTGAGTTTGCTCAACTTTGAATTCAGATTTTTGTCAACTCAACTGTAAGTTGTACTAACTTATAATTTTACATTGTAATAACTTTTAATCCTTACTTCTGCTAACTTCTGCTATGTGCTGAATTGGCACGATTGTAACGCCGCTATGAAATGTCAGCTAATGTTGCGACCACAATTTTGAGTTAGCATTGATACACTAATGGCTACTCTTGTAGCTGTAACAAGCAGCGCCGCTAGCATCAGTTAGCCGCTAGCATCAGTTAGCTGCTAGCATCAGTTAGCCACTGGCATCAGTTAGCCGCTAGCATCAGTTAGCCGCTAGCTTTCGCTAATGACCGCATTTCACAACAAAGAAATAAGAGTTATCAGAACTATTGTCCCTTGTTGTGAACCCCAACTTAAAGATATAAGTAACAACAACTCACCAACTTGTTTTTGAGCAGACAACTGGCTTCCTTTGTTGTGCTAACTTACATTATTGACCTAAATGTCAATAATTTATATTTCCAAGTTTTACCAACTTAAATCACTGTTTTAGGCAAAAAAATACAAGTTTTATGCTTTTATACTTTTTTGCAGTGTATAGAACTGATTAAAGTTATGCTGTTCAGTTTGTCAATTCAAAGTAGTGGCTCCAACAGAAACTGTATTATGTCAGATAGTGTCAGGCCTATAACCAGGCGGTCCTCCTCTCAAACAGTATCCTGCCACCCTGCAGAGGGAAAGGGTTAAGAACACATACACACTCACTTTGATGCCCACTGTTCACTCACCTATGTATGGCTGCAAGAACACATAGGAAAATATTGATGTATCCAAAAAAAGACCCATTGAAGAGTACTGCCATGCATCTGGCAACCAAGACTGAAAGTATTACATCTGATGAATTACCCTTATGTATTATGGAACATTTATTATGATTTACAAAAACAGGGCGACTAATGCATCAGAGTGATGTCTTTTTATTGCTATATAGTCACAAGGCAAGCAATAAAAACACAAAGAGAGTTCAAGGGAGGGGGGAACACTAAGCTGCACTGCAAAAAAGGTGTGTCTATATATGTATATATATTTCTTCCTGCCGACCGCCATCCCGATGAACGTACACATATATTATTTTGTTTAACATAGTAAATAGCATTGCTGTTTTGCACCATGTATACACTCCCATTACCACATATTTCATGTAGTAACCAAGGTTATAATAGTTTTGGATTTTTCATTAGTTTTAGTTTTAATTTCGTTGTGAATTTTTGTTTTCAAATTCAGTTAGTTTTAGTTAGTTTATAGAGTGAGTTTGCTAGTTTTAGTTTAGTTTTTATTAGTTTTAGTGTTAGTTTTAGTTTTTTTGTAATGGGCTATGTGTTGGTGCCAGATTCAAAGAGGTCATAATAAATGTTTCCTTCATTTCCTTTGGTTTATCATCTCAGCCCCAATAAGGTTATTAACTCTTACAGTTCTGGTGTTTTGTATTGTGGTTCTAGTGTAAACATCCCAGTCTCAGTAAACATATTCACCATGTGTTGCATGTTGAAATAGAAACACTGAATTATGAAGGAAAAAAGTTGGCAAAAACGAAAACTAAGGACATTTTCACTATAATTTTAGTTAGTTTTGTAAACACAAAATACAGTTTCAGTTAGTTATCGTTTTTTTAAAAACTCTAGTTTTTATTTTTATTTCAGTTAACGAAAATGTTTTTTCAATTCTAGTTTTCGTTATTTCGTTAGTTTTCGTTAACTATAATAACCTTGGTAGGAACCTGTTACATCAAAGAGGCGTTGCTGATTTTCAACCGGCTCTGTGTCATTGCAGTGTGGGTGTTTGGTTTCCCTCCATGTTGCCAGAACCTCTCAAGCTCTGTCACTTTGTGTGTGCAACACAATAAATGTCTTTGAGGAGCGACTAAATGAGGGTATTATCCTTCATGTACCTGCTCCCCTCTGTCTTTAACTGTGGCTATTTATATACTCTCACACTGATGTATGGCTGGAAATCACTAACTGAGCCGCCCGCATGGACTGGAGTTAAAATAATAATCCCCTCTGTCTCAATCTGAAGGAGCTCCAGAAGCCTCTCAGCTAACTGTTCCAGCCTGTTAGAGCTCTGGAGGAAACTCAAACATCCATCTGCATTTTTCTCTGGATTCTTGGATTTATCAGTTTCAAGGAAAACTCTTGAGATGTTGAAAGTGATGATGATATCATCCAGTCAGAATACTTTCACTGCAACAAAGGTGTTTAGTCTAAAAACAAGATAAAAACAGTAAATCTGAGGGAAATGATCTTGCTGCAGGGACAGATAATTTACCTTGACAAGATTTATTAAATTAAGATTATTAAATCTAGAAATAAGCATGTTGAACTCTTAAAACAAGATCAATTAAAGCTGCCAGCAGCGATGAACTGGCCCGAGCAGAGTGACCTGCAAATTATTTGTTTCTTGACAAGATAAAAAAAAACCTTTTTGTGTCTTTTTTTGTTGATTTTATGTGGGGGGTTTTGTCTTTTTGGTAATTTTATGTCTTTTTGTGTCTTTATGTCTTTTTTTGTATTTTCCCGGTGGCCACTTTCCCCCCCGAGTCAAAACACGGCTTCTGTTACTGAAGTCCCTACTGGTCATAACTCTATATCTCAATGGTAAAATGTAACTTCAATAATATATTAGGCTTAAGTTGGTTCTCACAGCCCCTATTCCCTTACATATGTTCAGTTCCAGCTCATCCTGCTTTCCCAAACAGTCCCGAGGTATTTAACTAACCAGGAGGACGGCCAAGGCCAACAACCTGACAGGTCCCAGCAGAAAAATTAATCAAAACACACATTTAAATGATCAAAGTGAGGCCAACAGGAACATGTTTAACTATTATTTCATGAACAGTTATTTTAAGTGCAAGGTAGAACCAAATTTACCTCCACCAAGAGGTTGTGGTTTTTGTGCATATTGTCTATCTGTCTGTCTGTTAGCAGGATTACAGGAAAAACTAGAAAATTTCCTCTGGGGAAATTTTGAAAGGGCCACGGGGTCTACTGCCGGTGTGTGTACACTATGATGAGATTCTTCAGAGATTTCAAACTATACCCTTTAACCTCAAAATGTGTGTGTGTGTCCTATCATTGATCCGACTTCACTTTGAGCGTCCTGAGTTCTTCCTGAACGTCTACATATGATTTTTTTTTAAGAAAAATGAAAAAATAGCTTTGTTAGAGCGATCTAAAAAAACTGTTCCATCTCCCTTTTTCAGAAATCTTCCTGCGTTTTTAATATGGGAGCCAATGAGGCTGTTGGTGGTGTTGGTGGATCATCTGTGCGTCCTACGCCCAAACTATAACTCTGACAGCTTTACCAGAGGATTGT
The DNA here is from genome assembly GCF_030273125.1 of Centropristis striata. Classification (NCBI taxonomy): domain Eukaryota; kingdom Metazoa; phylum Chordata; class Actinopteri; order Perciformes; family Serranidae; genus Centropristis; species Centropristis striata. The sequence goes on along the minus strand of NC_081532.1, from coordinate 35,782,654 downwards.
GAGGGAGAAGACTAATTTTCCTACGTTTCTATGTGTAAATTATTTCTGTAGAGTGGAATTTGTGGCCTGGAGCGCAGTTTTAAATTTATTTTTTGACAGTTTTTTCTCTCCCTCTACACTCTGGTGATGATGTCACACACTGTGACACGAACATTCCGTGCAATACACACCCATTATAATCTCAGAATTTCTCCAAAAATGATCATGGTCATTGAACAGGGATTGATAAAAAACTATATGACCTATCGAAACGTGGATTAATACACCGATACACAAGACTTGTGTCTACTGTTTAAAGTTTAAATGGAGTCTCTAGGTAAAATAATGCTGGAGAAGTAGACGTTTAAAAATCTCCAATTATTGTTCTTTTTCGCTAATTTTTTGTCGGCCATCCCATTCACTTCAGTGCAAAATTTTGGGAAGTTTAATTTTCAAAAATTAGTATTCTGTAGAGAAAAGTAATAGCACACCAATCCCGATCAAACCGCACGTTTTGATATATAATTTGTCCTGCAACTCTTCAAGTTGTAGGACTAGTAGCGGGACGAAATTGCGTCGCCCCGATCACTGGTCCCATACAGCTATTGCTGTATGGGACCAGTGATCGGGGCGATTGCCCCGTGGCCCTAACTACTGGCCTGGAAACGTGGTGGTAGGGCGTAGCATGGGCTAAGGAAGAACACATTGGATTTTGGACAGGATGAGAATCACAGACCAGACATACCAATTGATTTTTCTTTCGTTAGCATTGCAAGATGAGCCATTTGTGCTGCATTCATGTGCTGTTGGAATAATCAGAATCTTCCAACCTTACTTCAAGGCCCCCCTGATCCGTTTCCATCTGCTCTTCATTCACACAAACACTGTAAATAGCTATGAATGTGTTGTTGCACGTACTGAACAATTAAAAACTGATTTAAACTAAAAATAAAACTCCCCAACTTGTGAAATTGGACCATCCGAAGAGCCAATGAACACACCGTTGGTCTTGGCAGAGGCCGGCTCTTTCCAAGTGCCATTCTAGTTGGATTTGTGCTTTAAGTCATTAAAGTTTTGCCCATAAATCACTGAGTGTATTTTGTGGGGTCTCCACACTCCATAGCACTCTCCCATTGTGTCACCCTCTGCTAGTTATTCCATCAGATATGAAAGTGCAAACTCCTGGCATGGTAACACTGGAAACAACAGTCAGGAAATGGTGCGTTCAGGCTCTGTTACACTGAAGGAGACCTCCATCTTAGAATCAGATAGCTCTTATCTGTGGCTCCTAAAGTATTTTTCTATATGAATGCTTTTCTGCAAAACAGACACTGTAAACGATATTTGGCAATTTACTTTTTTTTTCTAAATTGCTTTTGTCATAACACCCTGCTGTGTACAGCAACACTAAAACTCTAATGTCTGCTAGAGTTTGTAATGTTCACTTTGGACATACCGTATTTCCTCTATTTAAAGCCGGGACCTATTAATGACCGGCCTCATTTAGTAACCGGGTGTAAAAACAATTTTTAGTAAATAAAAGCCGGCCTCTTTTATAAGCTCCTTCAAATAATAGCCTGCCCCTATTATTAGCCGGGTCCCAAACTGATTCTTTATAAATAGAAGCCCCGGCTACTATTGGAGGAAATACGGTATGCCTGAAAAAAATTTCTGGCCTCCAGGTAAAGTCCCGTGTTATGTGGCCCACTGATAAGCACAGTCGTGTAAATGATTGAATAATTTATGTTGTGATGATGTCACAGTTATTTAAATTGCTCTTCTCAGAGTGGAGCGGCTAAGTGCTCATTTTAGCCAGAATCTTTCAGTTTTTGATACAAGCGTGAAAATTGGCATGAACACTCTCCATGGGTCACCTATCAAGAAAATTGTCCGAGACATTTGAAATTTTAAGATGGCGGCCATTTTTCAAGATGGCCGACACCTAAGTGGAGCAGTTAAGTGATATAATGGTTTATTTGGTGATACAAGCATACAAATTGGCATGAGCAGTCTCTGTTGGTCACTTGACAATGACCCACCGACAGTTATTTGAATTTCCAAGATGGCGGCCATTTTTCAAGATGGCCAACACCTTAGTGGAGCAGTTAAGTGATATAATGGTTTATTTGGTGATACAAGCATACATATTGGCATGAGCAGTCTCTGCTGGTCAGGTCAAGGGAAGTTTTACAAATACACATAAAACTTTAATGGATCTAAACTTCATAAGAGAATGTCCTCATTAACCTTAAATACAAACCAATATGAGATCCCTGACTGTCTTTTCAGCAGATTCAGTTCTTTGAGTGTTGTAGATATAAGATGTAAATTAAATTAAATGTCCGAGTGTTTTCTTGCCTTGTAGCCTGTTTGTGTAACACAGTAAATGACAGACTGCCTGTCATTACCTGATAGTGTTTCCTTCTATGTAGAGTTAATCAGTGGCACGTCATCTATCAAATGAAGTCAAGCTACAAAAACAAGAGATGTTGAACTCAGAATGAAGAGCAACAGTAAAAAAACAGGTGTAACACGATGTCACAGTGATGTAGAGTCCAATGTGGAGGTGTTATTAACAGTGAGCTCATATAATGAGCATCTTCAGGAGAGTGAACTTGAGTTGTCCCAGTGAAAAAGCTCTTGGCTGGATCCGTTTCCCACAGCTAGTTGTCGGTTTGTTGTTATGACACAATTGAATTGCTACTAATTCTTTTTAAAGCTACATTAAGTAAAGTTGTTATTGGCCCATAGAGCTAAATGAGGATCATATATCTGCCAAGGTCTAAGGGTTGTTCATCAATATCCATGACTCATTGATTTGTGAGCCAGGAGCTGAAACTCTCCACCCACTGGAATTTCAACTCCCAATTCCCTCTAAAACCTGCTGGTATTCTCAGCTGCTGAGACATGAAGGACAGTGAAATAAATGAAGGAACTGACTGAGGAGCAACACGATTCAGTCTGAAGATCAACCAGAGCATCACAGAGCAGTGAGATGACTTCAGTTCTGCCAGCCTCCTCCACTTTAACCCACTTTATTAACATATTGAGCCCAAAAATACACAAAAATTGTGAAATCTGACATAAAATTTTACTATTACTATGACAATAAAAACCACAAATATGCTCAATGAACTGTTTAAGACCTGAAAAATGTGAACATAGGTTACAAATTTGAACACATAAAGGTAAAATTCAAATATAATAAAACTATACATAAAAAATGACCATAAAAACATGTTTATTTATAGGAACAGTGTTCGATGATTATGCCTGCCTCGTCCCATCCTACTTTTACACTTGAACAAATGTTTTTGTACTATCAAATTAAAACGATCATATCTTTGGTTTTACACGACCTCGGAACGCCAAACAAAAAAGTCACGTTATGTGATCATAGACCCCAGAGGATTAAAGAGTGAAAGTTTTTTAATTTTTAAAATAGATGTTTCCAAATTGAAACCTATAATGATAGAGAGTATGTGGAAAAAATGTGGTCCTTTTGTCCGGTGTGTCCCTTTATTTGGCTAAGAAAGAGTAACCTGCTACAAGTAACCCTAGTAGAATTTTATAAATGTATGATTTTTTTCTCTGTCTAAATGTGTTTTGTTTTTATTGTTGCAGGTCATACAATATTGAAAATTATTTTTTCTTTTTAAGGAGCAACAGAAGAATACAAGCCAAAGAGGAGGCCGTAGCCTGTGAATGGGAATATCAAGACCTAATAAAATGTTATACAAAGTTAATGTTCTTTTCTATTAGACTGTAATAAAGCTTTTGTCACTTTAACATGTCTCTAAATTATATTTGTGGTGCTGAAAACATGAAACAGCAGCTGTAGGGTAGGCAAAGCATTCCACGCCAGTAACCACCGGCGGCCATTTTTAAAAATGGCCGCAAAAAAGACACAAAATGACAAAAAAAGACACAAAATGATTAAAAAAAATACACAAAATAACTAAAACAGACACAAAAAAGACACATAAATGACACCAATGACAAAAAAGACACAAAATTACCAAAAAAGACACAAAAAAAGACAAAAAGACACAAATGACCAAAAAAGACACAAAATGACTTAGAAAGACATGTAAAGACATTTTTAAAAATGGCCGCCACAGCCATCAGAATTATTTTTTTGCGATGGCCCAATATCCTGATTCATTAAACATGTATTTAGCAATGAGTGTACCAAATTTGATGCTTTTATCACAAAATGAACGATTGTTCAGCTAATCCGCCCGACTACAAGAGAACGAGACCGTTTATGACCTCAATATTGTTCCTGTGAAATGTTTTTTCTTGCTGTGAACCATGAAATGACTCTTCAGGGGGAAATAGATCAGCTCCACTCAACTCTGTTTGGATTTTGGTGTGATCCAAATTTAATAAGAGATTCTTATACAATATCTGGGCTCCAGCTTTAGAGGAGTGTGTTTATAAAGCTACTGAAGCCACAAGACATGACATAAACAACACATTACTGAAATATATGAGCCCTCATTGGAGAGTTTCAGTTAACTGGAGGACCTTACTGGATTCATAGCAGGGCTGCTTTTAATCTGCTGCTGACAAAAATCCTATGTATTTTTAACTTTACTTCAAGGTTATTTTTTATTGTTTGTTTTGTTCACAATTGCTGTTTCCAATGTCAAGAATGAACTTAAAATGCTTTAGAGAAATTTCCAACAATCCAAAGAAAAACACATACAAAGTGAACCTTGTGATGAGAATGTTTTGTCAAAAATCATGTTAGTAAACAAACCAATGTGTCTGAAAATAACCAAGGTTATTATAGTTAACGAAAAATAATAAAATAACGGAAACTAGAATTGAAAAAACATTTTCATTAACTGAAATAAAAATAAAACGTTTTTAAAAAAAACGATAAACTGAAACTGTATTGTGTGGTTACAAAACTAACTAAAATTAACTAAAATTATAGTGATATTTGTCAACTTTTTTCATCCGTAAACCTTTTGGTTGATATGAAATCTATTTCATCTATCTGGTTTTATGACTTAATAAACTTATTGGGGCTGAGATGGATCAGACAAAGGAAATAAAGGAAACATTTATTGTGACCTTATTGAATCTGGACCCAACAAATACCCCATTACAAAACAACTACAACTAACACTAAAACTACTGAAAAATCCAAAACTATTATAACCTAGATTCTAACTCCAATCCAACTGCAACACATATTCTTTCCAAGAATCAATGAAATTGATAAACTTTTTGGGTTTTTCCCATTTTTGGAATCAGGGCCGTATTTATCCCATGGTATTATACAGTGGCGGTTCTAGACCAGTTTTATTGTGGGGGCCAAGGAGGGACCAGTGTTTAATCAGAGGGGCACATTAGCACATTAAAAATGGCAAAGATGATATTTAAGTATTCAAAAATCTTTGAATGTCTTGAAAAAGACACAAAATGACCAAAAAAGACACAAAATGACAAAAAAAAAGACACAAAATAACTAAAACAGACACAAAATGACAACAAAAAAGACACAAAATGACAAAAAAAGACACATAAAACACACCAATGACAAAAAACACACAAAATAACTAAAAAAGACACAACAACAGACACAAAATTACCAAAAAAGACACAAAATGACAACAAAAAAGACACAAAATGACAAAAAAAAGACACAAAATAACTAAAACAGACACAAAAAAGACACATTAATGACACCAATGACAAAAAAGACACAAAATAACTAAAAAAGACACAACAACAGACACAAAATTACCAAAAAAGACACAAAAAAGACACAAAATGACAACAAAAAAGACACAAAATGACAAAAAAAAGACACAAAATAACTAAAACAGACACAAAGCAGACACATAAATGACACCAATGACAAAAAAAGACACAAAATAACTAAAAAAGACACATAAATGACACCAATGACAAAAAAAGAGACAAAATAACTAAAAAAGACACAAAATGACTTCTATACAATGACTTTTATACAATGTAACATTCTGGGTTCCTTTTGTACAATGAGATATTATTTTAACAAAAAAAAGGTTAGAATTGTTCCATTGTTCATCGTTATAAATTGATCATTTTATTATTAATTTGACACAGGGGCCACAGCAGGGGCCAAAGGCCTCTTCACGGGGCAGTGGCCCCTGGAGGCCCCTGGTTAGAACCACCACTGGTCTTATATGAAGGTAGAAGTGTGAAAGCAAACGGGTGGCAACCTTTTCTGTTGCTCCAGGTGGGGAGAATCAGACATCAACACAGTGCTCTGAGTTTAAAATGGAGTGAACTCCAGAGAGAGAATTTAGGAAATTATAATTCATTGCTTGTAAGCCACCGGCTGTGCCAAAACAACCAAGCTTTGAAGGCCTATAAACAGAGCCGGGCAGAGCAGCAGTGAGGGAGTTGACTTTAAGTTCAGGGGAGCCAGCCAGCATCCCGATATTTCACCCTTCATGGTTTCATCTAAGCACAGAGCTGTGAATCATGATGAAATCTGCTCGCTAAGTCACTGTGCAGACCTCCATGAACTAGCTCAGAGTCTCCCACACCCACAACTTCTTCCCCTCCTTCCCCATATCTGTACCTGTAAACCTTATTAACACCAGACCTAACAGTGAGCACCAGGGTCACAGTGTTAATGTTGGAAATGGCTACCACACTTTTAAGTGGGTTGCACTTCCCCTGCATGGAGCTGAACATGAGGGAGGAGGGTGGGAGATCTCAGGCTCCAGTAGAGAGGAGGGGGGTTGATCCAGACCGTGGCCCTGTGCATTGCATGAAAGTCAGTCAAGTATAATCAGTCATCCCCCCCAGTACAGGAACATGCCCAAGCTGTTTACATATCCCCAAAATGACTCTCGAGCAGGTAGTAAGTGCAAATCAATGAGCAGACGGAGAGATGTGGGCCAACGCTGCAGCCTGATGAAGCCCAGGCTGACAGTACATACCCATATGATGGATTAGTGCAGCTGGTAAATTACATCTCTCTAATTATGCTTTGCAAAGTGCATTGCAATGTATCACTCTTGCTTTAATCTCAAGTAAACAAAGGGCTGATGGTTGACGGAGCAAAGCAAAAAGATAGACACAGCACAGAACTTTTCATTCTGGAAATATGTTTTTTATGCACACTGTTCATTGCACCTTATTTGTTTCACGACACCAACATTTTTATACTGCATATTTAGTGCCACGGCTTAGCAATGAGGCACTCATCTTCATCTTCTCGTGCGAAGCTTTGAGAAATTGCGAAAAGTAAAAACGTCAAAAGTTGCGCCCTAATCGGGAATCGTGTGAATGACTTTCATTAGCGATCGGCGCGCACGTTTGCGCACTTTTGCGCACTTTTTAGCCCATCCGGAACGCATTGCGCCAACTTTGGGGCCTCACCATTCGCACGCCGTTGCTCGTAAAATTCCGAACCCATTTAGGAAGTTGTACGGCCTGAATTTAACTCTAGTCCTGTGAAATTTCAGAGCGATTGCACGTATAGTTTTCGCACGAAGTGCGAAAACATTTCCATTTTTCCAAACTAATGGGGAGGGTGATTTTCCCATGTGTGTGTATTGCGCGGAATGTTCAGAGTCTAGAGTGGTGATGTCATCAAGCAGAGTGTAGAGGGAGAGAAGGAATTGTCAAAAAATAAATTTGAAAACTGCGCTCCAGGCCGCAAATTTCACTCTACAGAAATAATTTATACATAGAAACGGAGGAAAATTTGTGGTCTCCCTCACAATCCTCTGGTAAAGCTGTCAGAGTTTTAGTTTGGGCGCAGGACACAGAGAAGCGCCAGCGAAACGCACCAACTGCCACATTGAGTCCCATATTAAAAACACAGAAGGATTTTTGAAAAAATCAGATTTAACAGTTTTTTTAGATCGCTCTAACAAAGCTATTTTTTCATTTTTCTTAAAAAAAAATATATGTAGACGTTCAGGAAGAACTCAGGACGCTCAAAGTGAAGTCGGATCAGTGATAGGTATTATGGTTTTGCCAAAAATGCTTTGTGTTCGAGGCCAGAAATTTCAGTTTGTCCACCTCTGTCTGCTCACTTTAGCAAAGCATTGTCAGTGACAGTTAGTTTCTGTTGATTGCTCTGCTCTGATTGGTCGACTCCACCTGGCCACGTGGTTGCTTAGCTACCAAAGCCCCCCCCCCCCCCCCCCCCACTCCTCCAACACAGACATTTTAACTGAGCAGACATGGCGTTTTTTCATAAAACACGAGACCTTATAACTTGACCATACATTGTCCAATCTGCCTCAAACTGTTTGCTGGTTTTAATTAGTTATTATTTTTAGGAAAATGCTTAGTTTTAGTTTAGTTTTTATGCGTTTTAGTGTTAGTTTTAGTTTTTTTGTAATGGGGTATTTGTTGGGTGCCAGATTAAAAAAAGTCACAATAAATGTTTCCTTTATTTCCTTTGTCTGATCCATCTCAGCTCCAATAAGTTTATTAAGTCATAAAACCAGATAGATTAAATAGATTTCATATCAACCAAAAAGGTTTACGTATGAAAAAAGTTGACAAAGACGAAAACAAAGGACATTTTCACTATAATTTTAATTAGTTTTAGTTAGTTTTGTAACCACACAATACACTTTCAGTTAGTTATGTTTTTTTAAAAACTCTTGTTTTTATTTTTATTTCAGCTAGTTTTCGTTATTTCGTTACTTTTTGTTAACTACAACAACCTTATCTCACATCCACACAGCTGACTGAACACAAGGTAACAGCTTCAAAATCTATTTTGTCAAATTTAAAGGAAAATTGCACCTTTTATAACAACAATCACAGTCAAAATGCCAGTCTGTCAGTCAGCTCCACCTTTTTAACAGTCTTCATACAATCTAATGCCTCCAGAAACCATCACAGTCATGTTTCTATGTGCAGGTCCTCAACATGCAGTGCTCTCAGGGTTCCTGGGCCTCTTCCTACTGGATGGTAATCACAGCAGGGTCAGCTGAGGTCAGGCCTGTCAGTGGCTCCCTGGAGAAGCCCTGAAAGCCAAAAATCCAAACTATTTTAGAATTGTACTGGGAGCAGAGACTGAGACCAATTTAAGAACGGCTGTAGCACAGGAAACTAATCAGCTAAGTGAATGTTGGTGGATTTTGTGCTTTCTCAGTTTAGGTAAAGTGTTTCACATCAAGAGTTCTGTCTGATGTTAAAGACCAGGGTTCCTCGTTATTGATGTGAAAAGGGCTGTATGTGGGGCCCTAAGCAGCTTTCGATTTTGGGGCCCTCTATTTCTGCCAATAATATTGATTGTTGATCATTCACACACCTTCTATAAACTCATTGCGGCTCTAGCAGTGTTGTTTACATTATCATTTGTCAGCCTGATATGTCTTCACACATTTATGGGGGTGGCCCAGTTAATTACATAAATAATACTAATGAATGAATGATGTCCAGGGCGTCACATATGGTTTTTAATCTCAAAATGTAGCACATTCAACTAGAAGAGTGAGCTAGGGTTGATTTACACATCGTTCCAAATGGTAAAACATTATATAAAAAACCTACATTATATATATTTAAGTAAAAGTGTCATCTGGTTTATTATTTTTGGCTTCAAAAAAACTGCAACAGCAATGTGCATAAATAATTTGTAGTGCAAGAACAACAATAAAGAGCAACAACAAATAAAATCACTAAGAAATATCTCTATATCTATATATATCATATAACATCTTTACTTCTTGACTAAGTCAACCAGCTCCGCTTGACTTTTTCCCAATTGACTAACTGTCTATAGGTATAGTGACATGCTTTATGGGGAATCTGAGAGGAATAATAAATATATTTTTGAATTGCTCTCGGGGGCCCCCTAGTGGCCACGGGGCCCTAAGCAGTCGCTTAGTTGGCTTATGCCTTGGGCCGGCTCTGGGTGATTGTGTCCCATGTGAAACCAAAAGGCAATGCTGTTTTTTTCCACATTATGTTTTAAACTCATACTATGTTCCTTTTTCCTAACCATAACCAAGTAAGCCTTCCTGTAGGGAGTGTATTTTTTAAAGTTGTTGGGAATGACAATGGGTTATAACAGCCAGGGCATAACAGCCTTTTGCACCTTTTTCAATATAGCCTTATAAGAATTAATCAGGAAAGGGGACAAAGTCATAATTCATTCATGATTTTCTGCATTGTAGTGCAGTTTTTGTAGTTTTTGTTGCTGAAAATTAGGTTTCCACTTGTTTCCAATCAGTCATTTTTTTGGCTTTTGCAGTGAAACAACATAGGAAAGCAGCATTAAAACCACACTGGAAAGCAGTAACAAAAGCTCAACAAAACAAAAAACATATAAGGCAATACAAAAAAAATCAGCAGTATGCGTTAAAAAAAAAAAAGAAAAGAAAAAAAGAAGAAGAAAGAAACCACAGAAGAGTCCACATATGATAGGCCAACAAATGACCAAGAATGGTTGGCTAAAAATAGCTAACGTTAATCATCAAACAACAACAAAAAGGTACATTACTAGGACAAAGCATGACTATTAACTGACAATACAACCTAAATCCATAATTAATGCTAAATAACAACAGTGACATCAAGTGGTGAAATCTTCAACTACAACATAGGGTCATTTGGTGCTACATATTATTGGGGAGATTAAGCTGAAATGATGATTTACACTGTCACACATATTAATCATTCCAACATGGCTTTGTTGAACACACACTACTGATTGGTCTATTGCAGCATTTTACTGTTTGTTATTTCTGACGAACAACAGAGGAGGTTTTCCCTCCCAGGACTGACAGACATACAGCAGACGCCGTTTGAAAAGAAGACATCAACATAGTAAAGTATAGAGAAGATAAAGGGGGAGTGTTAAAATGGGGAGAGAAACATAAAGATGCACAATGATAATCAGTGCGCTAACAATAAAGTGATGTCTGTGAGTAATGATAGTTATGTTGGTGGTTAATATCCATCCATTCCATCCATTTTCTTCAGTTTATCTGGGGCCGGGTCGCGGTGGCAGTAGGTTAGCAAAGTATTCTAGACCTCCCTCTCCCTAACCACAACATCCAGCTACTCCTAGGGGACCCTGAGCTGTTGCAAGGACAGATGATACGTATAATCCATCCAGCGTGTTCTGGGACGACCAGGAGACCAGTTGGACGTGTCGGTACCTCTAACGGAAGGCAACCGACCATTGACATCTATTAAAGACTGTTGCTATGTATAACAGACCATTGACATCTATTAAAGACTGTTGCTATGTATAACAGACCATTTACATCTATTAAAGACTGTTGTTATGTATAACAGACCATTGAAATCTATTAAAGACTGTTGTTATGTATAACAAACCATTGACATCTATTAAAGACTGTTTCTATGTATAACAGACCATTGACATCTATTAAAGACTTCTGTTTGTATAACAGACCTTTGCTATTTTTAACGGTTACTACTTTTAACAGACCATTACTATGTATAACAGACCATTGCTTGTTATAATGGATTGTTGCTTTGTATAATGACCGTTACTTTTTATAATGGAATGTTGCTTTGTTTAACAGACCGTTGCTATGGATGCAGTTCTGATTATCTGAAAGATGGCGTCCAATCATATCAAACCCCAGAGAGAGATCCGGTAAATTTACCGAGATCAGCTGTCACAAAAGACATTCAGCTCTCTGTTCATGCTGAACCGTCCCCAGTGAAGAAAAGAAAAAGAACAAAATAACAGCGCAGTGGAATCAGAGGAGGTTCTAAAGATACAATGTGTGTGATGAGAGAAAAATAGAAGAAGACAGACTGCCCTGGTGACAAATGGGACAGTATGTCCCCGAACCCAGGGGTGTCAAACTCTGGCCCGCGGGCCAAATTTGGCCCGCAGTGTAATTTTATTTTGCCCGCGAGGCAATACCAAATTATTATCTTATTATTGTACTATAAAAGCTGACCCGCTTTTATTATACGGCGCATTTACCACTAATACTACAAATCCCACAATGCCCTGCTGTTGTTTTGGCGCGTCAATCAGGACAGGACCCAGAAACGCTCCTCTGTGACAGTCGTCATAGCAACCTCAAGCTAGAGCTGTCTCCCAGCTACCCCTTCCCAAAAATGGAGAAAAGAAAGGCAGAATTTATTAACCTGTTGAAAAAGTTTATTTTGATATTTAAATGAGAAGGATGCAAATAGAAAAGAGGCATATGATTTTTATTTCATTTTTATTTAATAGATTAATGACATTGATGTGTTTTTTATTTGAAATTTGATTTTGCATGTTTGCACTATTTAGTTATATATTGTATGCTTATAAGCGTTGCTGGTTCCATATTTAATGTTAAAGCAAAACATGTTTGTTATATATTAAAAGGTTTATTTGTTCAATGTTGGCCCGCAATTTTATTCAAGTTTTAAATTTTGGCCCATTGTGTATTTGAGTTTGACATCCCATTGACCATTGACATCTATTAAAGACTGTTGTTATGTATAACAGACCATTGACATCTATTAAAGACTGTTGTTATGTATAACAGACCATTGACATCTATTAAAGACTGTTGTTATGTATAACAGACCATTGAAATCTATTAAAGACTGTTGCTATGTATAACAGACCATTGACATCTATTAAAGACTGTTGTTATGTATAACAGACCATTGACATCTATTAAAGACTGTTGTTATGTATAACAGACCATTGACATCTATTAAAGACTGTTGTTATGTATAACAGACCATTGACATCTATTAAAGACTGTTGTTATGTATAACAGACCATTGACATCTATTAAAGACTGTTTCTATGTATAACAGACCATTGACATCTATTAAAGACTGTTGTTATGTATAACAGACCATTGAAATCTATTAAAGACTGTTTCTATGTATAACAGACCATTGACATCTATTAAAGACTGTTGTTATGTATAACAGACCATTGACATCTATTAAAGACTGTTGTTATGTATAACAGACCATTGACATCTATTAAAGACTGTTTCTCTGTATAACAGACCGTTGACATCTATTAAAGACTGTTGTTATGTATAACAGACCATTGAAATCTATTAAAGACTGTTGTTATGTATAACAGACCATTGACATCTATTAAAGACTGTTGCTATGTATAACAGACCATTGACATCTATTAAAGACTGTTGTTATGTATAACAGACCATTGACATCTATTAAAGACTGTTGTTATGTATAACAGACCATTGACATCTATTAAAGACTGTTGCTATGTATAACAGACCATTGACATCTATTAAAGACTGTTGTTATGTATAACAGACCATTGACATCTATTAAAGACTGTTGTTATGTATAACAGACCATTGACATCTATTAAAGACTGTTGTTATGTATAACAGACCATTGACATCTATTAAAGACTGTTGTTATGTATAACAGACCATTGACATCTATTAAAGACTGTTGTTATGTATAACAGACCATTGACATCTATTAAAGACTGTTGTTATGTATAACAGACCATTGACATCTATTAAAGACTGTTTCTCTGTATAACAGACCGTTGACATCTATTAAAGACTGTTGTTATGTATAACAGACCATTGAAATCTATTAAAGACTGTTGTTATGTATAACAGACCATTGACATCTATTAAAGACTGTTGCTATGTATAACAGACCATTGACATCTATTAAAGACTGTTGTTATGTATAACAGACCATTGACATCTATTAAAGACTGTTGTTATGTATAACAGACCATTGACATCTATTAAAGACTGTTGTTATGTATAACAGACCATTGACATCTATTAAAGACTGTTGTTATGTATAACAGACCATTGACATCTATTAAAGACTGTTGTTATGTATAACAGACCATTGACATCTATTAAAGACTGTTGTTATGTATAACAGACCATTGACATCTATTAAAGACTGTTGTTATGTATAACAGACCATTGACATCTATTAAAGACACCCCTGGTCACCCATTTGACACCCCTGGTCTAACCTGATCACCAAAGACCACCAGATCACAGACAGACAAAGAGTTAACATTATGTATCTTGTTTTCATTTGTTACCGAACGAACTGCCGGACACTCTGTAGCTCTGTAGCTGGATGGCTGAGGGCTAAAGTAAGACATGCCTGTTATTCAAACACCATGAAACATGAAGCGGAGCATGAGGCCGTCACCTCGGAGGCTTGATGGGTCGCAGTGATCGGGGCTGCGTGCAGACGGACATGCGTCCTGGGAGCGCTCAGGTCCAAGTGTTGAACTCCACAGTTGATGTAGACCAATCCCTATTTCTTCACCTCCACAGCATGCTCAGCCTCCATTTATCAAAGCCAAGTCTTGGCCTGGGCTAGTGACACTCTGGGACTGCAGTTGTCATCTAGGCCATACATTATGTCAGTTAAAGCTGTTTTTTATTAGCTGGATGATAGATAGTTCTTTAATTATTTTGTTATTTTTTCTCCTCATGTGAGAAAACATGGGCTTGAACGTGGGAATGTGTGGAGTCTGCTGTTATTATGTTTGGATAGAGAAATGGGGAAAATTTTACAGAACATGTGTGATAGGATTTCTAATGTAGTGATATACAAAAAGTCAAGTATGTCTAGTTCTTGGGACATGGTTTTAGTTAAACATGTAGCTATATGGTGGTGTAGTGGTTCGCACTCTTGCCTCACAGCAAGAGGGTCTATCTCCCACAGTCCAGAAACATGCACTGAGGTTTAATTGGTGACTCTAAATTGCCCATAGGTGTGAATGAGAGCGTGATTGTCTCAATAGCCGTGTTTCCACTAGGGGGGGAAAGTGGCCACCAGGAAAGTCTCAGGCCACACCCTCTCAAAAGTCCACTCACTCTGCGTGTCTCCACTACCAGTTAGCCTCCAGAGGGATTTAGAGACTCTGGAGGTGACGTTTGGTTTTCACCGTCGCTAACTGTGCACAACGTCAGCAGCTGAAAGCAGCATGGCTAATTATGCACAGTCTCTGCTGATCATAAACATAGTGATTGTGAATTAACAGGCATCACTAACTGTGCACAGAGTGTCTGGTGCTTATTGTAAACAAACAGAGATCGCTAAGTGAACACCTCCTGCAGCAGCAGCACATACACACTGTACTGCTACAGAGCTAACTGTTAGCCTGTTAGCACATACACACTGTACTGCTACAGAGCTAACTGTTAGCCTGTTAGCACATACACACTGTACTGCTACAGAGCTAACTGTTAGCCTGTTAGCACATACACACTGTACTGCTACAGAGCTAACTGTTAGCCTGTTAGCACATACACACTGTACTGCTACAGAGCTAACCGTTAGCCTGTTAGCACATACACACTGTACTGCTACAGAGCTAACTGTTAGCCTGTTAGCACATACACACTGTACTGCTACAGAGCTAACTGTTAGCCTGTTAGCACATACACACTGTACTGCTACAGAGCTAACTGTAGCTAACTGCCGCTACTGGTGGCTCTTAGCGACTTGTTAAGGAGAGTAAGAAGGAGTCGCTGGATTTGTTAGCGGCAGTTAGCTACAGGAGGTGTTCACTTAGCGATCAGCCTGGTTACTGATTGGATAGATCACTAAGCAGGATGTGACGTAGTACTCTACACAACAACAACACACGCCATTTGTAAAAGCCGGCAAAGCAGTGTTCCCAACTTAGCGACGTTGTTGCTGAATTTAGCATCTTTTCAGACCCCCTTAGCGACTATTTTTCAAGAAAGCGACTGGAGACAAATCCAGCGACTCCTTCTTACTCTTCTTAACGAGCCGCTAACGAGCCGGAGGCCAACTCCTTAAGAAGAGCCGTTAGCAGCAGTTAGCTACAGTTAGCTCTGTAGCAGTACAGTGTGTATGTGCTAACAGGCTAACAGTTAGCTCTGTAGCAGTACAGTGTGTATGTGCTAACAGGCTAACAGTTAGCTCTGTAGCAGTACAGTGTGTATGTGCTAACAGGCTAACAGTTAGCTCTGTATCAGTACAGTGTGTATGTGCTAACAGGCTAACAGTTAGCTCTGTAGCAGTACAGTGTGTATGTGCTGCTGCTGCAGGAGGTGTTCACTTAGCGATCTCTGTTTGTTTACAACAAGCTCCAGACACTCTGTGCACAGTTAGCGATGCTGTTAATTCACAATCACTATGTTTATGATCAGAGGAGACTCTGTGCATAATTAGCCATGCTGCTTTCAGCTGCTGACGTTGTGCACAGTTAGCACGGCTAGTGTCAGAGAGGAGGATGCTGTGCAAAGAATGCTTCAGGAAGTCCCGCCCTGTTCTGTTCTGTTCTGCTCTGCTCTGATTTGGATTTGAACTTTACAATTAACAAGTTCACATTTATGACATCATACAATGTCCGTGTGAACAGCACAGCTCAGCTGCATGTCAGCTGCAGTCTTGCCTGTTTTTTGTGTGTTTGAAAGTTTTGACAGTTGCACTGACATCATTCCAGCAACATTACACCTTTCACTCCAGTGACAATGTCTGTAGAATCTGTAGAATAAGTCACAAGCTTCCTCTCATTTGTTAACACAGGGCTTTTATTTGGAAATATTTGCAGGACCATGTTGTGAAAAATGCAGTGAATTGCAAAGCTCCATAAATGAGTATCTTTAAATGTGGAAATATGGCGATAGAAATTAAGTGACATGTTCTGATATTTATGGACATTATCACAGACAAACTGTGTAAATGACAGACAGGCACTGCAGCACAGCAGCAGCAACTCTGTGTTTGTGGACAGCACTCTGGTGCGGTCATTTTGTTTTTGAAACTTACTGATAATGTTTATTGTTCATTTTTAATTTGCACTTTTTCCTATTTTGTATTGCAACTCATGCATAACAATTTTCTTTGGGATAAATAAAGTTGTCTTACATGATCTCATCTCATCCAGTCCCTGGTTGTACCATACTGGGATTATCTTTTTAATTTCTTTGAAAATATCAAAGAATTGCATACAGTCAACAAACATGCACAATACATGAATTACATGCAATACACGGAAAGTAACTAATTACAATAAAAGTAAGTAACCACACTGTAAAAAAAATAATCTGTTAAATTTACGGTAAATTACCGGCAGCTGTGGTTGCCAGAAATTCACCGTTAAAAATACAGTGAGGTAAATTTAAATATCAGCAAAAACTAATTTAGACTGAATATTCTGGTTATTTTTAAGGTAATTGTGTCATTCATTCACACATCATGGCAAATCTCCATTAACTTTACATGAAAATGTTATATTTTTACAGCAAAACTGTGCGTTTCCTACAGTTCATGACAGTAAAAGTAAAAATTGTGCTATTCCTTGATTTACGGTAATTAAAAGTGTCTACTATGGTGATACACTATTTTTAATTTTACGCCCCATTCCTGATGCAATTTGACAGAGTTTTACTGTCATTTCTACAAAGATTTTTTACAGTGCATAGATCTTTACACATAATCTCTGATCAAGAAAAACTTGATACTGTGGGTAGCTGAAGCTTTATGACAATCTGTTACCTCCTTATTCCGGTCTGTGCTGAACCAGGCTAATGTATCCAGGCATGACATGACATGGACATACACTACTGGTCAAAAGTTTTAGAACACCCCAACTTTTCCAGAATTCAATTGAAAATGATGCAGTTTAATGTCTCAGTGTACTCTGAAATTAATGCACATTTGCAACATTTGAAATTCTTTATTGAGCATGATAGTGTTTTGAAAATAAAGAAAAAATTCAAAATCACATTTTATGTTGGACTAAAGGACTAAAAAAAGACACAAAATGACCAAAAAAAGACACAAAATGACAAAAGAAAGACACCAAAAGACACAAAATGACTAAAAAACACACAAAATGACCAAAAAAAGACACCAAAAGACACAAAATGACTAAAAAAAGACACAAAATGACCAAAAAAAGACACAAAATGACTTACAAAGACATGAAAAGAATTCAAAAATGGACAAAATAGCCCAAGACTCCATAGAGTTAAGTTGTTAACCCATTTCTTGTTCCCTGAAAAAGGCCTACTTGTATAATTCTGAAATGTACATTATTTTCCAGTTTTGGTTAAGCTTACCTTTTTTTATTTACCTCTGGCAGTTCACCACTTACCTTTGGACCCTTTCAAGCTGTTCATTTGACTTGAACTGCTTGAATTTCAATAAAAAACTGGAAAAATTGGGGTGTTCTAAAACTTTTGACCGGTAGTGTACATAATTCATATTGTCATCTGTGAGTTAAATTAAATAGTTGGACTCCTTTAAGTAACTGCTTTATATAATTATTTATTGTTTTCTTTGCTTTCCACTGTGTAGCCATAAATGTGTTCATATTCCCTCATAGTCAGTCTATGGGTACAGAGTCTTTATGCTGGTGTGATGTGAAGCTGCAGCGCTGCAGCAGAGCAGAGGGCTGACCAGGATTATTTGTCTGTTACAAGCTCCGCTTTGACTCCAATGTTTTCCAGATGTTACAGATGTTATTACCCCATTATTGCTGCTGGTAGAGCCCCAACTGAGAAACCAACCACAACAGTCCCAGCCTCAGTCCTAGTGGTGGAAGTGAAGAGTTTGACTCAATGCTGTTTCTTTTGGCTCGGGGCCACTGGGGCCTCCAAAGGCCTTAACTGATTTATTTAGGGAATCTGAGACCGCAGCAGAGACATGAGGAGGGTTTTCAGTAGCATGTTGAAGGTGTGGAGGCTCAGATAGTATGAGTAGCGCCACAACGTTAGCTCTTCCTTCTTTACTTCTAGAGTCAGTCGAGAAAAACACCACGTGAGCGACATCATTTGGCAGATCATACAGAGCTTCCACATCATGTGTGAGCCAAGTCTCAGTTAGGGCAATAACAGAAAACTCACGTCTCAAGCAAGATAAATAGTGAATAAAAAGAACATCATTTTTGGGGAGGCTACATACACTACTGGTCAAAAGTTTTAGAACACACCAACTTTTCCAGAATTTAATTGAAAATGATGCAGTTTAATGTCTCAGTGTACTCTGAAATTAATGCACATTTGCAACATTTAAAATTCTTTATTGAGCATGATAGTGTTTTGAAAGTAAAAAAAAAGATTCAAAATCACATTTTATGTTGGACTAAAGGACTAAAAAAAGACACAAAATGACCAAAAAAAGACACAAAATGACTAAAAAAAGACACAAAATGACAAAAAAAGACACAAAATGACTTACAAAGACATGAAAAGAATTCAAAAATGGACAAAATAGCCCAAGACTCCATAGAGTTAAGTTGTTAACCCATTTCTTGTTCCCTGAAAAAGGCCTACTTGTATAATTCTGAAATGTACATTATTTTCCAGTTTTGGTTAAGCTTACCTTTTTTTATTTACCTCTGGCAGTTCACCACTTACCTTTGGACCCTTTCAAGCTGTTCATTTGACTTGAACTGCTTGAATTTCAATAAAAAACTGGAAAAATTGGGCTGTTCTAAAACTTTTGACCAGTAGTGTATATTCATATAAAAAGTTGAAAATATAGTAGAATCATCAGGGAGACTGTTGCACAGAGAATTGAACTGATTTTCATTGTAAGAAGAACATTTTGTGGATTCCTTCATTAGTGGAATCACAAGATTTAGGTCCAGGTCAAAACAGCCAAAATATAAGAAGTCAGTTCCATCCTCATACACTTCAACGGGATTGAAGACTATGGGGACGTCCCATGTTCCTTAATGTTCGCCTCCTCTATCCTCTGTCCTCTATCCTCTATCCTCTATCCTCTATCCTCTATCCTCTATCCTCTATCCTCTATCCTCTATCCTCGCTTGAACCGGAAGTTTTTTCGCGGGCGCCATCTTTAAGACCGTCCCAAAGCTCTTATTTGTGATCGGAGGACAGAGGATAGAGGAGAGAGGATAGAGGATAGGGGAGAGAGGACAGAGGATAGAGGAGAGAGGATAGAGGATAGGGGAGAGAGGAGAGAGGATAGAGGAGGCATATCGGAGGAGGCACATCCTAAAACACATCCTATGCGGAAGTGTTTTAGCGGTGGCCCCGCCCCCTGACTTATTGAATAGATGCACGCAGCAGCCAGTGGTGGAAAGTAACTAAGTACATTTACTCAAGTACTGTACTTTAGTACAATTTTGAGGTACTTGTACTTTACTTGAGTGTTTCTATTTTCTGTAAATGTATACTTCTACTTCACTACATTTTGAGGCAAATATTGTACTTTTTACTCTGCTACATTTAGCTGACAGCTTTAGTTACTTTACAGGTCGAGATTCAACATAAAACATATGATCAATTTAAGGTGATTAGACTTTTTTTATTTTATTAAATCTTATAACAGTATATTAAGTACTTAAATGAGCCATATCTTTACAAAATTTAAACCCTGCTTACATAAAATCATCAATACAAATAATGTAATACAAAAAAATCTGAGTGGGTCCATTCGGCATAACAAGTACTTTTACTTTTGATACTTTAAGTACATTTTGATGCTGATACTTTTGTACTTTTACTTAAGTAAGTTTTGAATGCAGGACTTTTACTGTAGTGGAGTAATTTCATAGTGTGGTATTAGTACTTTTACTGTAGTAAGGGATCTGAATACTTCTTCCACCACTGGCAGCAGCTGATGGACTGATGTTATACATCACTACATCGCTGTAGTTTAGCTAGATGTTTTTATAAATATAAATAAATATAAATATAAATAAATATAATATAATGTCTCTGCACCTTAAGTATCTACTGCTGATTCTAACATGTCTGATTTTTCTCTTAGTCTTTTGTTTATTTTGTTTCTGGTTTCTGTAGCACTTAGATATTTATTTATGAAAAGTGCTTTACAAATAAAATGTATAAGTTATTATTATTATTATTATTATTATTATTATTATTATTATTATTATTATTATTAATAATAATAATAATAATAATAATAACCCTCTGGAGGTATTGAAAATACACGTTTTATTTTCAGCAATAACTTTATTTATATCTGATATGTAGACAAGCTGAGAAAGCCAGTTAAAGTTCAATCATAGGAGCTTTCACAGTGTGACATTTATGTTTCTAGACCATTTATAAAATGTGAATTTTCTTTCTACAATGAAAACTATTACTATTTTAAATTTACATGCACATAGACTGTGTTGTAGTTC